>NW_026061879.1:0-364744 GCF_023897955.1 Schistocerca gregaria
ACACTAGATCGCGTGTTGGGCCGAGGGGGACGGGGAGGGCCGAGGGGGCCCCGAGGGGGACGGGGGGGGCCGAGGGGGCCCCGAGGGGGACGGGGGGGGGCCCCGAGGGGGACGGGGGGGGCCGAGGGGGCCCCGAGGGGGACGGGGGGGGGCCCCGAGGGGGAC
The DNA here is from genome assembly GCF_023897955.1 of Schistocerca gregaria. NCBI lineage: Eukaryota > Metazoa > Arthropoda > Insecta > Orthoptera > Acrididae > Schistocerca > Schistocerca gregaria. The sequence goes on from NW_026061879.1 coordinate 166, forward strand.
GGGGGGTGGCCCCGAGGGGGACGGGGGGTGGCCCCGAGGGGGACGGGGGGTGGCCCCGAGGGGGACGGGGGGTGGCCCCGAGGGGGACGGGGGGGGGCCCCGAGGGGGACGGGGGGGGGGGCCCCGAGGGGGACGGGGGGGCCCGAAGGGGACGGGGGGGCCCGAAGGGGACGGGGGGCCCCGAGGGGGACGGGGGGCCCCGAGGGGGATGGGGTGGGCCCGGGGGCGGGGGGACTGGGGGACGGGAGGCCGGGAGGGGGACCGGGGGGGGGGGGGACGGGTACTCACCATGTCTTGTCTAGTATCCTGCCCTATCCTTTCCATTTCTTTCCATATCTGTGTGACAGCAGGCAGTCCCCTAATGCAGGCAGTGGAAGATTGTTAGTAACCAGGACAACAGTCATAAACAGAGGCCTTACATCTGAGGCATGGATAGTGTTACGTAGCTGAAGTGAAGACAAGCTGTCTAAGGGTTAAGGTTCTGAAATAAAACCTTGCCAGGTGTTCACGCCATGAAGTGGCATCCCCACCAGGACACTTGGGGGCTTTAGGTTGATAAATCGCACCACCAAAAAATGCAAATCACAGAAACTAAAAGGAGAAATAACTGGATGGATTGTATGGGTGTAGCATTTGGCATTAAAGGAAAATCTTTATTGGATTTTGGAACGCATGAACACAGAGAGACAGGAGGTATAAAAAAGGTGAGCTGGAGAACAAAGGATTGGACATATTGGGATTTCATAAAATAAGGTGGCCAGAATCTGAGAAAGTTCAAACACAAAATGGTGAAGCGCTGCTGTATGTAGGAAAGACAGGTGAAGATTAATTGTATAGGGTTGGTGTAAGCGTCTTGCTAACACACGCGAGACAGATTAATACAAGTAACTGTATGCTTTAAAACAAATGTGGGAAATATCACTGTAATTTAGTGCTATGCAGATAGTAAGCAGCTGAAGGAGAATTAAAAGATGCATTTTATACAGATTAAATGTAGTTCTTAGACAAACTAATAACAGAGACATAAAAATTTCAATGGGAGACTTGAATGCAAAATTTGGTTCAGAGAGAATAGCTTGAATACATCTTGAGTGTACATGGCATTGGGAACAGAAATGCAAATTGTGAACTGCTGATAGATATGTGCATTGAGCCTGGCCTAATCATTGAAGGCACAATGTTTTCACACCACAACTCACAAGACAACATGGGTCTCACCAGATCATGCCACTGTCAACCAAATAACCGTAAGCCATAAGTTTCGGTTCTCTCTGCTAAATGTCAAAAATAAGAGACGAGTGGACATTTAAAGTGACCACAACAGTAGCAAGTAGACCAAAGCTCACAGGAGCAAAAGTAACTGATACCGTAAGGTTAAAAACAAACATAGCAAAGAAAGATTTGCCCTTTCAATACCAATCAGATTCCAGATCCTCTGTGATGAAAACTTTATGCAGGAAGCAACCGAAACAAACTGTCAAAACCTTAGGACACTATATAGATGTTGGAAAGAACATTGTACGATTTAAGACACATCAAAGGAAAGAATGTATCTCTGTTGACATGTGGAATAAAATTAAGAGCAGGAAAGAACTAAAACAAAAGTTTAATCTTTGTAAGACAAGAGTGTGGAAGATCAAAATGCATAAAGACTACATGGAGGCAAACGAAAGAGTGAGCATGGGAATAAGGCGAGATAAAAAGAAATGAAAAGATGACTCAGCGCAGCACAAGAGGGAGCAACACAGGAGAAGACAGGGTGGACAAAAATTACGTCAAGAAATTTTAACCCTGGATAGCTGAAGCTAGTAGGAACAAAAATTACTAATGTTGTGTAGGTCAACAACGCACAATTTTTAAACTACAACCACATGCTCCAAATGGCTGCACGATTTCCCGGTTCCTGTATGCTCTGAACAATGCATGACTGCGAATGCTTTGCCTGCCAGAGATCACGATGCATCCGAGGCAGCTTGCAAGCTCGGGTGGTAGCATGCCAGCCTTCCACTCTGCGGGCTAATCCGCCGGGGTCCTGACACATCCACTGTAATTTCATGATAAGGCGTACCAGTAACAAACCATCAACAGCTGTCAGTTTGCATACAGAAAGTCTTTTACAAATTGTGTCGGCCCTGAAAAGGCCCTTTTCTGTAGCTAGGACATTTTTTACTTAAATCAGGTGCTCGAACAGGCAACCCTCTGATGCGACACAAGCTTGGTAATGTCGAACAGTGTTTTGCCGAACTCTTTCAAACATTCCTGGCATTGCTATGATGCGATTGGTGGCATGTTGATCCCCAATTCCTCTTCGTTTTGGGTGGTTTGCATCCAGGTGGGTAAACTAGAACCTTGAAAAATTCCCACAGGAGAATATCCAGTGGCATGAGGTCTGGTGGTCATGGGGACCATGTCCTACAAGCACTTCTACAAATTACCCGTACGTCAAAGAGTTCATTTAAATGTACGTGCACAGTACGACTGTTATATGAGGGTGCCCCAACATCCTGCAACCACATGTGCAGCCATATGTCCAGGGAAACCTCTCCAGCAGGCCGAGTGGAGTTTCTTGCAGAAAGTTAAGGTAATTTCCCCTGTTAAGTCAAGGAGATAGACAGACCGGCCCAATCAGATGGTCACTCACAGTGCCTGCCAAAATGTTGAGTGAAAATCATTCCTTGTGTCTGTGGACGTACATGACTTGAGGATTTCTCCTTTTCCAGTAATGAATGTTTCAAGTGTTGTAAAGGCCATCCCGATGGGAGGTGCAATCGTTGGTAAACAACACAATGGCAGGGAAGTCAGTATCTCATGCAAGATGTTGCAGAAACCACTAGCAAAACCCTAGCCTGTGTTCATAATTTGTCACAGGATGTAGGTCTTGGACAGGGTGGAAACTAAATGGACGCTGAAAGTCATCCCTCAAAACCTCCGAGACTAACTGATGAGTGACCCCACTAAATGGACGCTGGCAGTCATCCCTCAAAATCTCCCAGACTAACCAATGAGTGACCACCATGTCATGTCCAACCACTTGAGTACTTGTCATAGGTGCTTCCTCAAAGCCCTTGAGAACAATCTCTTCAAATGCAACATCCCATAGTTTTTGAGGTCTTCAAACATCACCAAGACATCCCACTAATGAACCTGTTTCGCCAAGCCACCAGTGAATTGCTGTACACATCTGCGAGTGTGGGTGGCCTCTTGCTGGGTACCATTCCTCATACAACCGTCGAGCTTCATGCGCATTACCATCGGCTAGTCCGTAAACAAAAACAGTATCTCGTTGTTCTTCCAATGAGTACTGTGCTGCCATGCTTGCTGTATGGCTAAATAGCAGGTGGTGTGTGTGTGTGTGTGTGTGTGTGTGTGTGTGTGTGTGTGTGTGTGTGTGTGTCCGTCCCAAAGCGAAACTTACATGTGAATGCCTCTGAAATGAGGTGGAGACAAACAGCAAGATCTATTCGACATGTGTGCATATCATGTTGGGGCAGTGATGGGACGAGGGACATTTGTATGTGTGAACCAACAACCATAGCACTGCTTGTCAACTGACGAACAGCAACAGGGCAATCCAACAGCCAATCGGAGCACATGGCACCAAGTTTCTGTAGTTTAAAAATGGTGTGTTGTCGACTTACACAACATTAGTAATTTTGGTTCCTATTGGCATTCATGACAATTTTTCTCCAGCCTGTATAAAGGTGCTGACAATATCACCAAACAACTGACCATGAATAACTTTAGATGTGAAGGATCAGAATGAGCAAGGATGGGGTGAAGATTACAGTCCAAAAGGCACAGCTACAGAGATGGGGGCAGCATTCGAAGGAGCTGTTAGGCTGTTAAATCATAAAGACAACCAAGAGGTACAGGTGAGAGCTGTTCTAGAGGAAGCTGAAGCAGATCTAGATATAAATCTGCAGTGTCCCTCAATGGACAAAATTAGGAGTGCTTTCGAAAAGCCAAACATGCAAAGGCTCCACGCCCAGGGAATATAGCACCAGAACTCTTGAAAGTCAATATCAAAAGTACTGTTAAAATGCTCCACCCCTTGCTGAAGCATATTTAGCTAAAAGAAAAATCACCAAGGGAGTGCAAAAATGGATTGGTAGTAAAGGTCCCAGAAAGAGAAATTTGTCAAATTGTCTCAACTGGCATGATATTACATTGTCAGTGCCCAAGAAGATCCACAACAGAGTTATTTTAAATAGGATTAAAGATTCACCTGAAGATAGACTGTTTAAAGAACAGGCCAGTTTTGGGGCACAACAAAGTTGTGTTAATGTTATCAGCACTGTTATGACCACATTAGAGTCACCAATGCTTTTTGTACTTGTCCTTGACTCAGTTTTGAGTCACAACAGGTAAGAGATGAGGGATCCATGAACATCTAGAAGATTTGCATTTCCTAGACGACACATTTGTACTAGCCCAAAGGCTGAAAGATGTGAAAGCTAAATTAACTTGTTTTTTAAATGAGGCTGCTGGCTTCAAGATAAATGTAGGTAAAACTAAGAAAATGAGAGTAAATTTTGGAAATATGGAAGTGCTGCTGTTCGTAGGGGAGCAGTAAGTGGAGTTTGTCAGTCCACTCCTTACCAGGGTAATGTAGTGACAGGTTGTGAAGCCGAAGATGATGTGAAGAACCGCATTCAGAAGGTAAATGCTGCCTTCGAACAACTGTCACAAATATGGAGAAACAGAAACATAACATGCAAAACTAAAATTCATATCTTTAATACAAATGTACAAATGTGAAGACTATTCTTTATGCCAGGGAAAGTTGGAAAATAGACAAGGAGATAACACCACAGTTACAGAGCTTCTTAAATAGGCATCTACAGTGGCCAGAAAAAAATGAGCAATGAGGCTTTCTGGGGGGGGGGGGGGGGGGGGGGGGGGCAGAACATACAGAAGAACAGATATGTGAGACAAAGTGGAGATGGCAGAGGCACACCTTGAGAAATCCGGATAGTGCACTCGAGAAGAAGGCATTGGAATGGAATCCCCAAATAACAGGGGAGACTGGTAGGCCTAGGTACATGGACGAGAACGGTGGAAGGGGAAGCAAGGAAAGTTGAAAGGACTTGGGCGGAATAGAGGGAAATTGCCAAAGACAGAGATGGGTAGCAAGTTCTCTGTATACCCTATTCCCTCACAGCCGTCAAAGGAATTAACTAAGTATCTTGTGAAAGCCTACTTACAAAGTTTCAAAAACTAGTACTGAGTGAGGAATTCACAAACATACTGCAGCTCCTTGTGTACTGGTCCTGTAGCAACCATAAATACAAAATTAGGATAATCACAATATACAGAGAGGCTTTTAAACATCATTCTTCCGACTCTCTTTGTGAGAGGAATGGAAAGAAGCCATAACCACAGTACAATGACGCCTACTTTGTATTGTGCACTTCACAGCCTCATACAGAATATAGTTACAAACAAATTAAGAACAGAAAAATGTTACTGACTGGCAATGATTTTGGCATAGTGTCCTTCATCTGCAGTACAGCTATCTGTGACCAATGCCGTCTTGATGACGAGACTGTTTACACTTTCAATTATTTATTGCACAAGAACCAAACATTGTACAGATATCATACATATGTCATTTTGAAGAGAAACCCTGAGGGCATTTTTTCCCCATGTATACCACCACAGTTTGGTAATTTACCAATAGTCAGTGCTAGTCGCAAACATGGTGATTTCAAGTGCGGAGAGAGCTTTCTGTGTGTTGGAGTTCGACAAAAACAAGTGTGCTACAGGTGTTCAGTGGATGTTTAGAACCAAGCTGGTAAGAAGCCACCCACAAGGAAGGCCATTTACCACTGGGACAACAAATTCGTTACAATGGGTTGCCTGTGCCCGGCAAAGAGAAGTGGACATCCCCGTGTGAGTGAAGTGAATGTGAAGCGTCTATGAGAAAGATTCATAAGGCGTCCAAAAAAATCGGTGTGTCGTGCATCCCGTGAACTCGAAATGGCTCCAATGACAGTGTGGAAAGTCCTGTGACAGAAGCTGTATATGAAACCATTCAAATCAGAGCTAGAGCAGAAGCTCAATGACAACTACAAAAACAAGTGTCTTCAGTTTTGTTCTTAGTTGCAACGATTGAATGATGATGAGGATGACACTGATCACTTAACTTTTAGTGAAAAGGCCACTTTTCACATTAATGGGAAAGTGAGCAGAGGTACAAAGCATCCACACGAATGCATTGAATTTGAGCGTGATTCCCCGAAGATAGATGTTTTTTATGCCTTCTCACGTCGAAAACTGTACTGGACATTCTTCTTTGACAAGAGCACAGACACTGGATATTCCTACTTGGATACGTTGCAGCAATGGCTGAAGCATCAAATTCAATCGGACTCTCCATCTTTCAGGAGAATGGGGCTCCACCCCAGTTTGCCGCATCGATGGATTGGCCATGCTACAGAAGGGGACAGCTGTTTCATGAAATGGCCTCCCGATTGCCAGATCTCACTCTGTATGACTTTTTTCTGTGGAGACACATTAACGATCTGGTGTACATACCACCTATACCAAATGATGTAGCAGAGCTCTGGGAGAGAATACGGGACACGACTGCCACAGTCGACGATGTAATGCTGGGATGGGTACGCCAAGAATTCGATTGCCGTATTGTCTGCCAGGTCCCTCATGGTTCGCATATCGAATGTTTGTAACAAAAACTTCCAGAGCTTCTCTTCAAAATGCAATATGTTTGACATCTGAACAATGTTTATTTCCTGTGCAATAAATAATTGAAAATGTTCCCGGACTTTATGTACACCCTGTATTTCGAAGCAAATCAGAAGTAGATTTTAACCCTTTTACAAATACAGTATGGTTAAGTGAGTATGAGGTTCCAAGCTCTTTAAAATAAATAAATAAATAAATAAAAAACACGGAGTGGATCGTGTAAAGTTTCAAAATATAGTAAAATAGAAGGGCTGCAATTTGATGGTGTCCCTTTATTTCAGAAAAAATGGGGGCAAGGAGGAATTTTAGGACTTTCACTCTAAATTCAAATTTTGCAGATCGAAATGGCTAAGACAGGAGAGTTTTCATCAGTTTGATTATACTTCTGCTATCACAATTTGCTCCTTTTTTATTTTAAGGATTAAAATGTGCAAATGACCAATGCAAAGTATTTACCTTAGTTTTTGAGGAGAGCTTTATTATTAGTTGTTCAAACTGCTCTCTCTCAAACAGTAAACTAGTCCTGGATTTAGCCCCTTTTAAAACCTTCGATTTAAGTGCAAAGTTGTTAGCCTTTTTGTTTTTCTTTCCTCCTTCTTCTCCTTCCATTTCCTGCAAAAAAATCAGATATTTTATGCAGATAATATTGCCAGAAGTATACATATAATCAGTACACAGCATACAGTAAATAATTTAAGCTTTCGGAAACAGAGAAATGATGTTGAGTGGGTGAGCGGAAAAAGAAGAGGACACGATCTGAGGAAGATTGTTTGTGGAAAAAATGTAGACATTTAATGTATACAGCCTATGATTTAACACATCTATCACAAACTCAAATTACTTTTACTTTATCTAAAGATTTAGGTACTTTGCATTTTAATGTAGCATTTGATAAACAATACTCTTGTGTAGTGACCCTTTTCTACAAATTAACACTGCAAGATATTTAGCTCTGTTATTTAAAAAATTATCACTACATATAGTGTGCAAGTGTGTGTGTGTGTGTGTGTGTGTGTGTGTGTGTGTGTGTGTGTGTGTGTGTGCGTGCGTGCGTGCGTGCGTGCGTGCGTGCGTGTATAAATTATGTGGCAGAACTGCTGATCAGAACTTAGCTTCAGTACAAGGAATGTATAGTACTGCCAACAGACACACTGGCATTTAATTTCCCTTAAAAATATATCTAACAGCACTCTGAATCCCATTTACTGTAAAGGAGATGAAGGTAAGACAGAACAAAAGAAAGAAGAAAATATGAGATAGCACCCAAGAAAAATATCTTCTACTTTTATCACAAGGAGAAAGCTCTTTTTAGTTTAGAAGATCAGTAGAGTGTCGATTATCCGTAGTAATTGGGGGACACGGGTGTTCGGAAAACTGGTTTGTTCGGATAATCGAACTGTACATGTTTATTTGGCAAAAAGAAGTACTGTAAAGTAAATTTATTCATCAAAACAGGCATCACTTTTAGTATTACAAAGTAACATACAAAGGCAACTTCAGTAGGAATATATAGTATGTGGCACAGTTTATTAAACAAAAATATATACATATTACATACGCATTTTGCATGAACAATACACACAGTGTACAATATTAACATTAAAAAAAAATCCTTTATTTTGGTCTGTCTAAGCAAGCCTACACGCTTACGAGCGGCTAAGTCACGTACTTTTTTCATTACAGATATCTGAAACTGGTCAATTTCATCTTGGGCTTTAAACCATCGCAAGGCAGTATCTAAACAAGTGAATGCCTCAGGAGCTGTTGGTATACTTTCATCTTCACTTTCTGGAGCACTGATTGACAAGATGCTTGCGGCGTCATCTTTATCAGTGACGACGTTTACAATCTCGCTGTCCTGCATGATTTGGTTCTGGATCTGAATCATCGATACTCATCCATTCATGAACATCTTCTTCATCACATTCGTGGCAATCTATTTCTTTTAGCATACCGAGAATTGGCCAAGAATTGGCCCAGTGCGGCAACTACTGTGGGAAACTTGGTTTGGGAGTTAGGGGGATGATGGACGGTAGGGTGGGAGAGTAACAGGTGCGAGCAAGTACACAGTTCGGTTAAATGGTTGTTCGATTGATCAACGTTTGGATAATCGACGCTATATTGCAGTTGAAAAAATATTAACAGCAAGGCAAATTTCTATTACGTCTGACCAGAAGCAGCAAAAAACATTCAAGAATAAAGCAAGTAAGGTATGATGAATTCTTAAACAATAAATAAATAATAATGACAAAGAGAGATCAGTTTCTTGATAATGAATTTCTGGCCATTAAAACTGCAACGCCAGGAAGGACAGCAAATAATGAAATTTTATTTATTGTACATACATAATATTTAGGAAGAATGCATAATTAAATGTGTAGGTAATCAAAGAGTACACAAGGTGCAAAATTTAGTACACAGGGCTGCAACTACCAGCAGCAATAATGGCTCTAACCCAGTTACGCATAAAGTTGAACTGAGCCTGAATGACAGATACGGGTACACACTTCATGTTGCTTGGAGTTCATAAATCAAAGTGCTTGGATGTACGACACAGTCCCTCGTTTTAACACAAAAAAATTGTAATTTCTGTTGCCCAAGTTACCAGCTATATGACCTAGAAGTGATTAAGTTGTGTATCCAACAGCAACGCATAGCACCCATACCAGAAACTGAACCCATATGATGATGTTGAAAGCAATCTGGTATTGTTAGCTCTCCACAGCACCAGTCTTGTGTCCAACGTTGCCATTATGTGCACCACTGTAGGTGCACCTCTCTCTGATGAAAGCTGCATTAATGCTAATAGTCCATGGCACTCTGCACACTATCGGGTCTATCGCAATTTCATGTGGATGACTGTCTTGTTGCAAATAAGCCTGTTTCCTGGTTCAAGGTAAGTGAAAATCATGCACTTTTTGTATGGGGCTGTCGAGATCCAGAAGCAACTCATCCTGTATTCGTAAGACAGCCATCGTATTTTGACTGATCATGGAACAAAATCTGCAGTCCCTATAGGCTACTATTCTGAAACTGTTGAATTCCAATGTGCTGGCAGATATTTCTATTTCTTACAAGACATGTAGCACAATTTTCTTACAAATAAAGAACATTCAAATAAGATTTCTTAAAGAGAAACCATCTGCGTAATTTTACTTTATATACAGAATGTAGATGGAGTTACTTCTACCTACTATGTCTGTTGTATATCCAAACTGAATGCCAAATTAATGTTTAGTGTATGTCCCCTTCATGTTATTGCAAATTTAATGACCCGCAGTGTCGCCGCAGCAATGGTCTGTGGGTGCTTCACATGGAAACAATGATATGCTGAATATCTGGTTAAGACATTCACCAAATGGTCCACAAGCATATCTTCTACTTGTATCTTCCCTGCTCTCCATTCACTAACCATTACACCAGCCCTGGATGGAACAACTCAGCTACATCTTTAACAAATGCTTTGGGAAAACAAACACACACACACACACACACACACACACACACACACACACACACACACACACACCTGAAGTTGTTCCATATGGTTTAATAACATACAGAAAAATCTTGTGAATAAAGGAATGTGTAACTATTAATAAGAACAATTTGAATCTGCAGGTCAACATTGCATATTCAGAAGCACACTACATTGATTTTCTAAATTAGAAACTAAAATATTTCTCCAGAATCAGTCATCCCCATGTACCGCAATTGCCATGGCTGGTTTTGGCATACAAAACATTGCATTTGAAATTACTCTGCTTATATCACTGGAAAAATCTTAATTTTAATGACTCTTAACATCAACTATGATCATTATGTTGACCAAGAACAGGAGACAGCAAAGTACTGAACATGAGGAGCTGTACTGAATCTAGGGGAGTTAATGTTCCCTCATTTCAATTTAATTTTATCCATGTGCTGTTGTCTATAAATGTGACCCGCCATTTCTCTTGCAGTGTTATAACAGAAACTATTAAACATTAGTACTTCAAAGAAATGTTATCAAACATTCATCAGAAACCTCTCTCATTCTTATATGAATCAACCTTCAAGTGTCTTAAGGAAAACACGGATTCAGTGTAGAAAATATATTTACTTTGGGATTGGGCTTACCACAATCACTAAATACAGATTTCTATTTCTATATCAAAATTTCTACATGTAGTGGGATCTGAAAATAAGACAATAATGGCTCTAGCACTATGTTCTTTTATCCTCATTTTTTGTATCCTTCAGAAGAATAAACCACAGCTGAGCTTCAGACATTTTCAACCAGCAATATTTTACATAAAATCAAAACCAGAGCCAATGCTTCCAGTAACTCTTCAGTTACTGTATATTCCCAATTATAAGACAAGCTTTCTACCCAAATTTTTCATTCAGAAAATACAGGGTCAACTTAAAATTTGCTGATTACGCTATTGGTGCCAAGTTCAACATTTTTACAATTGTCTAATAGACTAATGTAGGGGACAACTTACATTTACAGCCGAAGCCTGACAAATTGCAGCCACTTGCAGTACTGTCACATTCTCACATCCAACAGACGCAAAATCTACTATGTGACACTATCATCCCATTAATTACGCACAACTGACGTGCTGTCAACCTTTGAGCCTTGTGCATCCATCCAGGCCAGAGATGGTGAATGGTTGTAATGATAAGTGGGCTCATACTGCCAAGTTGTTTGTAAATTTAACTCGATTTTTGTAGTCATGGCAACAACATCACATAGCCTATCAACCTTTGATGTTTCGTTTCATTCCCCCAATGCCCAGCTGGTTCTATAAAGCCAATGAGAGAGCAGTGGGCAGGTGGTATTTTCAGAAGCAAGAGACACTGTAACATTCTCATGTCAGTACAGAGCCAAAATCTGATATGTATTCAGAAAGGAAGATCTGTGTTCTCAGGTCTCACTGTAAAGATTACCTCATAAACAGAACCATATTTGGAAGCAATAGCAAAATATTCGTGACAATAAAGCTATAAATTTCACAACTGTACTACTAGGATGATGATGATGATGACTGAAAACAGTGATACCACAGACTACAGGATTTTATTTCTCCAAGTATTATTAAAATGCAGACATTCAATGAATGGCTTAAGTATAGGATAGGTATAATGTTAAGTTTTTGGCAGATACTTTACATCAATAAAACAGTTTGTAAGTAAGTTAAAAACAAAGTTTTCTCAAGAAGGGGGATTGTGGAGGGGGGGGGGGGGGGGAGAAGGGGGAGAAGAGAGAGAGAGAGAGAGAGAGAGAGAGAGAGAGAGAGAGAGAGAGGGGGAAGGTTCATTTTATATTCAGGGTCATCCTATACTCAGGTAAATATGATACGTCACAAATGCCAGAGCACTGCATATGACTTTAAATTTTACATCCATGAGTGTCTAGAAGGTGGCAGGATGCCAATTAAGCGTTAGTCGATACACAGTATTGCAGTAGGCTGCAAGGCAGGTATTTGAATTTGCAGTGTACTCTGTTTTCTGGGCATTAGACTGATGTTCTCTCCAGCAGATGAAACTTCAGCCACAGAATATCCCTTGGTCCATGGGCTAATGTCCACAAAACAAAATTCAGCAAGGATAAAGAGTATTCCCCAACAAACATTTAGTAAACAGCTATCACTGCAAGATGGCATGTGTTAACTTTTGTGATTTTTATGGGCCGAGGGATTGTCCACAAAGTTCATCGTGAAATGCATCTCACATATGGTGAGAACTGTATTTACTGGAAACGTGTTATTCAGCTGGATACAGGAAGTCAACAAAAGCCAAGAAAGTATCACAAACAAGGAATGAGCCCTGTATAGTCAGTGGATTTTATCAGTGATGCCTCATTATAACACGTGGAAGAAATGATTCATGAAGGTTATTGTGTGACAACAGATGACATGGCACGTGGTCCCCGAGGCACAATGCACAACATAAATTGCCACCAGCAATTGAATTTTCATAAAGTTTGTTAACATTGAATTCACCACTGGTTGACTACAGAACACAACTAGAACTGACTGGGCCTATGCATGTAGTACCTCATTGATTACATTAAAAAAGGGGAGGGTTTCTTAATGCAGACCTTTACAGTGGATGAGTCATAGGTTCACCATTATCAATCTGTGTTAAAGCGAATCTCTAAGGAATCACATGAAAAAAGTAAATTGAAGATGGCTCCACAAGATTAAGATGGCTGTATTTTGAGACAAGGAGAGTGTATTGTTGCTAAAATTCCAGTCTGAAGGTGAGGCTGTTATTGATTCAGAGTACTGCATCACTCTGGACAACTGGCAGTGGGTGTGATTCTTATGGATGACAAACACATAGATTAATTGGGACTTCTTGGAAAATACACTGTTCAGTTTCGTTTTCGCTGCCAGTGATTTTCATCTGTTTGACCATCTTAAAAGCCATCTGACCGTGCAGTACTTTAAAGACAGTGAAGATGTAGTCTGAGATGTTACTTGCTGGAGATGAAAGCCGCCTTTTTTTCCGGTTTTGTCAAATACAGCAGGAAAAGTGCTTATATTTACTGGGGGAATACGTGGAGAGGCAAAAATAAATTTAAGCCTGGTACATGCTGTACCTCATTTTGCGATTTCACAGAGTTCTCCGATAACTTACAATTTGTTTCTGTTTATTCTTCTATGGTATTTGATATTTATACTATGATACTTCATTTAATTTCTTAATTTGTGTTCTTTAAGTATGAATAATCGATACTTCAGAAGCTCAAAATACAACAAAATTAAATTTGACATTACCTCAACATGTGATATAAGGGCATCGTAGTTTCTGGCTAAATGCCTGCCTGCCAAAGTAATTACTTGAGTGAATCTGGAAATATTCAGAAAGAAAGAATTTTAAAATATAGTTGTTTCACATCTTCAACTGTACATAACATCATCAAACAAAAAAATCAAAAATTGTTAATAGTAACTCATCAAAGTAAATTGGGAATGAAAGATAAAACTAATTATTGAGTTACTGTATGCATTCTATAGATATAAAGCAAAAGACAAACATCCAGATTCTGGATTCATAAATTTCTGTAAACACATCAGAATTACTACACATTATACTTGAATACATTTTTGTGAAATTTGTATCAGAGTTTAGAATTACGATAATGCTTATATAATATTCTCACTCCTGGACAGTCACAAAGACACACGGATTTTTACAGCAATGGAAAGTTCTGGTAGAACATAAATTATTTAAGAGTAACGGTAACAACTCACCAAATAGCAGCGACATTGACATGTTGACTGACACACAAACAATATTGGAAACTTCACTAGCTTTTGCAGCACGAATCCTATTTTGGGCAAGAGTGTACACTGTACACACACACACACACACACACACACACACACACACACACACACACACAAGCCATTCAGTTTCATTTCATCACAGTTAGTTGCTTTATGAATGGAGCATTATAGTCTCATGAATGATATAGACCCAATCGTAATTTCTACCACACTGTATGGGTATGGGCAGAAGCTAACTCAGAATTGTATAGAACTATCTGACAGACTCTGTCTTGTTTATACTTGTTATGCTTTTAATTTACAGTTCTGGCATTTGCTTTATGGTCAAGGGAAACCTCACAAAAGCCTTTGCCATTTTTGGAGCTATTTTTATTTTATTTCTAGAACCATACTATGTTTTGGGTGACTTGAATTGTCAGAATGTATTCAGTTTCATACAACTTGGTTCGTGAACTGCAACTCCTGCATGGAGTATTACACATGCAATCAGTTCGGATTAATGGTACAAATACAATTATTACTTCCGGTGTTATCAGAAAGCTTACAGTCATGAACTTATTGGTAAGGCTTACATCACACATGGAAGAGTTCAATTTATCTCCTCTATTCTTGGTTTCCTCTTCAGCGTAAAGATTTCATTACCATACCTCTGGTGTTTTCATTTTATCACACGGTAACTGTGTAATGGACAGTCTTTTGGAGCAACTTGTTAGTAATTTTTCATCCAAACTCAAGTCTTTTGTTTACATTTTCGAAGTTTGAATGTTTCCAGCTGTGAATAGATTCAATATAAGGGGGAAAAAACTGACATTGTTTGTGGAATATATACGACAATCCGATACTCAGTGATGACAATACTGACAGACTGCTAGTCTGGGATTACCTGCACAGTGTTTGATTATAGGGAAGGGGAAAGGACAATGCAGATGCATCAGCAGGATAGAAGGCATGTTTAGTACTGGAGAGAAAGAAGGGAGTGGTGTAGACAGGTGGAGGACAGGGCCTAGTGAAAGCTGAGGCCCGGGTTGACAAAAGCAAAGGATATGTCACAAGGACAGTTTCCACCTGCACAATTCAGCAATTCTATCTTCTTCTTCCCCCACCCCCTCTCCCAATTGTGCCTCCTATCTGCAACTCAATACTCACTTCATGTGACGTGTAACAATCTTATCCTTTCCATATTATTGTTGGTTGGTAAGGTGGTGGACTGAAGACATTCTATTTTAGGAGAATAAAATTGCATCTACTTAGGTTCTTGTTACCTCCTAGAGTGGTCATAAGAAGTGCAATACATATTTAAACACTTTTCTGCAAAGTGAATCAGAACTAAATTCTGCTAAAATTGTTTGTACATATTTTAATTACTCACAGATATCCACTAATAAAAAATCATTAGAATCCTTGCAGTGGTAAAACTTATTACACAAGCTTTTGTTTCTATAATTCCATGTATGATTTCTGGATTATTGGCTGAATGTCTAACGTATTGTGAGCAAACTCAGCTGGCTTCCAAAACTGAAGAGAGACTTACAGAATGTGAACTCCAAGCTTTTCCTAACATATAGTCTGTTCCAACTGTTTGCAGCACTGTGGCAAGTTACAATCATCCAAACCAGCTGACCACCTGGCTGCATTTCATGTAAATATTACAACATGCCTACACAACTCAGCACATAAATACAAATTTTTACTTCTTCTCCCTCTTTATTGAATTCATAATTTTCAGGAAGATCACAGGATGTAATGGCACCAGACATTAGAAAATAAAAATGAGCTAACTAGATAAGTTTTCCTGCAGACACTGTTTGTGTGGTAGAGGTAATGGTACATTATATTCAATACACAATGTCCAACACTGCTGACTGTTAATGTTCGATACTTAGGCTATGTATAAGGAACTGGAAAAACTGGTCTGCATTCTTCCTCAATCTGTGATGTATATAGACAAGTACTACCATCCAGAAGGGTCATCCACTTCTGAAAACCCAGCGAGGTGGCACAGTGGTTAGACACTGGACTCGCATTCGGGAGGACAACGGTTCAATCCCGCGTCCGGCCATCCAGATTTAGGTTTTCCGTGATTTCCCTAAATCGCTCCAGGCAAATGCCGGGATGGTTCCTTTCAAAGGGCACGGCCGAATTCCTTCCCCGTCCTTCCCTAATCCGATGAGACTGATGACCTCACTGTCTGGCCTCCTTCCCCAAAAAAACCCCAACCCCACTTATGAAACTCAAAAAAATATTGAACTTGATCAATAAATGACATTTGAGAATTAATAAATCACTGATGCCAATAAGCAATGAAGAAGAACTGGCAATATGGCAAGGAAGTATGGCAGTGTTACAACGACGATGACGACCACCATCATCACCACCACCACCACCACCACCACCAGGCTAAGTGTTGTATCAAGGGGGGGTAAGATGTCAAATGGGACAACTTGGAGCAGGAGAGACACCACAGGACATTTTAATTTCCACTGTGTATACTTTTAAAAACAAATTCATAAAACTTTGTCAGAATGACCAGAAAAGATTCAAGATTTACACTTATACTGGTGGAAGTTCAAAAATATAAGAAAATAA
Source organism: Schistocerca gregaria (assembly GCF_023897955.1). Taxonomy (NCBI): domain Eukaryota; kingdom Metazoa; phylum Arthropoda; class Insecta; order Orthoptera; family Acrididae; genus Schistocerca; species Schistocerca gregaria. Next base: position 16,740 of record NW_026061879.1, read on the forward strand.
TTTATTTTTTGACATTTGTATTTCACCTTTTTCACTTATCATTGGCTGCATTTGTTGCTACAGGTACACTTTTCTTCATAAGTAAGGGAGATTCTTCGATGCATTTTTGCACAGCTTACAAACCATACTTACAGGTGTATGAAACTCTAGAATTTTCCAAATCTATTAAAAACTGTGGTAAAAATTGAGATAATTAACTACACAATTTGAGTTTTTTCTAAACATGAAATTTAAAATATAACAGCACATTCATTTTTTCATAAATTAAATAATTTCTAGAGTTTCATACACCTTTAAGTATGGTTTGTATGCTGTGCAAAATTCATCGAAGAACTCTCTTACTTATGAAGAAACGTGTACCTATAGCAACAAATGCAGCCAATAGAAGTGAAAAAATGATGGACTTTCACATGTAAAAAAAATTATTTTGTTATGTTTTTGAACTTCCACTGCTATAATTGTGAATCCTGAATCCTTCCTGGTCATGCTGACAAAGTTTTATGAATTTATTCGTAAAAGTATGGACAGTGGAAATTAAAATGTCCTGTGGTGTCTCTCCTGCTCCAAGATGGCCCATTTGACGTTCTACCCCCCTTAAGGCGGTATGGAGGTATTTATAGCCACACTATGTGAAATATGTAAAACAGCTTTTTTTTAATGGCAATAATGTAAATAATTATATCTTATAGAGACAATAAATTGCCGAAGTTATTACTTGAGGAGGAGGAGGAAAAGAAACAACAACATACCTTGCTGTCTGAAATGCTGGATCCAGCTTCGATGATCTTAGGCAAAAATATTTTGTCAATGTTATAAGAGTTGTGTACAGAGAAGTCAGCAGCCTAAATAATGTTGCACTTGAATTTCCAGTTGGTACTGCCATTTTTGTGAGGTTATTAATAACAGTAACATAATGACTTACATGGCAGCAGACATCACGTTCTTTGCTTTTTAAAAATTCTTGGCCTATATGCAAACAAAAATACTAGAGTTAGATCCTCATAAAACTATATGTATTTATACAATGTTTCTGTTTCTGAGCACAAAATAAAGATATTTATACTTACGTGATTCAATACTATACTCTGAAGAATATGCACGTGCTGTGTATTCTGACTGTAGCCTTTCAACAACCCAGTTAATATCAGAAAGGCTAATGCGCAGCACATTACAAAAAGCAATGAGAGCAGCATCTTTGGAATTATCAGTCAAAACACCAAATCGAGTGAATTTGTCTTTCCCAGCAGTTGCCTAATTAAAGAAGATAAAGATATATTATTAAAATAAAACAATGGAAAATCATGGATGGCATAACAACAATACAAAAAGGATACACTGCTATTTACCAAGTAGAAGGAAGTGTAGAATGGCAGACCGGCACATTTAATAAAACTCATCATATTATTTATTTTTCCCCCATCAAAACAAGATTTTCTGAACTGCACATATGGGGATGGCTCCTTACAACATATCCTTTGTTCGTGTAACAGTCCTGGCCTCAACCTATGCTACTCCTTGTCCTCTCCACCTGTCACTACCCTATTCCTTACTCCCATTACAACACTATCCTACACACAGTCGTTCATGCCACATACATAGTGCTTCCTCTTCCTCTCCTCTCGCCTTTGCAGCCCTCAGCACAGCCTTCTAATGCTGTACTTAGCAGGCCTTAGCCATCTCCCGACCACTTGTATGCTCCCATCAGCAGCACTAGATCTTCCCTCATCCCTGTGTGTGTGTGTGTGTGTGTGTGAGCGCGCGCACACACACTCACTCTCTCTCTCTCTCTCTCTCTCTCTCTCTCTCTAAGTCTGATGAAATACTTAGTCAAGTAGCTAAATATCTAGCAGTCTTTATTCAATGTGCCTTAACACCACTGCTATGTGGCGAGGGGGCAATCTGTCCTTTTCATATTGTTGTTAATGTTTCAGTAAGTTTTTCTCTAAAAACTTAGCTAAAAAAGATGAAATAAAATAGATACAGAATTAACAACACTAGTTCCATTAATTTTTAGTGTATCAGAAATGAGCAATGTAAATCAAAAATTTATCCAACTGTTGTGTCATACGTCACCCACAGTGATTGGCTTGCATCTCTGGCAGTTGCATGAAACCTGTTACTCATTATTTTTTTTACTGCTCCTCTTTTTTGTGTATCAAGAGGCTACATAAAGAACTGTTTATATCTCCGTCTACATTCAGAAAACTGAATGGTGTATTATGAAGCTAAATTTAACACTGTTTGCTTAGAAAGGTATGTGATTTCCAATGCATTGCAACATTGAACATACATTTGTAAGGAAACATGTACTGCTGAAATTAGACCCAAGGGAATATTCTCATACAGTTGCAGTAGTAGCTTTAAAACTATTGAAGAGTGATTCTTTTAATTTTTGTGCATCAATAGGTGGTTTTCCACCATAAGACTCAGCACTCTTTGCTTTGGTCTTAGATATTCTCTTACATTGTTGAACTGCATACTGAATTGTTGTAGTTTGAACACTTTCATTCAATACTCTCATATGGCACGATCTTCTGAGGCAATGCAGCTATGCTAAAAAAGGATTTGTTTTGCAGTTGTGTGCAGGAAGAATATTGTCTTAAGTCTATAACCAAATACCTTACAGGAGCCCCTTCAAGAAACTTGAGATTCTTACATCCACATACCAAATCATTTATTCACCCACAGTTATTGGTGGTTATTAATAAGAGTGAATTCTGGATAACTGTCACAATAAAAATAACAATGATAATAATAATAATAATAATAATAATAATAATAATAATATCCTCACAGACTTTGCATTCCTGTCTGTGGCCCAGAATGGAGTTTCATATTGTACCAAAAAAAAAAAATCATTAACAAGTTGCATCAGACAAGACACTGGGAATCCCAGCTATTAAAACATAAAAGACTATCCTACTAACCACTCTTCATATAATTTATTTGGACATGGGAATGTAAATTTGAGTTAGCACTAATGTTCATGTTGTAAGGATTTTAACTTTTCTCTCAATACACACAGCTGATAGCATTCTCTGAAATAACGGGAAGTACACAAATTCCTTGGGTGAATGAGAAGAAGAAGAAGAAGAAGAAGAAGAAAACAGCAGCTGAGCAGTGCAAGAGGATGAACACAGATATTGTGTCAAAGTAACTGATATTCCACTACGCATATCTTTGTGATTTATAACACTAAAAATAATAATCTAGAAGTAATTAATTTAATCAACAATGTAAATAACTCCCTGGCAAGTACTCTGCTGACTGAATGTAGCAATATTACGAAAAGGATAGTTGCTACTTACCATATAGCGAAGATACTGGGCCACAGACAAATGCAACTCACACTTATGACCACAGCTATATCTCCCCCTCCCCACCCTTTCCTTACCCCACCACCTGGTTGCTTCTCCCACCATTCACTGCTGCTCGCAGTCTGGCCTCAGCAGCCAGAGATTGTGGTCATGTGTGTGTGAGTTGCGTTTGCGCGCTTGTGCGTGTGCTTCTGACAAAGGCCTCGTTGCCAAAACCTCACTTCTTGACAGTATTTTTGTTGTACCTATCTGTGACCCAACATCTCTGCTATATGATGCACTGCAACTATCCTTTTCATAATACTGCTAATTCCATCTTGGATTTTCCGCTGTCTCTACTGACTAAGCTATTTCAGCTACTATTACAACCCACTCTCATAGTTTTAGTTCTGCCAGTATCTCTCTCCAAACTTCCCAGAAAATTTCCAGCAAACCTTGAGGTATTAGCACAACTGGGAGAAAGGATGGGTTGTTAAGTTGTGCCTTGAAAGCCTAGTCAGTAGAACATTTGCCTACAAAAGGCACAGGTTCTGTATTCCAGTCCCGGCTCAGTACCCTACTTCAGTCTGCCAGAAAGTTTCGAACCACCACACACATTGTTGCGAAGTGAAAATTTGATTCTGGAACCAATTAAAAGAATTAACATTATTTTTAATTGGTTGTTAGTACATTTTACAGAAGCAGTTTGAAATAGCTGCTTCTAACCATTCATGTATAAATGGACAACTTTTACAAACCTGAAGGCTTCACTTTGTGGTGGCATCTTTGGGATTGACGTATGAATAAATATCTGTTCAGTGGACACCAACTCCACATGAAAGTAGCTATATGTACAACTATACAAATTTTGCGAATATTGTCTTACACTGTAATGATATTTCCTCTCATTACATTTCTTCATTCGAATGGACATACTGGAAAACTGTGCCATCATAAAATTATTTATTTTGGATAATTTTAATGTCATCAGAAATTCATCAAAGGTGATCAAAGTTTATAAGGCCTCAGCTCGATCATCTCTAACAGTAAAGAAATGGGTGTCTGAACTGAAATCTGGCATTACTTCTGAATGTGCACTAGGTGGCCAACACTACAGCACAAGAAAGAGTATGGTACATTTCACGCAAAGAATTAATAGTGACTACACACTGTGAAAGACGAGTGTCACACTTATTGAATGCTGGTCAAAAGCATATAAATATAAATGAATTTCTTAGCTATGCTAGGACTGTTTTAGAATGAATCCATCTGATTTTGTAAGTCAGTTTGTTTCTGTGAATGAACACCAATCCACTGACTACTGTTTCCCACCAGTATTTAAAAAAATAAATAAATAAATAAATAAATAAAAAGGAGAGGCAAATGGTGGTAGTCAGTTGCTCTGCAGCAATAATGGTACAGTTGATGTAAATTAAAAGATGGATATAGAAAAAAAACTGACAGGGGGAGGGGGGTGTTGGGGCAGAGAAACAGGGAGGGGGGAATACAATGGCAGTATAACATCCTGTTAAAGGTTGGTTGGTTTGTTGACTTAAAGGGGGGAGGGGGAAGGGACAAACTGCTTGGTCATCAGTCCCCAGCCTGCTAAAAACATGAACATTAGAGTTGGAGAAGTAGCTCAGTTTGGAGGAAGAGGGGCAGAAAATTGCCTCTGGCCAGCGAAAGAAACATCACAATTTTGGGAAATTGCGGAACACCTCAAACTGGATGGCTAGATGGAGATTCGAACTGCTGACCTCCAAAATACATGTCCAATGTTTACCACTGCACAACCTTGCTCGGTAGTTGATGCTCAGTGTTGTCAGGACTGCAAAAGGAATTCTTCTTGATTACCTTGAAAAGGATGAAACAATGCCTGATGAATGCTATGCAAGTGAAATGGATGAAGACATATGAGACTGAAAAGAAAGAAAATTATACTTCTTTAGAACAACAGAACTGCCCACTTTAGCAACAGGAAAACTTGTGTATTATAATTGTGTACTGTCGAACATCTGGTCTTGTAACTGGATTTCACAAATCTGTCTTCAACATTCTCAGATCTTATAAAATTTATAGGCTGGAAAACAATTTTGAATCCACTGGGGAGGTTAGTGCAGTTACAACTGAGTAATGCACAGTTCTAGGGCTGCAATTTAGAGGTAGAAAGTACTATCTGGAGAAAAGAAAACCACATAATAGAAGATGTTTTCCAATGAAATAAGAGGTTTTGCTTCAAAACGTGGTACAACGGTGGTTATAATTTAATAATAAATGACTGGAACGATTTCAAAACTGTTCCACCTGCAAGGAAGGCTTTCCACAATTCACGGAAACTGTTTTGAGAAAAGTAGATCTGCAGCAGTCTGCCACTTGTCAGTTGGCCACCAATAAGTGATGAAACTAAGCTTAACATTTTACTAACAGTTATCTAGAGCCCTAAAAAGCATACTCATAGGTTAACTCTTGAACAGCATATTTCTAGAACTTTTGTATGGAAGATTCCACACAAGGCAAAAAATCAAACATTACACTCCTCTCATACACGGGCTATTGGGAAACAATCCTGATCTTACGCTTCGATCTTGTGAGGCAATGTTCAATGAATCAAGAGATGGTGACAATGAGTTGTTTTCTAACAACAGACACAGCTGCACCTAATGTATGCCGAGAACCATATAATTTTTTTGGAGAGGCAATTAAATCAATCTGGTGTTACTGTTTGAGAAGGTGTTTCATGCTGTAGAGTAACTATGCGTTGGATGTTTGATTGAGCAGTAACTGCAGTGAACTACTTGGAAATGTTGACAACCTATGACATTCTGGGAACACTAAAAAACCTACGACACCTTCGACTCACTTTACTTTCAAAATTATGAAGTCCCACTGCATCACGCAACAGCTGTGTGAAACTGTGTTGTTGAGGTATTTGGTGGGAAAGTTATTATACAGCAAGGGGCAATGGAAATACCATCCAGTTCCACTGACCTTACACCAAGGGATTTCGTCCATTGGGGTATGTTAAAAATAAAATGTATGCTGCAAAAATGCTAACAATTGATGGCTTGAAATAAGCTACTTACAATGCTTTTGAAGGCACTGATTCTAATACATGACTGTGTAAACAAGTATGCTAATGTGTTTCAGGACATTTGGCGAAATGTATCAACAACGATGGAAAACGATTGGAAAAGAATGTTATAAATAATCCTGTAGCTTCAATAAAGTGTTCAGTTATTTCAGAATTCCAATTGTTGGTTTTGTTTTCTTTTAGGTGATTTTTCAATACGGTTTCAGCATGGATCAATCTTGGAAACTGGTTTCTGTCATTGGTCAGCTCACATTACGTTTGTTCAGTGCTGCTTTCTGCAATGATTGTAGGCAGGTCGGACAGGAGTATGTACAACAGCGTCCTTCAGAATGAACTGCCCATTTGGCTCAATGACACTGATTTAAGAACAAGTCAAGTGATGTGGATACAACAGGATGGTGTAGCCAGCACTGTACTGAATCTGTGTGCCGAGCAGCACAGGATCTTTTTCCCAATAAAACAATAGACAGACACTGGCTGATCAATGGTCGGCTAGGTCACCCAATCTGTGTGTCCTTGACTTCTATTTCTGAGATACAATAAAGGATATGGCATACGCAGAACAATGCAAAAACAATGACAAAACGAGAAATCCCATCAGGCTGGCCTTCTCTGCACTGGATAGGTAAAAATTGTGTACTGTGTGCTGACACCATAAATATGTGATTAATTTTGATTTTGTCTTTTCCTATTGTGAAATGTGGACAAGACAGGGCGCAAAACTTTCTGCACTAGGAAGAACTGTGGTGAAATTTAGTGCCAATGTGACATCATTAACCCACCTGACACGTCACATGAACTTCTGAGCTCTTGCCTTTTCTTTAATGGATCAACACCTTGATGTTTGAAGCAATGTCGGGCGTGAGGTTGATGTCACAGGTGCCGCACTTCTGCACTATTAGGAAGGTTGTAGGCATCTCTGAGCCAAATTTCGAAGTTCTGCGTCAGTATAGGGACAATTAAGGGGATTCAAGGAAGTGATCCTTCAGATATGTTGTGCAGTGTACTTCAAAACATATATCACTGTATGCTGAAGATTAAATGGGTAGATCACATAACTAACAAGAGGGTATTGAATAGGATTGGGGAGAAGAGAAGTTTGTGGCACAACTTGACTAGAACAAGGGATCGGTTGGTAGGACATGTTCTGAGGCATCAAGGGATCACCAATTTAGTACTGGAGGGCAGCGTGGAGGGTAAAAATCGTAGAGGGAGACCAAGAGATGAATACACTAAGCAGATTCAGAAGAATGTAGTTTGCAGTAGGTACTGGGAGATGAAGATGCTTGCACAGGATAGAGTGGCATGGAGGGCTGCATCAAACCAGTCTCAGGACTGAAGACCACCACAACAACAACAACATCACTGTATATTATGCATAGCAGCTCCATGACCCATTTTCCAGTCTGTATGTGAAAGCTAATCTAAAGAACTACTGTAGGGATTTTGGTACAGTTTTCACAAGGGTTGTTTGCATAAACAATTTATAAATATTTCATGCAAATTGGCTGATATGTGCTGAATTTTTCTGTCAGCATGTGGAGACTATTCTCAGAAACTACAACAGGGATTTTGATACAGCTTTCACTACTTCGACTGCTTCATGACTAAGGTTTGTTATCATAATTTGTTATCACTGCACAAGATCTAAGTAGATACTTAGTGGTACACATGCGAAGTTGGGGCAAGTGTGTGTGTTTTAGTTGTAATAACTTATATTCCACTTTTCTTTCAAAAAAAGGCAGCTCAAATCAGGGTGGCCAGATGTTACTTTAACAGTACTCCTTTTGAATGTGAATGCAAATCCTTAACCTCTGTTAGATTTTACTTGGTAAGTCTGTGAAATTATAAGAGCAGATGCAGCAATTAATAACACAAATGAAGGAAGGACAGACAAAGTGTGGAAGTGGGAAAAATTGTGGATGAAGTGGGAGAGGGCAGAAGGAAAGTTCCCATCTGTGAAGTACTTAGACCGAGTTTTTGTCAGGAAGAATACAGTTAAGTTACACACTGAAGTAAGCACAAAGGACATGTTTACTGTCTTGCAGATTATCTTCTTGTAATAGGGTGTTTAGCCTGAGTCAATGCCCATTCATCATTACTGATTTCTTAGAGGTCATCTTGTTAACACAAAGTTGCAAAGTGCTTGTACATCAACTAGTGTATGGTGTCAGTTGCCTCACTCTTTGAGAAGTTAACTTTACCAGTGAAGAGATTGGATAATTTTGTGGAAAGAGGGCACACTCAACAAAATTTACTGTAAATGAGGATACAATTGAGGATAACAAGGAATATAAAGAAATAATGGTATGTATTATCTTGACTGTAAATGGACATACCACAACAATTGTGGATGAAGAAGGCAGGTTAAATATGAGAGCTGAACAAAGGTGGTCATGCATTGGAGCTTATTCAATTATGTCATTGGAGCTGCCAGCACAGTTAGAACAAAAACATGTCTTGTGAGGCCTCAAAGTCGAAAACTTCTGCGTACACAGACATGACTTTGAAATCAAGTAAATGGAGGTTACCACAAAAACAGGTACTTGTGTTGCTTAAACAGGTCAAAATAACTCCACATTTGTATCAACAGCAGCTGATCTAAAATACATGGCTTCAACAGACAGATATAGCCAAAGAAGAATATAACACTGTGATAATATATAGAATGATATCTGACAAGAGAATCTAATTCCAACTAAATATCTGATGGATGGTCTTCATGTGTCTGTATTATATTAAATGATAGTGAGGGAATATGTCAAAGCCCTATTAAAAGCTTATGAATGTGGCATCTAAATAATGAGAATGAAAGAATCCAAAATGACACGTGGAGATAGAACTCAGTTTTTAAATCAGGTGGGAAATAAATAAGTCACTGCAAGTGATAGACAAGTTGTTTCTTTTTGTAATTATCATCTTAAAAATTTTGTTCCTGTCTCTTACCTAAATGCTGGAAATAGAATTTAATCTAAAACATTTTGTTGATTGTGTTCCACACTATTTATAAATGGTAGAATAAATTAAACAGTAGCTTAAGGCGTTACCATTTTTACTAATACCAACCTCTTCAGTAGCCCCATATATACTCAATAAATGGAGCGATATATGTCCAAAGATTGAACCAGCTGATTTATACAGAATAAACAGTCTGAATAACAATACCAAAATGCTCTTTGCTATTTTGACATTTTCAGTTGTTGTTTCCTGACAAAGTTCTTTTGCCCATTCATAGATCTGCAACAAAAACACTTGCTGGTTTACAATTTTTTTAAAGAAATCGGCACATATATGAAAATCAGTATGATAACTGAAATTATGGTTTCAGAACAACATGAACAACACACACATGGTTGCCTCTAATGACATGGTTCAACAGCTGTCTTACTGCAGAAAGGTGAGTATAAGATGGAACACCTTTGCAACAAATTTCTCAATGTTTATTATGCTAAAAGATCGTCAATCCTGATCGTTTAGCTATATATAAACCCTTTCTGATTTTCCCGCTTTTTTCAATTTTTGGTCAAATCAGGAGTTGCGAAAAAGACCTGTTTAATATGACTGCACATCACAAGTACACAGTGTTACTAACCAATAATCCCATCACTTGATCACTAAACACCGTATGTGTCTTACCACAAAAAATGTGGAAAGTTCTGCATCAGGAACACCTTAACTGAACAACACCAAACTGATATTTTTTGACATAACTGACAAACTACAGTGATGGAATTTAATATTTTAATAATAAAAACAGTTCTGACGGCAGCAAATTTATTTGTATAAAACATTCTTGAACTTCTTGCTGTGTCACCTAAGGACAAAATCTCGATCTTTCACTGTCGATGTCAGGAGCAACTGACAGTAATCATCGAAAGCTCAACGTTTTATCCTGAACTGACACAGAAACATGTCCAGGAATGTTGTATATAACAGAGCTGTTGCACAATACTTCATTCTCAACAAATTTATTTATTTGTAATTCTGGTATGTGGCTTCAGTCTCTACACCTGTAGTAAAGCAATGGCTCTGAAATGTGTAGCATTTATAATGGGTGCAGTATGACAAAATTTACACACAAAACTAACATAAAAATGATATATTTATTATATAAAATTGTGTGTCATCCAGATAATGTGAGAAGCCGGTTCATGGAGCTGCTGTGTAGCACCTATGAGTGCCTGTCTCACACTGCTAACTAGCACAGGCTAGGGGTTATAAATGGGAAATTCCACCCTCTATTCAAGATTAAAATCCACAAATATTGTGTGTAAAACCAGAAAGATGAATACTGGTGCATCAGCAGAATTCATAAAATCTGCTTCAATCTGTGTTAGATTTTACTCCTCCCCCCTCCACAAATAATTAGACATAGTGTCGAAAAGATGGATTGGCCACAGGTAATATCCCAGAAATTAGTGCCAAAACTATTCATTACAAAAAATATGTTGGTGCCTACTACACTAAAGGTTAAATTGATCACATCGCTCAAATTGTAAAAAGTATGGATTCTTAGATGCAATGCACAGCCGAATGCAAAGCACAGTAATCTATTTTCTGCACTTAACAGTTATAAACAACACAGATGGAGTTCAGTTCAGCATATTTATGAAACCTACAAAAACAGATGCAGTTATTAATGCAAAATCATACCATCCATATACATATAAATGGGCCTTTTTTTATAACTGTGGTTCATAGGATGGGTAAATATGTCAACTATAGGAACACCCAGTCTTATCAGTATTGTATACATGGGCAATAGTTTGGAAAAGATAGGTCAATTACTTCAAAATATAACATCACTTACAGATGAAACTGAAACAAACTTTTGGTAATCATCAGAATGAGTTTTAGTAGTCCAGTATTCCTTAATATTAAATGTAATGACTGTTATAAACAATACACTGGATAGACAGGCTCCAATTTCTTTATCAGATTCAAAGAACATACCATTAGAGTTATCTATATTTGGCCAGTGACTTTTTAATTGTGAACACTAAGCAGGCACTATAAATGACAGTTTAAAAAAATTGTGTAATGCTTCAAAAAGTTAAGCACTAGAAGAAATAAAAATTTACAGCCCTCGAAAGTATTCGACTCAAAATTTGTTAAATGAGTAGAAAGACTTCAGGGAAAAACATTTCTATAACTTAATTGCTGAATTATTCTCATTTCAATATACTGCTCTTATATTTTACATTTTACGTTTTGAACATTTTTGGAATGTAAACAGTATGACGTACTTAAACAACACTGGTTTAAATAAATTTTTAATGTCAGATGTGTGCATATAATAGAGTGGTTTACAATGAGAGATTATTTTACTAAATTTAAAGCAATAGATAACAGGAAATAGTATAGCATTTGGAATTGTTAGACCATTATATATGTATGTTATGCTACACAGTAGCCAGTGTTTTTAATGAGTTTAGGTACGTGTCTAACAAAACAATAGCAAGTCGACAGGTTGTAACTGTATGCTGCAATGCCACAACATTCCCCAACACAAAGTACTGGGCCCTGAACATTATTACATTGACCCACCAGCAAGAGAAGCAACTATTATAACAACACAAGCTTGCCTGTATCCCTGTGGTGACCATACAGGTCCAGCTTAACATATTTATTGTTCAATGGAATTGAGCTTTTTGTGCCTGTACCACAACACACTACTAATTCCTTTAACTACATGGCAGAGGACGACAATATTTTGTTTGCCCTGTGATTATGTTTTATTGTAATATGTTTCTGAATTATTTATGATGATGTGCCACAACCTAGCCTGGTGGCCCAGCACAGGTTGAGCAGAACAGCATATAGGGAGATGCACCCATCACCCCACCGGCTCAGCACTATGGAGTACGAAAGCATACTCAGAATGCAAGAGCAATCTTTCAGTACTCTGACACTGCAACTGACTCTGAAGGCTAAATTTCAGACACCTTGCAGAAGTGGCACCGGGTCTAGAAGAGCTGACTGGAAGGCAAAACCAGTACAAAAGAATTCAGCACTGCTTAACAGTTACAACATAGTGCAGATAGCGTGCTATGACTTCCAGGCGTAAGTGTTGCTGTAAGGGAAATCGCTCACAGTGTGGCTCACATGTATATTGGCCAATTTAGATCCTCACTCTCAACTTCCTTGTGCACAGCAGTATCCAGATGTGTACAGTATGCCAAGCAACAATCTATGTCAGCTGATTACTACGAGACAGGCACCACTTGCAGCACAAGATGAAGTAGCCAGCATCCATCCACGGACTTTACCACCAGCAGCTGCAGACAAATGCTCGAGCTAAAGTCTGTAAGCAGATAACTTAGCACCTTCACAACACTGTGTTCATGCTGGATGGTTTACTTCTGTTGGCGACCAACTCCCAGCTGATTCAAGCCTCAGCCAGCTAGTTGCCTACCTACACTCTTGCCATTGTCCGACCTGTGCTTGCCAGGGCGGATCCTGACCATCGCCCGTGGCAGGCGTACACCATCATGTTCAGTCATGCCAGGCGGCATGGTTTAAATAATGCCTGTCACCACGTGTTGTACACTGCATCCAAAAAGCGACAGAGCAGCAAGGAATTGCCTCTGTCATCTGCCGTCGCCAGCACGCCATTGTATGTCAGGACTGTGCAGCCATACTGATATATGCAGCCTGCAGCTACTGACACACACACACACACACACACACACACACACACACACACACACACACACACACACACCTCCTTGGCAGACAACTGCTGATGCTGACACAACATTGTCATGTAGGATGACAAACAGGGAAATGGCACCTAATTTTGACTTTCCCACCACAATATGGGTTACTTCCCAGCCCCTACACTCGAGCATCAGATTTGATCGCTGTTACTTGGACAACCACCATCTGTGGCAGAAGAATTAGGTTTCTAACACCTCTACATTCATGTGTCAGTAGTTTTTCAGTGCCAGCAGCAACCATTCATGAAATGGGCACTGCAGCTGTGATGTCATCGCCTACGCCAGTTTGCAGCTCCAGTGGTACTACTGTGGTGAGTAAACTTGCTAATTTAGTGACTCTCTTGCACACAGACATGACAGGAAGACTGGCTGTCATAGGAATCTACAAGTATGGCTTGTGAAGTCAGAAGAGCCTCCTGACTTGTCTCAGTTCCAAGGTAAAGATGACTATTACAATATACAACCAGTAAAATGCAAGTAGTATAATTTTACAGGCCACGAGTTGCCTTGTACTCAGTCAGTGGCTGTTACCTGTAGAATATGGTGATTCTATGGGCATGAGGCACATCAATGGTCAGAGTCAAAATGATTAATGATGCGTCACAAGAACTGAGAGCATTTCCTGTTGTTATGTTTGAGTATCTATAGTGCCCTGTCTACTTTTCTCATTTTGTGTGTACGTTCATGTATGTGCTGTGTAATTTCAGACACTGTTCTGAAAACTGTAAGAAACGTGTGCCAGTTTGTGCTGTCTCCAATGGGCAATGTATCTTGTTGTGTGTAGGGAGCATGGCTTATTCTTTTGGTCTGTAAAGTAGTAAGCATGCATATCCATTCAGGCAGAAAGATGTGTTTTCTTAGTACTATGTTTAAGAATCCTCTTTGTCGTTCTATATTTTTCTCTTATAATTTGTTTTATATGTAATTGTTAGGGGGTCAGCCACATTGTTTTTAATATCACAGCAGATGCTACCCTTGAGGAAACATTGCAAATTTTAGCAGCTCAAACAGCTTTGGTGAGAGTGGACCAGGCAGAGGAAATAAGAGTTGAGAAGGAAAACAACTGTTCTGTGTGGTAGAGTTACTCCAAAGGATATGCAGAAGAGGCAGCAAGAATTTGACAATGATTGTGTTAAAAATAGGTGCCTGTATGGTTCTCTCTGATAAGTTGTACTAGATTTATGCAAAGTCTTGAGGGATTAAAAAAGAGCAGTGCTTGCGCAAAAGCAGAAGGTAAGAAGGAAGAAGTTGACAGAGTAAGTTTAGTTCATGTGCAAAGTGTGAAGGTTGTGGCAATAGAGGAGAATAAAGTGGGTTTATCAGCTCCAACATCTTGTGAAACCATGGAGTATGGATTAGATGTAATTCCAGACTAGGTGTGTGTGTGTGTGTGTGTGTGTGTGTGTGTGTGTGTGTGTGTGTAACAACTTGGGTGATACTGATTTCACTGCAGTATTATCTAACATATCAGGTGATGCTGGGTATTTTGAGGAGGCCATGGAGCCTTGACCAGATGTCCAATAAAGTACATATGCCAATGATTATTGTATCGAGCAGAGTTGAACTGCACCATAATTTTGTTGTAGATTCTGCAACAGATGCACAGCAAGTTATTGATAATGTTAGTTATGTTGCAAATGATGTGGATGAAGAAATAGTATAGGTGAATTTACTTCTGAAGGACACAAATTTGTTGCCGCCTGTAATAGTGACACCTCCTCAGAAGAGGGGAGGGAGGAAGAGAAAGAAGAAGATACATGCTTGTAAGGCCAAAAAGGTATAATCAGTTCATGACTATGTGCAGGAGGATCAGAAGGTTCACAGCATTGAAGATACTTACAATGTAATGTTTACTGAAGAGAAGAGAAAACGTCATGTAAAAACTGCTCAGAAAATGAAATTTGGTGAGATATTATTTCAGCTGCTGCTGCAAATGAAACATTGTTGCAAGATTCTCCCGTTGCAAGGGACAAACCAACTAAACTACACACAAAATCATTATGATTCAGTTCTTATGATAAAGTGGCACGGGGAAGTTGTTCTGGGAGAGTGAAGGTACAAGGTCGCATAGCTTGCAGCATAAGATGAAGCGGCCAGCCACCATTCATGGACTTAACCACCAATAGCTGCAGATTCCCACCTGAGCTAAACTACTTACTCAGGAAACCTGGCACTTTCATGTCGCTGTGTCACTAGCTGGGTGACTTCTTTCACCTGGCAAACCTCCCTGACGGTCTGTGAATTTCAGCCTGGATCAGCTACACTATCGCTGTTCTCTGGCCCGTGCGAGTCTACACTGTTGCTGACCACCACCCCGAACAGGCACATACTATTGTCTTCGGTCGTGCTGGACACCACAGTTTAAACACTGTCATCTCAGTGTTTTGCACGCTCTGACCACAAAGTGGCCGAGCAGCGAGCAGGCTGCCTCTTGTCATCTGCCACCAGCGGCATGCTGCCTTTGTCAGGAGTCTGCAATAGTGTTGATGCCAGTAACTGCAATTCAAAGCATCCACTGCCTGCCTAGTGAGCAACTGCTGACACAAGCACGCAATGTGTGGCCAATGAAGTCGCTAAGGAAAACAACATCTCTCCAGCTATTGTTCTGTTCCTGTAACAAACGTGACAAATACTTTCTCAACTGGGGATGTTTAGGCAGCAATTTGCTGTCTCCACCACATCTGCAGTCCACAGTCATGCGGCAAAATGGCATTCCATCCTGACTTTCCAGCATCCAATCCTCCTGCTATTGTAGTGGTGATGCCCCAACCCCTACAACAGCAGTTTTAACAAGTAGATTGGAGATGTATGCAAGTATACAGCTTGTGCCTAGTCAATATCAAATACTGACTATGAGGTGGGACACATCACTATACTGGTCTCTCTTCAGGAGAAGAAATGCCTAGCATGGCAGTCCACACTAGGCATGTGTCTCCATGATGACCTCTGGTGTCTTGCCAGTGATGGATACATGGGAGGTGTGTCGGGTGTGCACCCCCCCCCCCCCCTCCCCACCTGTGGGGTCGCCAGTCAGCCCGCGTGCTATTCGTTCGCTTCTTTCGTCAGTCGACTTGATTGAATCAAGTTATCGAATAGTTTTATTTTCCTAGGTAGCACGCGTGTCTGCATCATCATATTTTATACATTTCTGTCTGGCATATAGATTGGTAACACATATGTTGTGACTCGGCGATCTTTCAAAGTGCCACTGCGCAGTTATGCGCGTCCTCTACATGCGGCGCTGTCTGCCAGACATGCAGCAGCCGTACCACCTAAGCGGCCAGCCAGCCAGCGGCTGCTAGACTTGGACTCAGTGCTGATTTGGCTGTTACAGTGTACACAGGTCTTACTTTGTTTACTTGATCTGTGACTTACACGTATTGGGTCGTCCCAGAAATATATTTGTTCAACTTGACATTATAACACTTGGTGACAAGGATGGGATTTTTCTTATTCACTGTTGACCCACAGGTTTCCATGACTACTTTAGAGCAACTATTGCAAGGTCTCATTGAACAGCAAACACTTCTCACATCTGCGATTCATGATTTCGTCATGGCACCCAATGCAGGGTGTCTCTCATCGTTGTCTCTACCTCCTTTTCCTCCTTACGACGAGACGGCGGAAGAATGGTCTGATTACGAAAAACATCTTCGACAGCACTTCTTGGTATTTCATGTCGTGGACGACCAAACATGTAAGTCTCTGTTCCTTTCATGGAATTCAACTCAAATGTATCAGTTGTTGTCGCAATTGGCTCCTTTGAAAGAATCTGCATCTTTGTCCTTTGCTGAAATGTGCTCACTTCTGTCAGTATATTTTCAAAAGCATACGCATGTGGTAACCTCTCGTGTTGCCTTTTATTGTTGTCAAAAACAATCGAATCAATCCTATCGCGCTTGGGCTGCTGAACTTCACAGCCTCAGTCGAAAGTGTCGTTTTGTTACTGACATTCACAAAGAATCCTTCCCAATTCCATGGTACGGGATGCTATTATACGGTCGGCGCCCGACAAAGAAGTTCGGCAACGTGCCCTTCAGTTGGCAAATCCGACTCTAGATGAAGTCCTATCCATTACTCAGTCTTTTGAAATTTCTCGTGCCACTGGTGCGCAAATAGAGGCATGGGGTGACGTCGGGGAAGTACAAGCTCTGTGCACTGTTGACGAAGCGTGCGGCATATCCCCGCCGGCCGACGTGGCCGCAGAACTCTCCCAAGCACAGCCTCGGCCTAACCATAAACAAACCTCTAGGAAACTGCAGCAGAACCCACGGCAACTTCCTTCATGTCCGTGGTGTTTTACGAAACATTCACGGAAGGACTGTCCCCAACGTTAGGCCGTGTGTTACAAATGCAAAAAGAAGGGTCATGTGTCATCCGTTTGCAAATCTGACCGCATACCTAACGTTCATGAACGTGATGCTGTTTCTGCTTCTGTGTTGTCTGTCAATGGTACTTCTTCCCTTTCAGGGAAGTTATTCCTCACTGTCAAAATCCTTGGTCGGGACGTTCACATGCAGGTGGATACTGGTTCTGCTGCCACTATCATCAATTCTCAGACGCATCTTCAGTTGGATTCTCCAGTCCTATCACCTGTCACTAGGCAATGACGGATGTACATTAAACAGAAGATTTCTCTCTTGGGACAATTTAATGCTGAGGTATCTTACAAATCTGTCATTCACACTGTTCCCATACTTGTGGTCGACCAAAGTAATGTGGAGAATCTTTTTGGTTTCAATGTCTTTCGCGTTTTTGGGTTCTCCATAGATGACTCTGTCAATATCGTCTCTGATGTTATTCCTTATGCTCAAGTGGATTCATGTCGATGACATTTTCGTCCCTTTTTTCTCCTGGGTTAGGCTGTGCATATGACTTTGAAGCTCATACCACACTCAAACCCACTGCTTGGTCTAAGTTTTTTCGGGCTCGGCCCATTCCTGTGGCCCTTCGTGATCGGGTCAAATGGGAGCTGGATCGTCTCACTGCTTCAGAGGTCTTGCTTCCTGTCACTTCCAGTGAGTGATCCTCTCTTGTCGTCGTCGTTGCTAAGCCCAATAGTGATATTTGTCTCTGTAGCGATTTCAAAGCCACTGTAAATGCTCAATGCCTCATCGACACTTAGCCTATGCCCCGACCTGAAGAATTGTTCAATAATCTTGCTAGAGGCCAGTATTTTTCTAAACTTGACCTGTCAGAAGCTTATCATCAACTTCCTCTCGATGCTGCTTCCCGGCAATTCCTGGTCTTTAACATGCCTTTCGGTCTCTATCAATACCAACAATTACCATTCGGGGTTGCCAGCGCCCTGGCTCTCTTTCAGCGATTCTTGGAACAATTATTTCTCCCTGTCCCTGGGTGTATAAATTACATGGACGACATTGTTGTCACTGGCTCCACCACTGAAGAACATCTTCAGAATCTCCTCACACTTTTTCATGTCTTACAGACTGCCGGTCTTAAGTGTAATCTTCAGAAATCAAAAATTTTTTACGCACCTATCACGTACTTGGCGTTTCAACTCTCTCAGGGTGGTATTCGTCCGCTTCAGCAAACTTTCGCTGCAATCGATGCCCTTCCTCGCCCTACATCTATTAAGGAACTGCAGGCGTTCTTGGGGAAAATAGCATACTATCACATGTTTTTACTGCCTGCAGCTTCGGTGGCTCAGCCGTTGCATCGCCTGTTGCATAAAAGCATGTCCTTTCACTGGTCCACATCATGCGATGCGGCTTTCCACAAATTGAAGACTATGCTGAAATAGGCCCCATGCCTGACCTGGCCAACACCTTGTTCTTGCCACGGACACCTCTCAATACGGGGTTGGTGCAGCCCTTGCGCACTGTTTTTCTGACGGTTCTGAACAACCCATTGCTCATGCCTCCAAAATGCTCACGGATGCTCAACGAAAATATTTTCAAATTGAAAAAGGAGCTTTGGCCATTATTTATGCTCTTCATAAGTTTGGTGTTTTTCTCTATGGATCCAAATTTCATCTTGTTACAGACCACAAACCACTTGTTTCCTTGTTTCATCCATCTACGTCACTTCCCGACAAGGCTTCACACCGCCTCCATCGTTGGGCTCTTTACTTGTCTCGTTTCAATTAGAGATTCATTTTCGGCTGACGACTCAACAGGGGAATGCTGATGCACTGTCTCACCTCCCCATGGGTCCTGATCTGGCATTTGATAGGGACGAACTTTTGTGTTTCCACCTGGATGTTGCCGAGCAGCAGGTTGTGGACAGGTTCCCCATCACCAGGGACTGGCTGGCGGCTGCTATGGGTTCGGACCCTACCCTCTCCCGGGTTTTACGCTGTATTCACAAGGGTTGGCCTGATCATCCGTCCGCTAAGACTTCTGATCCATTGCGGAACTACTACGCTTAGCGTTACCGTCTCATGGCAAGGGATGGTGTTATCCTCCTTTCCACCGACAATGCTTCACGGCGTGTTGTGGTACCTGCGTCTTTGCGTGCTTCGGTCTTGCGCCTCCTTCACCAAGGGCACACAAAATCTCTGGCGCGCCCGGCATTGACTCTGAAATCGCATACGTGGTCGCTGCCTGCGGCCCTTGTGCATCACAGACCACCACCCCGAAGTCATCTTTGCCACCGTGGCCTTTGCCTGAGAAGCCCATGCTGACTTTGCAGGGCCTTTTTAGGTACTTATTGGCTTCTTGTTATTGACACCTACTCTAACTTTCCTTTCATTGTCCGTTGCAAGTCGCCTACCACCGCGGCAACCACCAATGTTCTAGCTCGCATTTTCTCTTTGGAAGGCCTCCCCTCTACTCTTATTACTGATAATGGTCTGCAATTTGCCTCTTCTGATTTTGTGGATTTTTGTGCCTGTCACGGCATCATGCATGTCATGGCCCCTCCGTTCCATCCACAGTCAAACAGTGAGGCTGAACGACTGGTCGGCACATTTAAGGCTCAGATGAGGAAACTCCTTACTTCTTCTGCTGCTGATGATGCGCTTCTGCAATTTCTGGCTTCTTACCGTTTCACCCCCATGGGCGACCACAGCCCGGCTGAGCTCTTACATGGCCGACAGCCCCGCATGCTACTACGTCTTCTGTGGCCTTCCACCTCACGGCCGTGTTAGCACTGAGTGACAGGCACAATTAGTTGCTCCACAGCTTCTCCATGAAGCAGCTCCTCATCTGATCTTGATTACATTTTGATTTATTTTATAGCAAAACTATGTCATTTATATGTTAGCTTGGTGGCAGCAAGTTTTGTCATAAATGACTCATTATAAAGTATATAATACATTTCAGAGCCTTTGATCTGATGATGGACATAATACACCAAGACCAGTAACCACAACTAAAAATAAATAATTTATTGCAACCTAGACATCTTTTTAATATTAAAGAAAAAATTGATGCTCCAGTATTTCCGTAACTGTGGGGATATGCCAACTAAGACGTAATTCTTATGCGAGCTTATTTTCACTACAGGAAAACGTCATTCCAACGGATGGAGAATGGTGTGAGCACTTTATGCGTCTGAAGTTACTGGAACTTTTCTGGTAGAGACCATAGCATAGCACCTGCAGTTTATCATCATTTTTTCAGACTTTGAGAAAAGTCATATTACTGGTATGAGGGATACTGGATCGTCATAAAGACAGACTGTGCAAGCAGTTGGCTGTAGTTCAATCACTGCAGAAGGCTTCAGAACACAGATGTGAGAAGAAAAGTTGGCACAGGTTCCTCAAGAAGAACTACACTACTAGAAGACTACAGGACCATTTGACTGACTGGAAAATATTAGGTTGGTCCATAAGTTCATAAGTTCATAGCAGTTTTGTTTTGCATGTTGGTATTCCAGGTGCTATGGGCTTATTTATAGATTGTCATTTTTTATTTGTAGTTCATTGTTGCTATTTGAGTTTACATATTGTCATGTTGTCATTTGGAGATGGTGAGTGGAGTTGTGGACACTAGAAAATGAAGTGTCAAGTGGAAAAATCTGAACATTTCCAATGTATTCTTCTGTCTGAATAATGGCATCTGCCAAGCCTTAGTTGCAAAAGGTTTTGCAGCAACAATAATATCAACATTCTTATATCCAAGAAATGTAAGTGGTAAAGAGAAACACATCACATCATCACAGCAAAACATATCTATATTTTAATTGAAAACTGTTGTTGTTGTTGTTGTTGTTGTCTTCAGTCCTGAGACTGGTTTGATGCAGCTCTCCATGCTACTCTATCCTGTGCAAGCTGCTTCATCTCCCAGTACCTACTGCAACCTACATCCTTCTGAATCTGCTTAGTGTACTCATCTCTCGGTCTCCCTCTACGATTTTTACCCTCCACGCTGCCCTCCAATGCTAAATTTGTGATCCCTTGATGCCTCAAAACATGTCCTACCAACCGATCCCTTCTTCTAGTCAAGTTGTGCCACAAACTTCTCTTCTCCCCAATCCTATTCAATACCTCCTCATTAGTTACGTGATCTATCCACCTTATCTTCAGTATTCTTCTGTAGCACCACATTTCGAAAGCTTCTATTCTCTTCTTGTCCAAACTAGTTATCGTCCATGTTTCACTTCCATACATGGCTACACTCCAAACAAATACTTTCAGAAACGACTTCCTGATGCATAAATCTATATTCGATGTTAACAAATTTCTCTTCTTCAGAAACGCTTTCCTGGCCATTGCCAGTCTACATTTTATATCCTCTCTACTTCGACCATCATCAGTTATTTTACTTCCTAAATAGCAAAACTCCTTTACTACTTTAAGTGTCTCATTTCCTAATCTAATTCCCTCAGCATCACCTGATTTAATTTGACTACATTCCATTATCCTCGTTTTGCTTTTGTTAATGTTCATCTTATATCCTCCTTTCAAGACACTGTCCATTCCGTTCAACTGCTCTTCCAAGTCCTTTGCCGTCTCTGACAGAATTACAATGTCATCGGCGAACCTCAAAGTTTTTACTTCGTCTCCATGAATTTTAATACCTACTCCAAATTTTTCTTTTGTTTCCTTTACTGCTTGCTCAATATACAGATTGAATAACATCGGGGAGAGGCTACAACCCTGTCTCACTCCTTTCCCAACCACTGCTTCCCTTTCATGCCCCTCGACTCTTATGACTGCCATCTGGTTTCTGTACAGATTATAAATAGCCTTTCGCTCCCTGTATTTTACCCCTGCCACCTTTAGAATTTGAAAAAGAGTATTCCAGTCAACATTGTCAAAAGCTTTCTCTAAGTCTACAAATGCTAGAAACGTAGGTTTGCCTTTTCTTAATCTTTCTTCTAAGATAAGTCGTAAGGTCAGTATTGCCTCACGTGTTCCAACATTTCTACGGAATCCAAACTGATCCTCCCCGAGGTCTGCATCTACCAGTTTTTCCATTCGTCTGTAAAGAATTCGCGTTAGTATTTTGCAGCCGTGGCTTATTAAACTGATAGTTCGGTAATTTTCACATCTGTCAGCACCTGCTTTCTTTGGGATTGGAATTATTATATTCTTCTTGAAGTCTGAGGGTATTTCGCCTGTCTCATACATCTTGCTCACCAGCTGGTAGAGTTTTGTCAGGACTGGTTGTCCCAAGGCCGTCAGTAGTTCTAATGGAATGTTGTCTACTCCGGGGGCCTTGTTTTGACTCAGGTCTTTCAGTGCTCTGTCAAACTCTTCACGCAGTATCGTATCTCCCATTTCGTCTTCATCTACATCCTCTTCCATTTCCATAATATTGTCCTCAAGTACATCGCCCTTGTATAAACCTTCTATATACTCCTTCCACCTTTCTGCCTTCCCTTCTTTGCTTAGAACTGGGCTGCCATCTGAGCTCTTGATATTCATACACGTGGTTCTCTTCTCTCCAAAGGTCTCTTTAATTTTCCTGTAGGCAGTATCTATCTTTCCCCTAGTGAGATAAGCTTCTACATCCTTACATTTGTCCTCTAGCCATCCCTGTTTAGCCATTTTGCACTTCCTGTCGATCTCATTTTTGAGACGTTTGTATTCCTTTTTGCCTGCTTCATTTACTGCATTTTTATACTTTCTCCTTTCATCAATTAAATTCAATATTTCTTCTGTTACCCAAGGATTTCTAGCAGCCCTCTTCTTTGTACCTACTTTATCCTCTGCTGCCTTCACTACTACATCCCTCAGAGCTACCCATTCTTCTTCTACTGTATTTCTTTCCCCTATTCCTGTCAATTGTTCCCTTATGCTCTCCCTGAAACTCTGTACAACCTCTGGTTCTTTCTTGAAAACTTACTTGAAAACTTACTTGAAAACTACTTTAATATATTCCTGATTTTAGAAATTTTGTGTCATTTCAGTATCCACAAAATTAAATGTGTATGACTCACCTGATAAATTGTAATGCACTCTTTTTGAATTTATGTAGTGGTTGTGACTCCCACTTCAGATGCAGTAAACATTATTGCATGTCAAATAATTCACAAAATAAAACAATGGGAAGTCCGGGATGGAAGAACAACAATATTATGAAAAAGACAGACTGCTACTAACCTATACATTTTAGCTCTTGACCAAAAGTCCGTCAACTGAGGTAGAGAGGAAACACACACACACACACACACACACACACACACACACACACACACACACACAAAAGACCACTCTCCGGCGGTTTTGTGTGTGTGTGTGTGTGTGTGTGTGTGTGTGTGTGTGTGTGTGTGTGAATTTTCTTCTTTATAAGAAGGTCTTTTGACCGAAAGCTAAAAGGTACTACAATTTCTTTGTTGTGCCTGTCTGTGACTCGGCATCTCCTGTTTGTGGTGAGTAGCAATATAGCCTTTTCATAAAACTGTTGTGAATTTTGAAGATAAAATTAGTGTTAAACTGCCATTACATATCATTTTAACTTTTCTCAGATTTAACTTATAATATCTGTGGTAAACTTCTTTTGTTACGGAAAATATTCAAGTCAAACAATTACATAAAATTTCACAATGCTATTTTTAATTAACAATGCTCACGAAACAATTGTTCTACAAAATAGAAATCCCCAATCACTGTCTTTCATTGAAAAATTATAACACACCCACAACATCATAATACACAAATTTTGCTGTCCAAATTAACATTGAGGCACACAAAATCACCAGAGCAGAAATAAATGCGAGAAATCTCAGTGATTATTTCAAGTGTAATGTTGTGCTACAGCTTACATGAAATGTGATGCTGTTTATGCTTTGCAAGGCAGTGATTGTCAATATCAATGCAGAACGATAGAAAACAGCACCTAATTCTGAACCTCTGACCTGATTCTTTACACCTACGTACGCATGCTTTGCAGGTGATTGTAGAGCGCATGGCAGAGGATACTTTGTGTCATTCCTGGTCATTCCCTTCCCTCTTCTTTTCACAAATGGTGCAAGAGAAAAATGATTACATGAATTTTTTAAATGAAAGTTCCGCCATTTCACTATATAGATTGTCTATTCTACTATACGATCATGATTTTGGGCTTTGGCCCTTTTCAAGTATTGTCGTGTTGAGCATGATCAGACTTCTATAAATGAAGTCATCGCCGAAACATATTAAACTTGGGTATATAATGCATGTGGCATAACATAAAAATGTGAACATATTCATGAAAGGTCTGGGAAAACTAAAACAAACATGTGTGACATACACTCAATAAAAGTGCCATAAAATGTTAGAAACAGTCATTATACATGCAGGTACCATTATATCAAGCCACACAAGTGACAAGAGTTCTTGGATCATGTTCCTGTGTGTGTAGCAAGCATTTTTTAAACAGAAAATAGTTGATGACAACTGAACTTCATCATGCAATTTTAATTTTTCACATGCATTTTGTATCCTATCCTAATAACATTACTTCAAAGCTTTTTTTTCCATTCAATCACAAAAAATGACAGCAATGTTGACTGACTATGTATTTGGTGTTTTAGCTAAAAAATGACATCTAACTACATGTATTTTTTCAGTCAGTGCTTAAACATTAATGGTTACAGAGAAAAAATAATAATATTGCTGGGGAAATACATCAAGATTCTGGGGTCTCAAAAACCTCACCAGGCTTATGATGTTCTCCTTCTCCAGACTAAGACAGGTACAAGTTACATTTCTTTTAAGAAAACATAACGAAAATTCCTGGATGGAGTAATACTTAATATAAGGGAAAAACAGCCACTTGCATATAGCGTATTGATGCAGGGAGCACAGTAACACATAACAGAAAACAGTATTCACACTAGTGTTCAAGCACTAGCTCTTTTTCCAGCAATAGTACACACATTCAATGAGCTAGTGCTCAAAAGCTAGTGTGGATGCTGTTTTCTGTTGTGTGTTACCGGGCTCTATGCATCGATATGCTATGTTTCCATCACACACACACACACACACACACACACACACACACACACACACAATTTTTCAGAATAAAATTCAGTTGTCAGTTTTTTCAGAATAAAATTCAGTCGTCAGTTGCAAATACATTTTTTTAAATAATCTTGTTATCATTCTAAAAAAAATTATTTAATGCACTATTCTCTTTTAATATACTGCATACAATATGCCAGTTAATGATTCCAAGTATTGTGGAAAAAGTTCTTATACAGCAGGTGTACACTGATGAGACAAAACATTATTACCACCTGCTTAATAGCTTGTTTGTCCATCTTCAGAACTAAATACATCACTGATTCTACATACCAGGGAATCAACAGTTTGCTGGTAGGTTTTTGGAGGTATGTGGTATTAGATGTCTATGCATACATCACGTTGATTCTCATAGGTAACAGGGCACTGACTGGCCTGCGTGGGGATTGCACTCAGTGTGACCCAGATGGGTTCCACAGTATTTACATCAGATGAATCTGGTTGCTAAGACATCAACACGAGTTCTCTATAATGCTCCTACTGTATCATGGTTCTGGCTCTTGAGTCACAGACAAATATACTGCTGAAACATGACATCACCTACAGGGAAGACATCAAGCATGAAAGATGCAGGTGTTTCACAGCTGTCAGTGTGTCTTCGATTACTACCACAGGTCTCATGGAAGACCAGGAGAGTGTATCCTGTAGCATAATACTGCTCCCAGCAGTCTGCATCCACGACGCCCTGCATGTTTTGGGCTGCTGATCACCTTCATGACATTGTTTGTGGAGACAACCACTGAACCAGCATAGCAAAAATGTGAATCACCCGAAGTGCCAACACGTTTCCACTTATCAATGGTGGAATCCACTTGGCCCTGTGCCCACTGCAGTCGTAAATGGCAATGTTATTGGATCAACGTTTAAACATGTAGGGGTGGTCTGCTGTGGAGCTCCATGTTCAACAATGAACAATGAATGGTATGCTCTGAAATACTTTTGCTTGCACCAGCATTGTGCTGATTTGGCAGAGGTGCCCTGTTTTGGCAGAGGTGCCACAGATCACCATCTATCCTACTTTACAGAGCAGACAAGCCTCCAAAACCTAAATTCTGAGAAGAGTTGTGGATGTCCAACCATTTAGCACCTAGTGGTAGTTTCACTGTCATTCTACGTGTTTCCATAGTTGCTCACAACAATAGCATGTGAACATTCAACCAGCTTTGCAATTTTTGAGATACTCTTTCACAGGCTCTACACAGTAATAATCTGCCATTGTCAAAGCCCTTTTAATGGATTTCCCCATTTGCAATCCATATCTTTGATATGGTGAACCGTCATCCATGTCTGCTCTGCTTACATACTTTTGTTACTGTCTTACGTGCCCACAATGCCACCAGGCAGCATCCAAAGTTGTGGTGGGCAGTGATCATAATGTTTTGGCTGATCAGTGTATTACTGGAAGCAAACCTATGATAAATATTACATCCACATGAGTACTAACCTTGGTACAGTATTCAGAATCAAATGGAATCTCACTTGCAAGCGTTTCAAAAGTGAAACCAGTAATTCAACAATCTTTTCATGTTGTTCTTGCTCATCAGTATTCACTATTTCCTTCAACGTTTCTTGAAGTTTTTCGATAACTGCATACAAACTGTTTACCCAAGCCCCTCACTTTTTGATACATTACCTGTAATGTAACAATATTAATAGATCCATCTGAAGAACCATACTCCCTTCATAGCCATTTCTATCTTGCAATGTCATAATTAATATTTACATAATTTCTAATCCTAGACACTTATAATAGAAGAAAGATAAAGGAATATGAATTTATAGAATGAGATGTACAATGGAGGCAAAATAGCCAGTGTACCTTGGGCCAATAGTGTTTGAAAAACACAAAGCCACTTTTCTTCCCTTAATTCCCATTTAAGTGTCCTGAGCATGTCTGTCAGCCTTCATATAGGCTACACAGACATGTTACGATCATAACTACATGCCTCTTCCATGATGTCCACCTGGTAAAGACGCAACACTTTAATAGTAATCTAATACTGCACTACCTTAGAATACCAGCAATCCATGTCTTCCATTTCCTTTTGCCACAATTGATTTATTGTGTTTTCAACATTTCACATGAATTTGTAGTGTAGCGCCACAGTACGTAAGTGACCCAGAATGAAATTTTCACTCTGCAGCAGTGTGTGCACTGATACGAAACTTCCTGGCAGATTAAACTGTGTGCTGGACCGGAGACTCAAACTAGCAGTTAGTGCTCTACCAACTAAGATACCCAAGCACGACTCACGACTAGTCCTCACAGCTTCAATTCTGCCAGTACCTCGTCTCCTACCTTCCGAATTTCACAGAAGTTTGTGGCGTGTCTCATAGTTTAAGTTATGTGTGTCACTTCATTTCAACCTTTCTTTCTTCCACTCCCCCCCCCCCCCCCCCCCCAAAAAAAAGAAAGAAATCATGTGTATTAAGGATGAGTGTTTGGTAGCTTCTATTCCTTCTTAATAGGCTTCAGCAATTTCATTCTCCTTGTCATAAAAGTTACACTTCCAACATTTAACAAGAATGGGAATTACTAGATGGAATATTCTGTAAAATAAAGTCAAGCACTCATCTATAGCTGACTGATGTGCGGCACATAGAAACATGCAACAAAAAGCAGTATTCACATTAGCTTTTGAACTCTTGCTCTCTCTCACACACGCGAGACAGATGTTCGCAACCACACAGACACCCACAAATGCACACACCTGGAACTTCAGCGAGACTGTTGTTGATTATCAGTAGCAGCTAGGCAGATGGAGGTCGGAAAGAGGTAGGGAAGATGCGAGAGGTTGCAATGGAATAGCAGAGTAGAGTGAGGCAGGTCTTTTGACAAACGACTCTGGGTGCACAAAAAGATGAAAGGAGTTCAGGGAGTCGAACATGTAGAAGGTAGAGAGGGCGAAAGGGAGACAGGAAGACAGGGAGAGGGCGGAGAGGGAGGGGAGGAAAGGACAGAAAGGTGGTGGTGTTGGTGGTGGTGGGGAGGGAGACAGGGAGGAAAGAGAGAAAGAGAGAGGGGCAGACAAGGGGGAGAGAGGGGAAAGAGAGGGACGGAAAGATAGCAATAGGAAGAGGGTGAGGATGAACAGGTTTAATTAATTGCAATGGCATTTCTCAAAGAAAATATTTAGATATATCCATAACAATGTAGGATCGTATTTACAATACTTGTCAGGCAATACAGCAGACACTGCTACTTACCACATAATTACAAGAACTTTTAAATCCTCAACTCTAGATATTCAGATAATTTGTAAAGAGAGTGGCAACTGCCAATTGTTTTTAATGATCTTTTGATTTTGTAGGCAATCCTAATTTCATGCTTTATGTTCAATAACTCTCTCTGCCCTAGTCACCGATGTAAATTTCACAAGAAAATTATTTTAGAGTCTTGTCTTGTGACCCTGTATGTCACTTTTCAGCTGAAATGGATTTTTATTGTCAGTACCAAAAGTCATTAAGGAGTAAACTGGGAAGTGACTAAGAATTACAGGATGCTTAAAAAGGCTTCTAAATGGTGTAGAGTTATCTACTTTACACAGCACTTTTGATACTCACTTCTTATGAATATACAATTTATTCAACTTAAATATATTGCCCAAGAAAATAAATCGACAAGATAACTGGGAGTGAAACTGTCCAAACTAAAGCAACACTCTTGGCTTTAGGAAAACAGAATGAGAGCTGTTTCTAAGGGTAAAAACATGCTGAACTAAGCTTCTTGATTAGTTTGTGTATATGTTGACTCCATTTGAACTGGACGTCAAGGAATCAAACAATGGAAAATCCAGGATGCAATGTAACGATATAAGCTTTTTTCACAAAATAAACGATAAAAATAGACGATAAATAAGTGTGTACGCGCGCACCCCCCCCCCCCCCCCCCCCCAACACACACACACACAACCCCCCACACACACCCCGCCCCATGTAGGATTTACACCCGTGTCTAGGACACACAAAGTTATTCAACATAAAGCATGAAATTAGGAATGCCTACAAAATCAAAAGATCATTAAAAACATTTGGCAGTTGCCACTCATTACAAATTATCTGAATATCTAGAGTTGAGGATTTAAAGTTCTTTTTATTATGTGGTAAGTAGCAATGTCTGTTGTATTGCCTGACAAGTATTGTAAATACGACCCTACATTTTATGGATGTATCTAAATATTTTCTTTGAGAAATACCACTGTAATCCAGTAAATATTAAATTTCCAATTGCAGATAAACAGCAGCTACCTAGTGTAGCTGAGAAGGCACCAGTTTTTTCCTCAAAACTGCTACTTCCTTTCTAATTTGCTTGATTAAATTTAGCTAGCATTAGCATTAAAAGGATTATGCAACATTGTGATAATCCACTGTTAATACAGCATAGAGATTCTATCACTTGCTTGCCTTGTTAAAGTACACCTTTATGTTGACTTATTTCGCATCCACAAGAGTTCTCCTTCTTCACGAGATCTACAGAATGTGCTGGATAAATGAAACAATGATTGGTGGACTATTTTCATAGAGGCAGGGCAGGAAATAGAGCTTGTCAACACAGAAGACTAATCAATGGCAAGTTAACAAATATTCACACAAAGACATGTAAAATAGCCGCACCTTTTGTTATCCATGCAAGAGAGAATAATGGAACAACTGTTTCAAAGGCTTTTCCAGTACAATTTATCAGCCAATTCCAAAGCAATTTAAAGACTGTTCATATTTTCTACAAAATGTTTCCAACGCAGCAATTTTTCTGTATCTATTATAATAATTCAGCTTCAAATTTATTATATATAAATCTATGTTTATTTTTTTAATTTAAGTAAATCCTGTACATACTTACTTATTTCCTCCAAGAAATGTGGTATATAGCTCTTATAGTATACTGTGATAAGGGAGACAATTTCAGAAAAACATTCAGCTGAGATGTTACATGTCAAATTGTCAAAATCATTAAATGTGATTATTTGGCTGATGCAGTTTTCATACAATACCCTGTAAAAGAGATAACTGAAGAAACTTCATTCTGATATGACAATTATTCTTACAATGAATACTTCACAGCATATGTAATTTTATATTAACAGAAATAGTTATTACCTGAGTGACTGGACTAATCCTGTTATTGAGAGCAGGAATGCTAAACTATAAAAGAGGCATTACCATAATCAGATTTAAACAGGAACTCAAAATAAATTCTGCTATAGACCTTCTCATGCAGTAAGTGCAATTAATTCAAAATTTGTTCTCCAATGGAGTTGGGAAAGCTGGCAGAAAATAGCAGCTCTTCTATTTGTTATAATGCGAGTGAAATCTTTCATTTTGAGAAGACAGAAGGAGCAATCTGTTTAATTTGCTAAAAACATTCAAAAATCAAAATCACATAAACATTTCTTTAAAACAATCGGTTTTGACAAGTTACAATGCGCTTTTTTTTTTTGCTTTTTTTTTTTATCTATATGACAACTTGGCATGAGGTCCAACTTAAAATGAACACATTTCATAACAAAAATAATTTTTCAGGCATTAAAATGACAGCAAAGTCTGTTGAAACAGTATGTTTTAAATAAAGATGTCTTTTTAGTGATCTTGATATTTTAATGATTTTACCATTTTATAATGTAGTGAATGAAATATTCAAGTCATATACAGGGTATGCCGATAATGTCTTCCATACATATAGTATTTGTAACTTGTCAGTGCAGACATGAGTAGTAGTAATTGTTGTTGTTGTTGTTGTTGTTGTTGCTGTGGTCTTCAGTCCTGAGACTGGTTTGATGCAGTTCTCCGTGCTACTCTGTCCTGTGCAAGTTTCTTCATCTCCCAGTACTTACTGCAACCTACATCCTTCTGAATCTGCTTAGTGTATTCATCTCTTGGTCTCCCTCTACGATTTTTACCCTCCACGCTGCCCTCCAATGCTAAATTTGTGATCCCTTGATGCCTCAGCAATACAGATAGCCGTACCGTAGGTGCAACCACAACGGAGGAGTATCTGGTGAGAGGCCAGACAAACGTGTGGTTCCTGAAGAGGGGCAGCAGCCTTTTCAGTAGTTGCAGGGGCAACAGTCTCGATGATTGACTGATCTGGCTTTGTAACACTAACCAAAACGGCCTTGCTGTGCTGGTACTGCGAACGGCTGAAAGCAAGCAGAAACTACGGCCATAATTTATCCCGAGGGCATGCAGCTTTACTGTATGGTTAAATGATGATGGCGTCCTCTTGGGTAAAATATTCTGGAGGTAAAATAGTCCCCCATTTGGATCTCTGGGCAGGGACTACTAAAGAGGAGGTCATTATCAGGAAAAAGAAAACGGATCGGAGCGTGGAATGTCATGTCCCTGAATCGGGCAGGTACGTTAGAAAATTTAAAAAGGGAAATGGATAGGTTAAAGTTAGATATAGTGGGAATTAGTGAAGTTCAGTGGCAGGAGGAACAAGACTTCTGGTCAGGTGAATACAGGGTTATAAATACAAAATCAAATAGGGGTAATGCAGGAGTAGGTTTAATAATGAATAAAAAAAATAGGAGCGCAGGTAAGCTACTACAAACAGCATAGTGAATGCATTATTGTGGCCAAGATAGACACGAAGCCCACGCCTACTACATTAGTACAAGTTTATATGCCAACTACCTCTGCAGATGATGAAGAAATTAATGAAATGTATGATGAGATAAAAGAAATTCCTCAGGTAGTGAAGAGGGACTAAAATTTAAGTCATGGGTGACTGGAATTCGAGAGTAGGAAAAGGGAGAGAAGGAAACATAGTAGGTGCATATGGATTGGGGCTAAGAAATGAAAGAGGAAGCCACCTGGTAGAGTTTTGCACAGAGCATAACTTAATCATAGCTAACACTTGGTTCAAGAATAATGAAAGAAGGTTGTATACATGGCAAAGTCCTGGAGATACTAAAAGGTATCAGATAGGTTATATAATGGTAAGACAGAGATTTAGGAAACAGATTTTAAATTGTAAGACATTTCCAGGAGCAGATGTGGACTCTGACCACAATCTATTGGTTATGACCTGTAGGTTAAAACTGAAGAAACTGCAAAAAGGTGGGAATTTAAGGAGATGGGACCTGGATAAACTGACTAAACCAGTGGTGGTACAGAGTTTCAGGGAGAGCATAAGGAAACAATTGCCAGGAATGGGGAAAGAAGTACAGTAGAAGAAGAATGAGTAGCTCTGAGGCATGAAGAGGATCAAGTAGGTAAAAAGATGAGGGCAGCATCAAACCAGTCTCAGGACTGAAGACCGCAACAACACCACCACCACCACCACCACCACCACCACCACCACCACCAACAACAACAACAACAATGATGCCTCAAAGCATGTCCTACCCACTGGTCCCTTCTTCTTGTCAAGTTGTGCCACAAACTCCTCTTCTCCCCAATTCTATTCAATACCTCCTCATTAGTTATGTGATCTACCCATCTAATCTTCACCATTCTTCTGTAGCACCACATTTTGTAAGCTTCTATTCTCTTCTCGTCCAAACATGAGTATTTCTTAGGAAACTGAAATGCAATGTAATGACACTACCCTCTCAAATCACTCTGCTTCTGATATACCTGTCACACAATTAACAGGGGGGGGGGGGGGGGGGGGGGAAGCTAAATACATGAAACACATACAGACTTCTTTATTCGCATTTTTAATGCACTCTTTAGGTTTTTATCCTGGCTCACATGAAGAAAGTTTATCACTGTGCTCAGAGATTTAATTGCTTTTAATGGAATAAACTGACATGACAGTGTTCACTGATTTGCTAGTACAGACAGGGCCATGAAACATTTATTTACATACAGAAATGACTTAGAATATTTTGTTAGTGCAAAAGTGAGATCACCGTGTCAGAAAAGTTTTCCTTAAAAACCTACATGCTAAAATTTACATAGAATTTAGAAGTACTTTTCATATTGTTGCCCATTATCTTTCACAACAAACAGATCTTGTAAGGCCCTTCTGCTTAGTTGGTTAAACTAATGAAGGAGAAACTGCTGAAAAGAATTCCCCTACTAAATAGCACACGAAATTGGGCAAGAATGTGACTCTTGTTTGAATAAACACGGCTCACACTAAGTCTGAAGGCAGATCGCACACAGTTACATTAAGCCTTACTAAACTTGTTTATTGCTCAGACAGATTGCAAAATTTAAGAAATGCTTTTATTAAAAATGTGATGAGGATTATTTAAATGAAACATTATCTACCTACCTACCTACCTATCTATCCCTCGAGTCCTTATACCTGTGGCAATCCGGGGTCTGCCTTGTTACTGTTGATTTGGCAGTGTTAGTTGCAGAGGGTGGCCAGATGCCCTTCCTGCCACCACCCTGAACCCCTGGGATGGAATTAGTGTACCCCATCTGTCTGTGTCTAGTGAAGTCAGAGAATAGTGTGAACATGTTTAAAATATTTGTGATACGTGTAACTGAGGCAGAACATGGGGAACAGTCTGGTATTCACCTACAGAGATGTGGAAAACAATCTAAAAACTACATTCAGGCTTGCCAGCACATTCGATCCGGGGCCGGCACACCTACCCGAGTCCAGGAAGCAGCGTGTTAGTGCTCTCAGCTACCCCAGCGGGTCTTAAATGAAACATAATCTCAAATTTAATAACATATACTGTTTATTTGGTAAACAACAGGAATGAATCAATGGTGGCCATCAACAATTTACCAATACGGATAAGAATCACACTCTAAATTCCAGAATTGAATTGGTGTGCAGTAAACTTTGAAATTATGGAACACATGCATAACCTTTAAACTCAATTCATGTGATATACAATGATCTAATACACCTTTATTTTAAGAGAAGTAAACATAATGAAATGCTGCAGAATAAAGACGAGTCCTGCATCATATCTCCCAATTAAAGACCTTAAAATATTCCAAGTCCAAATAACTATAAAACTGCCAAACAGTTGTCCAAAGTTCGAACTGGAAACTTGTGTGAGATTTTCTATTGCCAAACCAAACAGGCAAAAATACATCTGTCAATTGAAACTGTGTGCCTTTGAACTGCTCATCACTTGTGCTTCTCACAAATCAACCATCACTGGTGTTCATCCAGGACTGACCAAAGGCTTCAAAGGCTTAGATAGCAGTGCAGCCCACAAATTCTCTCCAATGGCTCACAAATACATAAAATTGAATAAAAACATGTTTTGTTTCTTAAATTTAAATGGTGTACTAATACACACATCAAAAAAAGTTTTGCATCACATAGGTTCCGAGAGTTCCAGAACCTGTACATAAAATTGGAATAGAGATCAACGTGAACATCATTTCCACCTGTTTTAGTGCTCATGAAAACAACACATTACAGGTTGTACCACCACACAGTGAGACCTTCAGAGGTGGTGGTCTAGATTGCTGTACACACTGGTACCTCCAATACCCAGTAGCATGTCCTCTTCATTGATGCATGCCTGTAGTTGTTGTGGAATACTATCCCCAAGTTCATCAAGGCACTGTTGGTCTAAGTTGTCCCACTTCTCCCTCAGAGAGGTTGGTGGGTCACGTCGTCCATAAACAGCCCTTTTCAATCAATCCCAGGCATGTTTGATAGGGTTCATGTCTGGAGAACACACTGGCCACTCTAGTCGAGCGATGCCATTATCCTGGTAGAGGTCATTCACAAGATGTGCACGATAGAGGCACGAATTGTTATCCTTCAAGACGAATATCTTGCCAATATGCTGCCTATGTGATTGCACTCTTGATTGGAGGATGGCTTTCATATATCATACAGCGCCGTTACGGTGCCTTTCATGACCACCAGTGGCGAACGTCAGCCCCACATAATGACACCCAAAAACAGCAGGGAACCTCCACCTTGCTGCACTCGCTGGACAGTATGTCTACGGCATTCAGCCTGACCAGGTTGCCTCCAAACACGTCCCTGATGATTGTCTGGTTGAAGGCACATGCGACACCCATCGTTGAAGAGAACGTGATGCCAATCCTGAGAGTTATATTCAGCATGTTGTTGGGTCCACCTGTACCGTGCTGCATGGTGTTGTGTTTGCAAACATGGATCCTGCCATGGACGTCTACATGGAAGTTGCGCATCATGCATCCTACTGCGCACAGTTTGAGTCGTAACATGACATACTGTGCCTGTACAAAAGCATTATTCAACATGGTGGCGTGGCTGTCAAGGTAGTGGTCATCCACTGTAGTAGTAGCCCTTGGGCAGCCTGAGCAAGACATGTCATCGACAGTTCCTGTCTCTCTGTACCTCCTCCATGTCCAAACAACATCGCTCAGGTTTCTCCTAGATGCCTGGACACTTCCGTTGTAGAGAGCCCTTCCTGGCACAAAGCAACAATGCGGACGCAATCAAACCGCAGTATTGACCGTCTAGGCATGGTTGAACTACAGACAACACAAGCCATGTACCTCCCATCCTGGTGGAATGACTGGAACTGATTGACTGTCGGACCCCCTCTGTCTAATAGGTGCTGCTCATGCATGGTTTTTGCATCTTTGGGTGGGTTTAGTGGCATCTCTGAACAGTCAAAAGGACTGTCTCTGTGATACAATATCCACAGTCAACGTCTGTCTTCAGGAGTTCTGGGAACCGGCGTGATGCAAAACGTTTTTTGATGTGTGTATTAAGAAATACAAGTGAGTTCACCGGCTGTGAGGCTATATACAAGGTGTGTGAGAAAAGTAATGTGACTGACAACACTGTGAGTCATCTGGCAACACTGTTTTGTTCTACTTGTGTAAATGGCCGTGTTCATCCCTTCCAGATGCTGTGTCGAGTTTCATCTCTGTACAGCCATCATGGGACTTAAGAGCCCCGTCAGCGAACTTGTGGTTTTGGCACAGTTGACTTTAGAGCAATGTTACAACATCAAGTTTTGTTTTAAACTTGGGGAATCCATGAACGTGACTTTTGAAAAGTTGAAATATGCCCAAGGAAAACATTTCATAACAAGTGCAAAAGTTTTTCACTGGAAAGAATCATTTTTGGAAGACCAAGAACACGTTGAAAATGAACTCTGCTCAGGGAGATCTCAAAATTCACAAACAATAGAAAATGTTGAATGTGCGGATGCTCTCGTAAAACTGTTCCCGAGGACACACTACCAACCAAGATGTCCCTAAAAGGCTCAGGAAAAGGGCAAATCAAGAGAGACTCGACATTGCAGATAAATGAATGCTGCATCATGACAACAACTGATGTCACACAGCCGCTTCCATTAAGGAACTTTTTTATCTCAAAATTAATTCCTGTTATTCCATAGCCCCCTTATTCATCTGATATTAGTCCTAGTGACTTCTTTTCTTTTCTTGGTATTGAAAAATGTCTTTAAAGGATGTCATTTTGGGACTCTGGAGAACATTAAAAAAAGTGACAAACATATTAAATGCCCTACCAGTTCTAGCCTTTCAACAGTGCTACCAAGACTGGGAAAAACAACTGTCATTGTATAGTTGCTGAAGGATACTATTTTGAAGTGAACAATATTGCTGCTATCAATCACTGTTTAGGTTTTGTTCGTAGTCACACATGTTTGTGGACAGTTATGCTTTAAATGTATTTGTGTGATTTCAGGAATCATGAACATAGTCCAGGTTCTACAATTTTGGTCATATTAGCAAATTCAAAGGTACAATGAACTCATCTCAATGGTAGGAAAATATTTTTTAATGTAGGTTGTCAGGAATATTTTGTAGTCAATACTCTGCAGTTTGCAAACAAAAATTAACAGAAGTTCTAGCGAGGCGGCTCCAGTAAATCCTATCCTGCTCCAACCACCTGAACTTTCTGTGACCCCACGCTGGTACATCTGCCAAAACTTGTCACCCTATCACAAATTTCCATAGCCTTGAACTCTCTCTTTCTGGTCAATTTACCAGGTCCTTTTCTGTCAACCAGTGACTGACAAGTGGCCAAATGTGTGTAAGCTCATAACCTGATATCTCTGAATATGTTCAAACTGAAACTGTTATCAGTGGCCATGAGGAAGTTTTAGCAACAATGACTGCCTAAGTACGAACGTCAAATAAAAGAGCTACAAAGATTTCTATGTTCAGTAAACTAGATAAAGAAGCAGTAGTGTCAAAGAGAAGCTGAAACAAATTTAACTCTCGGCAGGAACATGCAGAGGAACAGTGTTCAATTTTGAAGAACTGGCCAAGCACTGAATATATATGTGTACCTAATAGAACAGTTCGTGATGGGCTCTCCATCGTGTCACGTCTCTGT
Source organism: Schistocerca gregaria (assembly GCF_023897955.1). Classification (NCBI taxonomy): domain Eukaryota; kingdom Metazoa; phylum Arthropoda; class Insecta; order Orthoptera; family Acrididae; genus Schistocerca; species Schistocerca gregaria. The sequence continues at coordinate 54,499 of NW_026061879.1, forward strand.
TAAGAAACTTCTAAAGAAACAGTGGCTATTGTGCAATAGCTGTAAAATCATTCATCGGTTACAGACAGAGCAATGCTAAATAAAATGTATTTGTCTACCAAAAGTGAAATCCGTGAAACCTTCAATGCCTATCACAGCAGAGCCTTATAGAAAGACCTGTCAAAAAACCCAGAGAAATTCTTGTTAAATGTGAAGGCTGTCAACAGAACCAGAGTTAAGTATCGATGCAATTCTGGATGAAACAAGAACTGAAACTGAGGACAGCAAACCAAAGAAATGCTCAACTGTTTTCTGATGATCCTTGAAATGGGAAAATTCAGGAGTACTGTCCCAGTTTAATTCTCTTCTACTGCAAAGATAAATGATCTAAATATTAGTGTCGGCATTGATGAGAACAAGTTCACACTGTTAAACTTTAATAAGGTCCCAGTGCCACAGTCTCCCTGCACAGGAAGTGTGTAATGTGTTTCACAATTACAATTATTGATTGTTCATTGATAAAGTCTTATTCTTACATCTACAAGGCCAACAAAAAGCTGCATACATTCATCTGTGAATCCACTGACTGTTCTAACAAACTCAAATACAGCAGAAAGAGTAATGCTAAGCACATAAACAAAGGTGGAGAGAGGGAAAACTTTTAAAATTATGGCTTTAATTATCATAACAGCAGAGTTACCTAAATCAGCAGAAGTTGTTATAAGAAACAGAATACTAAATACATTCTGAAGTCTCCACATCATGTTTAGAGACTCGAGCTCTAGTTGCACAGCATTATGAACGTTGTAATGCCTGATGATCACAGAGACGTCTGTAGATCGTTTCTTGATCCAAAGGTTTCCCTTCAAGACTGTACGTGATACTTACACAAAAATGTAGTACCCATGGTAACAAAGAAGGAGACTAATGTTATTGTAAAAACGTATGCACTGAGAACCCTGGGTCAACATCGCTAAACATCTATATTGAAACCCAACTTCAGCTCACTGATAAGCCTTCTTTAGATCTAAAACACATAAAATTAAGCAGGTGAACAACAACAAGATACATTTAATAACTTAACTTCCTTTGTATGATACATAGCCAATATAAAATTATTATTTTGTAAAGTGTGTATGGGCTGTCAGACATAACATTCTCAAAATCTATTGAGCAAAATGGCTCTTATTAAAGAGAAGGATCTTGTGGGCAAGTACATATTGGATAATGCATTACATCATGACATAATAAAAGCACAAAAACATATATCTGGTATGTGGCATCAAACTACATGGTCCAATCACATTAATGTGACCACCAAGTACATTATGTTTGATGTCAGCATGGAATAACCTCTTGCACCTGCCAAGTGGCAACACTAGCACTTGAGAGTACATGCAGTGTGTCGGGAGATGTGGAAGTAAGTGCAGTTGTCATCATAATGCGGAAATGGAGCATTTTATCTGACGTCCAAAAGATAGTCGTTATCATTGCCTTTAGGGCCAAGGGTATTTCCAAAATGGTGAAGACTGTAAACTGTTTGTGTGCCACCACACTTAATGTATACCATGCATGCAACTGTGGTGCACCACAAGCCATATATGACAGTTGTGGAAAAGTGTATGAGTGAATAGATGTGCTACCATTGAGAAACTGACCACCCCGATGAACCTGGGGCTACCAATAGTGTCTCCTCAATGACTGTTCAGGAAACATCGCTCCGTATGGGCCTTCACAGCAGACACCTGGTTCATGTACCCATGCTGACTACTGTTCATCAGTGATGAAAGCAGTAAGTGACGACAGTTGGCTTTTCAGATTAATCATGTTTCATTCTCCATCAGACAGATGGCCATTGGCGTGAACAGTGCGAAATACCTGAAAGCAAATACACTACAACAATCGTCGGGAGGATCTGAGATAGAGGAGGGAGCATTATGGTCTAGAAAACGTTTCCATGACCTTTCTTGGGTGATCTTGTCATTCTGGAAGTCACAATAGATCAACACATATATGGTATCTATCCTTGGGGATTGCTTCCAGCGTTACCACCCTTACATGAAGTTTGTTTTTCCTCTGCATGATTGCATGATGGCATCTACCAGCAAGACAAGGCAATGTATCACATACTTCACTTTGTACATGCGTGGTTTGAAAAGCACCAGGATGAGTTTAATTTACTCCACTGGCCACCAACCTCCCCCTCCCCCTTCCACATTTAAACCCAATTGAGAATCTGTGAGATCACGTCATTGAGCTGTTCGTGCCATGGACCGTCAACTGCACTTGCTGGTGCCTTCCAAAACCTCACTGACCCTCTTCCTCCATGTGGCTGACAGCAGTAATAGTTACATAGTCCACATGTGGATGTAAACAAAATGTATCACTCGCAATGTTAGCTACAGGAGCAAGGAAGTACTATACTACATCTGCAAGAGAACTGGCCAATATGCTGCATCGTGTCTACACGCAAGCAGTAATTGCCAAATGCAACTACCAACAACCTTTTTTATTTTTTTTTTAATGAAGTTGTGACCCTACAATAAGAAAAAAAGTGGCAATATAACAAGAATTTCCACTAGATTTACATTTTAAAGATGCAATGAACTACGTTCGATTTCGTTGAATCTGTAGTAAAAATTAACCAAACATTACCAATTCATTAAGTAACACAAAATCACGAAATACTGAATGAGAAGGAAAAATAATGTAAAGTCACAACTGATCAGTAGAATATCTTTTGGATACAGATAACTATGAGTAACACCAATAATGAAAAAAATCTCTTATCTATAATATTGAATATTAAAGCAAAGTAATACTTTAACCCAACGTCTATGTGCCAAATATCAACAGCATTAAATGTGGCTATGATTATAAATTAGTAAATAAATGGATAGACTTAAAGTAGGTGAAAATGGACCATTAGATGCTACATTATAGCGGATTAAAAAAATCAAAATTCATTAACATACTTACTGCACCTTATGCCTACGTATTTTCTATAAAATACAGCACCAACTATAATCAATAAGTTATATTTTGAAACTTCCTGACATATTAACACTGTGTACCAGACCGGGGCCCAAACTCGAGACCTTGGCCTTTCACGGGCAAGTGCTCTACCAACAGAGCTATCGTAGCATGACTCGTGCATGACCTGTCCTCACAACTTTACTTCTGCCAGTACCTTATCCCCTACCTTCCAAACTTCACACAAGCTCGCCTGCGAACCTTGCAAAATTATCACACCTGGAAGAAAGGCTATTCTGGAGATTTGGCTTAGTCACAGCCTGGGGATTGTTTCCAGAATGAATTTTCACTCTATAGTGGAGTGTGCACTGATCTGAAGCTTCCTGGAAGAATAAAGCTGTGTGCCAGACCGAGTTGCATGCAAAAGGCAAAGGTCTTGAGTTTGGGTATCGGTCTGGCACACAGTTTTAATCTGCCAGGAAGTTTCATATCAGTGCACACTTCGTTGCTAGTGAAAATTCATTCTGGAAATCAAAATTCATTAATATACTTACTGCACCTTATGCGTAAGTACTTTCTATAAAATACAGCACCAACTATAATCAATAAGCTATATTTTGTAATACATGTTCATGAAGTCAATTGTATCTGAAGACCAAGATCCATAAGACATCGAAAGGAATTATGTTCAGTTTTGCTAAATCTGTAAAATGTATACAAACCAACTTAAGGTCTGGATGTTACATACATAATGACATGTTGAGTAAGGTAACTCAAAGTTTTAGTGTTTCCAGTAAGAATCGACTTCCTGACATTTAAATTTCCACTCAATGTTAACAAATTTCTCTTCTTCAGAAGCGCTTTCCTTGCCATTGCCAGTCTACATTTTATATCCTCTCTACTTCGACCATCGTCAGTTATTTTGCTCCCCAATTAGCAAAACTCCTTTACTACTTTAAGTGCCTCATTTCCTAATCTAATTCCCTCAGCAACACCTGACTTAATTCGACTACATTCCATTGTCCTCGTTTTGCTTTTGTTGATGCTCATCTTATATACTCCTTTCAAGACACTGCCCATTCTGTTCAACTGCTCTTCCAAGTCCTTTACTGTCTCTGACAGAATCACAATACTATTTTATACTATAGATTTGGTGAAATTGAACATAGTTTCTTGCATCCTATAAAATGTAAATCTTGTATAAATTTCCATTATATTGTCATTCTTTGCCTTATTATAAAGTCACAACATTATAAAACTAGATGGTTGGTAGTTCCATCTGGCAATTAGTGTTTTCATGTAGTCATGATGCTACATATCAGCCAGTTCTCCGACAGTCATAGTAGAGTTTCACCTTATTTTTGTTACTCACATTTTGTTTTTTCAACACAAGCACTATGTAACTGTTGCTGCTGTCAATCATTTTGTATTAACACAGAAATGTGGCGATATGAATCCTGGATCGATATGTGATAAATGGCCAGTCATAAAAACAACAACTTTTTACCTTAGGTAAGACAATAACACGGCCAACGGATTTGCCACAGGGGTAACACCTGTTTCCGTCAGATCACTGAAGTTAAGCATTGTTGGACTGGGCTAGCACTTGGATGAGCAACCATCCAGTATGCCGTGCACCGTTGGCAAGTAGGATGCACCACCACCACCTCCACCACCACCTCCTAGAGAGAAGGTTTGCGGGAACGCCTCTCATATCTTGCACACCGTTGGAGATATGGAAATGAAATTTTGCCAAATTATATCACGCAAAGAGGAGAGTACTTCGCCGTATGGTTAAAATATGGATCTTCATCTATTGCAACATAGCAGAAGCTATAGTTTTTTTTTTTTATTTACCGACTATGTAATTGCTGAAGACTTATCAATAGCCAATGAAAACATATGAGTGTGGGATGTAAATGATATTGTGATATATATGATAAATCAGGGTAAACTTGTGAAAAATACGCTGTGGTAAATTACAGTCTTTCTGGACCAGACGACGACTATTTGCACTCACTTGAAAAAATCTGCACCCATACTGTGTATAATATTAAATTCCTCTCCCTTCAGTATCCTAAATAAAATATTGATCCTAAATAAAATAATGTTTCATTTTGCAGATTTACATTTGCAAGTTTACTACAAGTTTGTATACAAAATGGATATAAAAATTGTATTGCTCAACAGTTTGAGAATGGTTTCATTTAATTTCTTGTTAATACACTGCCTGTTCATGTAGTAGCTGTTTACAGAGCTCCCTCAGGAAGGCTGAGTACATTCCCCAAGCAATCACTTTTAACTAGCCTGTTCTCAGAAATAAAAATAATCATGCTTTGTTATTGTAATGTAAATGTTCTTTCCTGTAAAAATATGGCAGATTTTGAGCATGCAATGAGCCGAGTGTGGTTGTTGACTTTCTCATAAGAGTTGCTAAGAATTATACAAGCCTGATTGACAATACTCTGCACATAAAAAAAATTAGCAACATAGTTTAAGTGAAAATTTATGTCTTCCTGGCCATGATAGTCAGCTGTTCAAAATGCATGCTGTAAGCCCTGCAAACAACAGTAGTTTTATCAATGGGACCTCTATATAAGTCAACAGTGAAAATCTGCAAACCTCCAGCAGACATTTGCAGCAGTTGGAATGGGACAATGTATCAAGCTAAAAACATCAATAATAAATGTAACCTATTTCTAGATTAATTTATTCCATTGTATGAAGCTGTATTTCCTACAAGAATTCCATTAAGTGTCTAACTAAGCGACCGAAGGAGACAGTAAATCACCAAGGGACTCGAGCTATCCTGTAAAACAAATGGAATTCTGTATACGATACAAAGAATTCTATTAAACTTCAGGACAAGGGACACTGCAATTCACATTTGCACTTTAGTAACTCCAGGGATAGATAAGAAACATCTGCTGGTGACTACAGCAAGTTTAATTCTTTGTAGTATGTAGACAAATTACTGTAACATGAGAGTTGTAGTCCTCAACATGCTTTCAATAATTTAATTATTAATAGTTTATGTTACAAAATCCAGGGCACAATTTTAAAAGGCAGCAAGCCTTTCTATATTCCATGGAATTACACAGAATGATTGATTTGTTGTACACATGTGATATATTGTATTTCATGAAAAATTACACAGTTGCAAAACATGTCAGACGCATATAAGTTTACCAGTCTTACTGTCTATAAAATTTAATAATTGTGACTAAATATGACTTATGTTGCTGACAAATGTAGTAACTCAGACAGAGTAATAGAGCAACAAACATTTACTGGAATGTGAATCTTCAAGTTTTCGCGGCGCAAAGACTGCTCCATTAAGTTTCAGGAATGCAGCCGCATGAATTCTGCTTCTTCTTCTAATATTTCGGCTGTATACCTTTCAGCCATCTTCAGAGAGAGCCATACGACTGTCAGTTGTTCTTCTATCCAAACACGAAAATTGTGCTATATCAAGACCTTCATTCAGTGTTACCTGCAATGACACAGTTTTAAAATGTGCTGGCATAAATAATGTAGTAGTTGCTTATTCCACTCACAGTCAGTCATACGGCTCTCTCTGAAGCTGGCTGAAAGGTATACAGCCGAAATATTAGAAGAAGAAGCAGAATTCATGCGGCTGCATTCCCGAAACTTAATGGACCATTTACTGGAATGTTTGCACCATAATATAAAGGTGTCACTTGGATGATGGACTACCGAAGGACATTCAACAAAGTGAAAACGTAGCTAGTCATTGGAAAGTAATAAGTAATGGTAATACTGAATATGACGAGATATCAGAGCAACCTCACATTAGATATCAGAGCAATCTCACATTACAGCTGCATACCTAATCCGCAACTGAAACATCTCTTCTATATCGTTACTGCACAGCTATGCAACATTTGCTTAAAACCCTGCCATAAGGTAGAAGCAGGCCAGTTTTCTTGTAATGAACAAAATAAATCAGAGGAAATAATTCTGGGATTAACTAAAGATTTAAAACATAAACCAAAAATGTAATGATTTTACACTGATTTCAAATTAAACTGAATGGTGTATGATACAACATCCTGGACATTCAAATAAAATGCAACAACAAAATATTCCTTAATGTCTGCACAAATACTCTCCATGTAAATAGGTGGGGAGAACTTTACCTTGATTACTATGTAAACGCCACCTTGAGAAAAGAAACTGTAGCACTCTCACTTTATTCCTGCTGCATAAATCTTAGAATTAACTGTTTCAATTAAACTGAGTGTATGAAACACCTAATCTGTATTTTAATGCTGTCAAGGGACTGACTCAAAGTGATTTTCTGTAACACATGATTCTACAGTTACTAGCAGAAACTACTTTCACTTTGCATTCTAATAGAAGAGCGTCTCTTAAAACTGAGAGAGTGACAAACTTTACACTAATATGACAGTTCAAGAACAAACTTTTCACTTGGTTCCAAAGTGTGTGCTGTTATGAATGTTTCTAGTAGATTAAACCCATGTGCCCTCCATGTCTGGCACACAGCGTCATACTGCCAATGGGTTTTATAAGTAGAGTTAAAAAAAAAAAAAAAAAAAAAAAACGATGAGATTAGTAACAAATTAAGGGTCACTGTCTGGATGAGATGCAAATTTGGGAATGGAGGCCAACTACTGTGTCCAATATTAAGCTATTCCAAACTGTGAGTGGAATAAGCAACTACTACATTATTTATGCCAGCACATTTTAAAACTGTGTCATTGCAGGTAACACTGAATGAAGGTCTTGATATAGCACAATTTTCGTGTTTGGATAGAAGAACAACTGCAAAGCAAATGCATGCCAAACACAAAATAAAGTTGTACAGATGTCAACGTAAATGACACACCTAAACAAGACAGTCATGACCATCCAACTGGAAGTATGTTAAGAAGATATCAACTAAACATTCCGTAGCAAGCTGTGCTGTATGAACTAAAATGATACTTGACATATCAATTAACCAAATGGAACAATTAAGATACCAGACAGATTAAGTAACTGGATGTATTATTAACATGAATATCGTTATATGAGGCGGCTCAAAAGATACAGGACACCACTGAAATCTGGTTGTGATGACACCTATTCTGCAGCATAACCTGAAGTGTAGGTTAGGTTGAAAGATGATTATTTGGTTGTGAGTTGGCAAAGCCAATGATTATGAACGCCTAATAATGGGAAAAACTAACACACCGAAAAACAACATAGATAATCTTCATACAGAGACATCGCTTTTTAAATAAGAAAACAGCAGTTTCAACATTCGTTAGCACTCATGCTAACTAATGCGAGAAAGAAAACCAACACCCACTCACAAATAGAGAATAAAACGTATCGGTAACGTGTAACAAAACACAAATTGCAGAGAAATTTTAACACAAATAAAATTTAACAAGAGCCACAAATTTATATTTCGTTTTCAAAATCAAAATTAAGCCACTTGAAAAGGAATACTATTTACTGTGAACTTTTGTTCACAATTTTAGTCAAATGCATCGAAAATTTAAGGTATTCCACTAGAAAAAAAAGTACTAGGTAGATAGTTTTTCCATACCTTCGTGTGCTGAGTGGGGTGGAAATTGTCCAGATGAATTGCTGAAAGCCATTTCCAACACAGATTCAAATCTTTTGGAAAGGAAAACAACATTATTTTCGGTCCAGTTCTGTGATTCCCATGTCACCTTGGTACACAACATTTGTAAATCATGTTCACAGTAGATTCACTAGAAGTGACCACAATAATCGCTAGTTTTAAGCACAAATGTAGCACTAGAATCCAACAAACATGTAGATACACAACTGCTTCGAAACACAAAGTGGTGGCCCGCTTGGAGTGACGTCATGAACTGCTACGAATTTTGTCCCGAGGCCTTGTCTCTAGGTGGTGGTGGATGCTCTCAACCTTTGTGAGGCAAACTGAGGAGCTGCTTGATCGAGAAGCAGTGGCTCTGGTCTCATAAACTGACATACGGCCAAGAGAGCAGTGTGCTGACCACATGCCCCTCCACAGTGCTGAGACCCCATGCCCCTCCATATCCAGTGACGCCTGTGGGCTGAGGATGACACAGCGGCTGGTCAGTACCGTTGGGCCTTCTTGACTGTTCGGACAGAGTTTAGTTTAGGTTTTAAGATAATGGTCTGATACTACTGCCCTCATATACTTTTGTTTGTTTCATTTTCTTCATGGCCTAATAAATTTTCCAATGTATATTTGTCCATATCATCCTCCAGTTTAATAAGAACGACTCAGCTCAATAGATTATGACACTGAATAATGCCTGGTGGCTGATACACCAAAACAAAATTACAATTTCATATTGGTATGTATCATACAATAGAACTTTAATTATTAAATGTATATTGTTATTAGACACCTTTTATAGGCAATTTTCTGTATTTTAGATCTTAGGATAGCTGCTTAATGAGCTGAAACTAGTTACTGGTGAAGATATTTGTGCGATCTTGATCTAGGATTTTCAATCCATACATTTTAAATTACAGATCATTTGTTTCTCCCACATGTGTGGGCAGTTTCTCATCCGGGAATATATGAAGTGAGTGAAATGCACGACTGACAAATATGTGAGTGAAATCGTTTGAACAGGATAGGGTAAAAATGCATCTTCATAAGCTTTTAGCATAAATTAAAATAATACTGTATGTTTGCAGCATGCTTATGCGGTTTTGTATAATTTGAAATGTTTGATAGTATCTGTGATAAAACAATACCACAACTACATACATAATGACAATATGCAAACGAAAGTTATGTCACAATTTTTGAGCAATGAGATTATGTTCAGAACTAACATGTTCCTAAAACAAAAAGTGATTAACATCACAATAATTTGTCCTAATCTATTTATCTTTGCATATACACAAACAAAATACACAAAGCTACAGGAAAAGCATAAAGATTAAATATCTCTCCTGAAGTGTATCTTGTCACAGTTTACAAAATATGTAGTTTCAAATTAACCTATTAATGTAGTTTGTAATGTTTGGTACTGTGCATTGTGAATGAGGTCACAATACCATCATGAATTTAATTTATTTCACTTAGCAAAGCTGTGGAAGAGGATGTTTACAACAGAGATACACAATTTAGATTCAGACTGTAACTATTTGTGGGTGACCTCCACTAAAGATTTCACAAATCTGATCCACATTAAATGTATAACAAAGTAACAAATTATCACATTTATGTTCTCAATTTAGTAAATTGTTATAAAACCACTAAAGAGCCAAAATATACAAGGATGTATCTATATGTTAAAACTACAAACCTTGCTAATGTAGTACAGTGTCTGTACAGGTCTATGTTTACATGCATATTTTCTGCTTTCAATTGTTTTGCTTGTTGAATCAGCTGCAGAGAAGTTGTCATCGCATATTGATAAAATTCCCTGCGGTTCTTCAGTGATTCCACTGCCTCAACAGATGCAGAACCAAGTGACCTACAAATGATAAAAGTAACAATTATGATAATCACTGAACACTACTGGTATGTTTCCAGAGGCACACAATTAATCAATCCTGCCAAGAAAACATAGGAAGTGAAAAGCCACTGAACATATCTACTGCATTAATTTCATCACTTTCACATGTCATTTTCTTCTATAAATCTTCTGTCAATGGTGTTGACAACAGCATATATGTAATGAGAAAGCAGTTAATAGTTTGAAACTCCATACACTGCTTGCCATGTTATAGCGATTATGATTTCCATTTAAGTATAACTCAAATAGAAGTATAATGAAGTGAATGTGAAGTCAGTGGCAAGAACGCATTACTGAAACAAGTTCAACAAGATCCAAACTTAAAGAAACACTGAGCGAGGTGGCGCAGTGGTTAGCACACAGGACTCGCATTCGGGAGGACGACGCTTCAATCCCGTCTCCGGCCATCCTGATTTAGGTTTTCCGTAATTTCCCTAAATCACTACATGCAAATGCCGGGATGGTTCCTTTGAAAGGGCACGGCCGATTTCCTTCCCCATCCTTCCCTCACCCGAGCTTGTGCTCCGTCTCTAATGACCTCGTTGTCGACGGGACGTTAAACGCTAATATCCTCCTCCTCCTCAAAGAAACAGTAAATTATGGAAATTGCTAAAACAGAATTTTTTATTATTATTAGTGCTTCTTTTGTACTGTGTAATCATTACTACCTCACAAATGAGTTTACAACAATTTAACAGGTCACTAGAGCTCAACATCTCATGACCTTAAGTTTCCTTGTCACAGATGCAAGGCTAATGAAAAGGAGAGGGGGACGGGAAGAGGGGTAGGGGAGGGGGGTAGGGGGGAGGAGGAGGAGGAGGAGGAGGAGGAGGAGAAGGAGGAAGAGGGGGAGGAGGAAGAGGAGGAGGAGGAGGAGAAGGAGGAAGAGGGGGAGGAGGAAGAGGGGGAGGAGGAAGAGGGGGAAGGGGAGGGGGAGGGGAAGGAGGAGGAGGAGGGGGAGGGGAAAGGGAGGGGGCAGGAGGAAGAGGAGAGGGAAGGGGAGGGGGAAAGGGGGAGAGGAGGGGGAAATGGGAGGGGGAAGGGGGAGGGGGAGGAGCAGGAAGAGGAAGAAGAGGATGGGGAGGAGTGGGAGGGGGATGAGGAGGAGGGGGATGGGGATGAGGTGTGGAGGGGATGAGTGGGGAAGGGGGTGAGAGTGAGGGGATGAGTGTGAGGAGGGGAGGAGGAAGGGCAGGGGAGGAGGGGGCGGGAGGGGAGGAGAGGAGGGGTGGAAGGGAAGGTGAGGAGGGGAGGGGGGAGGGGAGGAGGGGGAGGAGAGGTGTAGTGGGAGGAAGTGGAGGGGGAGGGGGAGGAGGAGGGGGTAGGGGAAGGAGGAGGAGAGGAGGGCGAGGAGGGGGAGTGGGAGTGCAGGGAGGAATGTGAGGGGAGGGAGGAAGGGGAGGAGAGGGGAGGGGAGGGAGGAAGGAAGGGGAGGTGAGGGGAGGGAGGAAGGAAGGGGAGGGGAGGGGAGGGAGGGGAGAGAGGAAGAGGAGGGGAGGGGAGGGTAGGGAGGGGAGAGAGGAAGGGGAGGGGAGGGGAGGGAGGAAGGGGAGGGAGGGAGGGGGAAGGGGAGGGAGGGAGGGGGAAGGGGAGGGGAGGTAGTGGAGGATGGGGGAGGAGGAGGGGTAAGGAGGAGGAGGGGTAAGGAGGAGGAGGGGTAAGGAGGAGGAGGGGAAGGGGGAGGAGGGGAAGGGGGATGAGGAGGGGGAGGGAGGGGAGGAGAGGAGGTGGAGGAGGGGGAGGAGAGGAGGTGGAGGAGGAGGAGGAGAGGAGGTGGAGGAGGAGGAGGAAGGGAGGGGAGGAGGGGTGGAAGGGAAGGGGAGGAGGGAGAGGGTAGCAGGGGGAAGAGGGGGAGAGGGAGGAGGGGGAAGAAGGGAGTGGGAGGAGGTGGAGGGGAGGGGGAGGAGTGGGAGGGGAGGGAGGAAGGGGAGGGGGTAGGGGAGGAGGGTGGAGGAGGAGGGGGTAGGGGAGGAGGGGGGTAGGGGAGGAAGAGGGTAGGGGAGGAAGAGGGGTAGGGGAGGAGGGGTGTAGGGTGTGGGGAGGTGGAGGGAAGGGGGAGTGGGAGGGGGCAGGGAGGAGGACGGGAGAAAGAGAGGGAGAGGGAGGGAAAGAGGGGTAGAGGGGGACAGGGGGAGTGTGGAGGGCAGAAATGGGGAGAGAGTGAAAAGGGGGAGAGTGGTTGGTAGAGGGGGTAGAGATGAGGGTGGTACAGATGGGCGAGAGTGGGGCATGGGCGAGAGTAGGGCAGGGGTGAGAGTGGGGCAGGGGTGAGAGTGGAGAGAGGAGGGGGGGGGGGGGGATCGGGCTGAGGCAAGGTGAGAGCTCCAATAACAGAAACAAGTAATGTCAGAAACTGGCAGCTCTAAGAATAAAATGCCAGGGAGTGTGACAGCCACAACAAAATGTAATGTATTATTACTGTTCACGTGAAATAGATGAACAAGTACAGCCTGTGGCACTTCAAAGTTTCAATTAGTAGAAGCCAAAGTATCTGTTTAGTCTCTCTCTCTCTCTCTCTCTCTCTCTGTGTGTGTGTGTATGTGTGTGTGTGTGTGTGTGTGTGTGTGTGTGTGTGTGTGTGTGTGTGTGTTTTCAGTAAATTTACACAACAGCTTACAGGAAGAAAATGAAAAGAACAACTTTTGATGTTTTTTATGTGCGGTGATATGCAAGAAGAGATATATGTGAATAAACATGACCAATTAAATTATATTAAAAATAGTTTGTAAGCTGAAGAGAAGTTTATATGGTCCAAAATAAGTGCTTAGAATTGGAATGAGAAATTTTCAAACTTTCAATGACACTGCATTTGTAAATACTGACAATGATGATCCTTGTACATAATACGAGTACAATGAAGTCAGAAGCACCATTATACCATAGTTTGTTAATTATGGGTGGTCCAAATGTTTTTCGTTGAATGAGAATGCAATTGATGTGTGATGTTTCTGCTGTGTTTGGAGGCAGTACATGGTTGACCTTGGCTGTTATATGGGGTAATCATGCTGACACAGTGGCCTTTAAGCTTTCCCTGATGCTAACATCTTGGCTTGAAAGACATGGAGTATAGCCAAGAGAACAGCTGTGCTCCGGGTGTTCACTGAATGTTTGCTTGCAACGTCCAATTGTGTTAACGTACCGCTGCAATGCCTGTGCGAAGTGTCTCTTGTCACCGTTGGCAGCGCAGTGTTCCTGTGTACAAGTCATTGAGAGCAATAGAGATTGACTTGGCTGGCCAATTCAATAAGCAGCAAGCTCTGTTTTACCACACCCCACAGAATGTTTCATCCAGAACATATCATATGCCTCAGAGAATGACACAATCTTCACACTAGTGTGAGGAGCAGTCTCAACACTATGCCTGATGTCATCTTAAATTGTACAGTTACGATTACAGTTGAAACTGTTATCTGCACCCCCATGATCTTTTCCACTATCCTTTCCCAAACAGCATGAATCATATGAGACACCACTGAAATATGCACCTCGCAATCAGTTCTGAACCAGTTACGACATTTGATGGCAACTATTCAACAATATGATCTTCCTGACCTTCATACAACTTTTCTTACTACACTTCGCTTGCACTTTATGCCCTGTACTGTCTACGGTGTCATTGAGTATCTAGAGTGGCACAAGTAGTTTCCACCACTGCAGAGATATTGCACAGCAAAGTGGTAGAACAAGCCACCAATGAGATGCTAGGAAGAAGCCATGCCTCCAGTAGTCACCACCACATCTCTGTCCTGAAATAGTGTTCACAGAGGCGAGGAGAGCAGTTTTGTTCAAGGTCAGACCCTTTCCACTTCGAGGAAGCTCCTGTCAGAGTAATGTCATCGTGCTGCCTGTTCACCATAACATAGTCCATGTTAACCATCGGAGAATGAAGAGACGTCTGTCTCCTGTGAACTGTGCCTATTTGCCAATGCTCTATCAGCAATGTGTCAACAAGTGGCTATGAACCTGAGCTTTCTAGTGACCATTGTGAAGCCACAGTACAGCCATTCTATACTTGTTTCAATTCGGCACCGAGTAATCGTGGCTCATTTAGTGTGTTCTGAAACGGAAATTCGCATGTGCTGTCTCATAGCTACTGCCAAGCCGGTCAAGAAAAGTCAAGTTTCATTGTAATTAATAAAGTATTACTTAATTTGAGTGTTCTAATTAACTGAATTATTACCAGCCGCTTCAGTGTCCAGAAAGTCAGACACAACAAGGAAAGGGACACCAAGGACGCAGCTTGCGATTAGCTCCCTGTGGCATATTGTGTAACTAATGCTAATTTCTGTTGTGTGTGTCATTATATTGAGTGTTCACTGTGTCTCTTCCGGATGTGTCTTTAATGCAAGCTAAACAACTGCAAGGACAAAGGATTGAACAATTATTACAAGCACTTCGAGAAATTGTGGCAGCACGACGACCGCCACCCCTACCTTTTCAATTGGAAACAACTCAACAAATTCTTCAAACACCTGAATTCAGAGAGTTTCTGGCACAAAGCCAAGACTGGGCTGATGTGTTATGCCATTGATGGAGCATTTCAACATCTACAGCATAACAGGTAACCAGAGTATTTACCATTTTCTCCCCATTTTAGGCTGGCTCAGATGTATTCTAGTTGGTAGAAAAACTGTTTCCACATTGCCAACCTCCGTGAAATCCCCTATGATGAGTTAAATGACAAACTGTCAAATCATTTTAAATCAGAAGTGCATCTAGTGGCTGCATGTTATAAGTTTTTCGGATTAAAACAGCGGCCAAGCCAGTCCTACAAACAGTGGGGAATAGAACTTTGTGGCGTTACTAGAAAATGTCACTTTCAGTGTTCCTATGGGTTAAGTAATAGTGCCATTATGATGAGAGATGTGATTACTCAGAACGTGTCCGATTCCCGTATTCGTGCAGCCTTACTAAAGCATCCAAACCCTGACTTCAGTAAAGTATTGTTAATTACTGAGTCACAGGACATATATCGGTGTAACTGAGCATGTTTTTGAAGTACCTACAAGATCTGTCATTGAGTAAGACAGTTCAGGGGCCAACCCCACTCATTCAGGTCAGACGTCACCCGACATCTAGGTCATGTGGGAACTAGTCTCACTGTCAGAATGTGGTGCATCCCACGCAATAGCAGAAGTCCTGCCTGTGATGCTCTCAAACACACGATAGAGCACAATGCCCGTGTCGCAAAGCCAAGAGTTTCACATGTGACAAACAACACCAAATCCAGTCGATATGTTTAAATACAGATGGTGAGAGTCAGCTTCCACATTCCATGTCAGAGAGTGACTCTAATGAGGTGTATGTTGGGTATGCTGCACATTGGTCCACTGATTCCGTTGCTGTTTCATCTGATTGCTGGGATACAAACTCTGATCTTATCAATTTGGCAATCCAGTACGTTTTATGTTTATTTGAGTGTGTTAGTTTCCAGTTAAATACTGGTGCTACTGTTACATTGCACTGCACTATATACGTGTGATTAAGTACCCCACAGCCTCAGCAACCACATTGCTCATTGTCAAGATACAATGAACAACTTATTTGAATGCTTGGAGTGTGCATTTTACCAGCCACATTCCATGTTACTTCTAAAACAGTGTTATTTCACGTGTTATGCTGTCGCGAGTCTACTAACATTTTTGGAATGGAGAGCTTTGACCTTTTCACACTTTCAGTTCACGTTAGGGTATTACAGATTAATTCGTCCAGGGTTGTGGCCTATATTAATGCAATATGTGACCAGTACAGACCTCTACTAGATGGTAGTTTAATCAAGGCCCAAGGGTTCAAGGCCCGTATGACATTGAAAGACAATGCGCAGCCCATGTTTTTTTGTACTCGTCCTGTCCCTTATGCATTACGGGACTGGGTTGTCACAGTGTTGTAGCAGTTGCAGGACAGTTGTGTCATCAAACCATTGTCAGCCAGCCAATGGGCATCTCCCCAGGTGACCCTTACTAAACTGTCGGGCAGGTTGAGACTCTGTGCAGACTTAAAATCAAGTGTCAAACCACAAACTGTTGTTGATTCTTTTCCGTTGCCCTGCCCTGAGAAATCAAGTCAGGGTCATTTCTTTTCAAAAATTGATCTCAAGGACACTTACCTGCAACTGCCTTTAGATGAGGAGTCCAACAAGATTTTTGTGAACAACACACACAAGGCAGTTATCATTCAGTAGCACTTCTACCCCAGCTATTTTCCAAAGGTACCTTGAGCAACTGATGTCACAAGTACCTTCTTGTTCTATATATTTACATGATATAGTTGTCTCTGGTCGTACTGCAGGAGAACACTTACAAAATTTAGAGGCATTGTTTTAAGTGTTGTATGAAGCAGGATTGATGTGCAACTGTTCTAAGTTTTCCTTCTGTCTCGTTGAAATTGAGTATCCTGGCCACGTGATTAATGTGCATGGCATGTATACATCACTTTCCTCCTTAGTGGCCATTTGTGACTTGCCTGCACCAAACAATGTATCAGAATAGTAAGCTGTAATAGGAAAGCTAATGTATTACATTCATTTTATCCCAAATGCTGCTCAGGTTGCGGCACTTCTGTTCGTGTGGTCAGTCCAAATGCAAGAATGCTTTCCAGTGGCTGAAAGCTGCACAAGTGATCAGCATCTGGTCCACTTCAACCCCAGCAAAACTGTCATTCTTGCAGTAACACCTCATCTTATGGCACCAATGCAAAGTTATTACACCGACAAGGCTCCAATGACAGGCCAACTTGGTTTGTCTTTCAGACATTGACCAAGGTCCAAAACAACTACAGCTAACTAGAAAAGGAGGTATTGACTATCATTTAAGGGGTCACACACTTCCATCAATACCTGCACGGCTGCCGATTTTCTCTAGTTACAGAACACAGATCATTTATGGCTCTGTTCGGGACCTCCTAGCCTGCTCCAGTACAAACACTGCATAAGTTACAACAGTGGTCTGTTCACTTGTCCAATTACCTGTACAAGTTGTCACATCAGCCCATCACCAAACACTCCAATGCCGACCTCCTGTTGAGGCTTCCTACAGTCCTCTAAAGACCCTTGTCATCACATCGATTCAGAAGAAATCTGATGTTTGGAAGATTTTCCAGTCACCTTCTGCTGTGTGGCACAGGAGATGACATCGGGCCAACTTTTCAGATGGTGCTCGAGTTTGTTTGTCGTGGGTAGCTGTGGAGTCTTAAGGAGACCCACCATCAGTGGTTCTTCACTACTTTGTTAATCGGTATGCCATCTCTATACAGATGAGCACCCTCCTGATGTACAGCAAAAGTGGCGATGCAAGAGTCATGGACCCTCAGTCCCTCTAGTCACATGTTCTTCAGTTGATGTACCAAGAACATTGGTGTATTGACTGCACCAAGCAATTGCAAGATCCCATTGTACATGGCCAGGAATGGATGCACAAATAGAGGCCATCACTTCACAATGAGCAATTTTTGCAGAATATCGGTACACTCCCCTACAGCAGTACTTTGAGAGGCGATGTCCTGATGGGACTTAGCAATGCTTGCACATAGATTTTGCTCAGCCATACTGTAACATACACTGGCTAGTGTTTGTCGACACCAACAGCAAGTTTCCCTTTGTTGTTACAATGAAGACTACCACATCAGTCAAGATAGTACAAGACATTACGTCGATCTTCTGCACTGAAGGCTCACCTGAGGTGATAGTGTCGGTTAATGAGTAGTAGTTCATGTCTCCGGAGTTTGAAGAGTTCTGTGCAGACAATAGTATTCAGTATGTCCTGACAGTGCCCTCCATCAGCAGTCAAATTGTAAAGCCGAACACTTCACAAGGACCTTCAAAGCACAGACTGACAAGTTGTGAGTCACCCACAGATGGGACCAGGCTCAAGAGTATTTCTGACATTGTATCACTCCCTGCCCAAAGATTGAAAGTCACCAGCGGAGCTACTTCATGATTGATGTCGCAGGACTCTGCTTCACTTGCTACGTCCACCGCAGAGACCTCGTGCCACTCCTTCGAGTCACAGTTTCGACCTCAGCAACCAATGTTCGTTCGTGTGTTTAGCAGGGGTCTTAGAAGGGAACGGAGTGTGGTGTCTGAGGTATCATCGTGTTTCACTTTTGTCATCCATGGTCCAACCGGGGGTTGCACAGGCAGCATCGGAAGCAGCTACAGCCAATCGACTCTGAAAATCTGCCACCCACTTTTTTGTACACATACCATCACTCAGTCAGGGCATGCACTAGCCACTGTCGCAGTTGCAGATGTCGCCTCTGGCAGCATGGTCTTCCTCACAATAGGAGATGCCCATGGCCATTGACCTGGCACTGTCATCAGTGTTGCAGTTGTGCTGCTAGCCTATGACACAGCCAGCAACAGGATCGCACCCGGTCAGAAGCCAAGGAACACCCATAAATTGTCTCCAGCAGCCTACCTGTCATATTGTCTGCCCCTGTTCTACAATCGCCAATGCACGCCTTTTAGTTGGTTTCCTAGTCGGTATCTCCAGCCATGCGCAGGGTGCATGCCAGGCTGTGGGTGGATGCTCGGTGCTGACTGACATTTCGGCTTCTACCTCTGCAATTGCATTGGCACTCCCCCCTCCCCTTTCCACCATCATGTCCTACCTCCGTACCTGATGCCAGGGCAGATGTTTGGGAGTGAGGAATGTATTGTCATCGGGTGTCGAGAGTGGCGCAGAAAGTATCGACTAATGCAGAGATACTGCACGGCAAACTGGTATTATGAGGCACCAATGAGGTGCTAGGAAGAGCTGTGCCTCCCGTAATTCCATAGTGCCGCCACAGTGCCTCTGCTGTGTTGCCAGACAACAGGAGGCATTCTATTCGAGGTCGGATTCTGCCCGCTTCCAGGAGGTTCCAGTCAGAGTAATGTCGTCGTGCTGACCACTCACAACACAGAATGTGTCAATCATCAGGGAGTGAAAAGACTTCTCCCCCCACCCCCCACCCCTCCCTCCCTGTGGTCTGTGCTTGTGCACTAACATTATCAGTGACTGCAGTAAGCCACAGTAAGGTCATTCTGAACTTTTGTCAATTCAGTACTCCGTAATAGTGGCTCATTTAGTATGATCTGAACAGCGAGTCAACGTGTGCAGTCTCATAGCTATAGCTGAGCCTTGTGAGCAAAGACAAGTCTTGTTGTAATTAATAAAGTAGTGCTTATTCAGAGTGTTCTAATTAATTGAATTGTTAGAAGCCAGTTCAGTGTCTAACAACTCAGACACAATGCTGTCAGACTACTTCTTAACTTCTGGGATACCTTAATGCTTTTGTCCTCAGCCTCCAAAGTAATGAAGTTGTTGGACACAGCTAGAATGAAGCAATCAGATTTGCAACATCTCTTGGGTCTATTCACTGATTTGGAAGGCCTGATTGTAATCCAGACTGATGGTCTAGATCTGACCTTATTCCTGTAGACTGCAGTACGTGAAACTATTAACACTTCTTGTGCTACTGTGAAATCAGTCTGAAGGTTCGAGACGAGCTGTTCTTTTCAAGTATTGTGTAGCAGTAGTGAAAATCACTGCACCTCTGAAAGTGACCAAGTTCATCCCTCATGTAGGCAATATTACAACAGTCCACTTGAAAAAATGGCATTTCTGATGATTTTGAGGCAGTTTGCACAGTTATACATTGCAACAGACAGGTATTTGAGTAAAAGCTTTATTCGAAAAAAAGATAAAACCCACGGAATTTGTAAAATGTCTTTTCTGATGATATTTTTAATATGAGAATTTTTTAGTGACAATTGCTGGACGTAATTTAAATATGCCGTATCTTTTAACACATTGGCTGCCATTTGAGTTGTCAACAACTCTCAGGAAATTTCTTCTTTGAGCCACAAGAAGTAAATACAACTCTTGGACATATTTTCATTGAAAGGGCCGTGGTGCCATGGCAACTCATAGCAGCACGCTGTGACTGTTTTACAGCAGATCATGGCCCCTACTACAAATCATGTTTGTTGCCAATGGTTTTCAAGAGCTGAAGAAAAGTTAAATGCAGCTGAAATTGTGTGTTATGTACAACCAACGAGGCTCAGTCTTCCTAAAGTTTCTTTACCTTTACCATTTATTCATTATACACTTTCACGTATTACCCACAGTGTACAATATAAATTACATACAATTTTTATCTATGTTTAGCAACTGGCATTGCAACAAAAATTAAACTGAAAAATCATTGATAATGGTGTCATTTTACGTCTAAAACCTATAAGGTCTATATAGCTCGCTCTTGCCCACGCCCAGACTTCATTTTTCATAGTACACTGCACATCTATGCCTGGCAGCTTCCTTGCTCACTTTGTTTCACTTCCAGACTCAACTGGTAAAAGCTCATTTGAGTTACCACTAATGAATGACACAGTATCTTCATCACCCACGTACGAAACTACATATAAAGTCTACTGTATGTGCCTTTGTTAATCTTGTAATATAAGGTATCAAATTTAACCCTTTGACTGCTGGATGCACACCATCTGCTTGGCATGCTGCGGTGCCGCGGAATGCGGTGTAATCTGGCTACCCGCACTGCATGCTTGTCTCTCGGAGCAGCGCCGGCACTGGGTCAGCCCACGCCGCCCAACCCGCCCTGTGCTGAATACTTCTTGACTGATGACGACTCGTGCAGAGCCAGCGTGAATTTTTGGCGACTTCGAGCTGTAATATCTCGGGAATAATGTTTGTAAAGAAATCAAATTTGGTCATCTTGTACAACTTTATAGGTTCTCTTAAGAGTAATAATGAAAAGAATTTTACTAGCCATATTGAGCCAGAAAATTGCAGATGAGCAGGCCAAAAAAATAGGCACCCGAAAAAATTTCAATGTTTGGCTTCCTGCGTCTTCTCAACTAATGCCAAGACGAACGTGAAACTTGGCGAGTAGTAACCTAACAACACAAGGTTCTTAAATATAAAGTTTCATTTCCATAGCACTTTCCAGTACTGAATTAATTAAGTTCAAAATTGAAGATTTTGCAAAAATGAGGTATATTCATTCTGATTTTGCTAAAAAACTATAGTCTGGAAAACATACCAAGCTGTTTAACTGGAATGAAAGGTGGGTGCATAAATCAGGCCCTAAACAATATAAACTTCAGATTCGCCTATCTAGTAGAGAGAACGCATGATGAAAATGAAATTTAGAGTGCACTAGATTGACAGCACAACGATAAGGAATAAAATTTTTTATTCCCTTGCTATTTTCCAATAATCCACAATTAGTCAAAAAGATGTTGATTTTTAATGCTTCAAAGCCTGTCTCATTCAAACAGCAAATTTTAAGCACCTCACCCTCCCCAGAACAATGAGTTTAATTTCCAATATTGGCTAACAACATAGGCAAAGAAGCAAGAAAAATCGCGCTGAGAACAGACTTTGGCATGTTGTTTCTCATTGATCAAAGGCGGTTAAATCAGTTATGGAAAACAGGTTTTGTACAAGTGGATCGACAGTGATCTATATTTGTACAACTAAGGATAAAAGAATATAACTGTCCATGTTACGTGTTAATAATTTAAATGTATTGCATGTAGATTAATATATGGGTTTTGTTATACTGGCACATTTGTACTCAGCGTAATTACATTTCTCACAGTGCAGATATTGCGCCATCTCAATCACCAAGTCCGTTCATTTGCCAGTAAACTGCTACGTATGAAGAAGTCTTGCTGTGTTTGAATAATTCTTCACCTGTTGCATCTATTTCCCCATCCTTCCTTTTGATCTGGGCTTTGGACCGGCAATGACGAAGTTAAGAATAGATTTTTTTCCCCCATTTTTGCTTTTTTTTTTAGTAATTCATTCAGAAATGTCAATAAATTTTCTCAGATTTAGTTCCTAATGATTAGTAATGCTTCTTTGTATGATAAGTCTCAAAGCAGGGTACAAAATATAATGGAACATTTGAAGCTTTGCACTTTCTATATCGTGCAAACCACACATCTGCCTATTAGTGTACTTTTCTGCAAATGTTCACTCATGATAACAGCTGGAAAATGTCTGCCTGTGAATCGCAGAGGATTTTCGTCATCTTAGCACCTTAACCTGCCAGCTTTTTTCTGTTCTGTAGCAGATTTTCCCACAATCTCCCTTACAAGAGGAAGTTGAAACTCTGTGAATGCCATTTTTCGCCCTGTTACCGACCGGTGGAGAGCATAAGCATTTAGAATGCACAAATCCAGAATGTGAAAAAATAGTTTCTTGTACCATTTCACAGTCTTACGCACTGAACCCACTGAGCTCAGTGAAAGGTTACAATGGTCAACTGCACCCATACTCGAGTTTGTAATCTACAATGTAGTGCGGTTTCTTTATTTTTTCGCAAGTATTTCTGTCAGTCTTCTCTGTTTCAACCCTCTATGACTCGTGGTCAACGTGCACACCTCTCTCTTATCGCACCACTTGATAGCAAAGACCTTGTCAGTGGACTTAAACTCAATTTCTCCTCGTTTTAATTTCTTCTGCAGTTTTGGCATGTTGCACCTATTCTTACTAACAGTGCCACATGCAGCTCTTTCATGGCTGAGAAGCCAGAGGAACAGGTCCGGCCTGGACTGCCACTTATCAACATATAGAATATAACCCTGATCCAACTACTAAGCCATAAGAGTTGCCACTACATCGCCACTTTTTCCCAAATTGTGGAACCCAATGTCTTTTGTTGTGCCTGTATATACTATAAAATCCTAAATATACCCACTCTGACAGTCACACAGTACAAATGTCTTGGTTGGAATAAATTGCTTAAAAGATGATCATCCTTTGAAAATTGTCTATACAAAGCTTGTGATGTGGGCGAAATGAATTACACAAAGTCTTACGAACTTTGTCAACAATCGTCGCAATTTTAAATAGACTGTAGCCTCCAGTACTTGCAGAGTTATTACTGAAGTGTAACATTCTCAGAAGTGGACAAAAACAGTCTTGGGACATAATTTCGCTGAAAACTGGTGGGTTCAAAAGTGCACCTCTGGACCAATAATCACTTAATTTTAACTTCTTAACTTGCACCATTAGAATGCAAATAGCAACAAAACAATACATTTGTTCAAATCCAGTGACTTCCCACTTTTGACGCTAGAGAATTTACAGATTCTGTAGTATTTTCTCTGGTGTAAGCATAAAAACGATTTGTCTCATCTGCAATAAACTGCAACAGTTCTTGTGACATAAATATTTTTAAAAAAAATGAAAGAATGCTTGGGTCTGTATCTAACTGACATTTGTGTCCTGAACTCAAGTCTTCGAAGTAATTGTTTAACACCTGGAAATCAGTTTCTTTCCAGTCAAATGTGTCACTTAAGCTCGATATTTTCCGAATTGTTTCACCGTCATTTTCTGATTCCTCTGATTCCCCGTTGAAGACTCATCACTGCTAGCAATGTCAGATAATTCACACTCATTGTCACTCTTAGTGAGCATATCCAGGATTTGTTTATCTGTGCAACCACAGCGACAGGACATTTCTCACATAGTAAACAAGAAAACTGATGAAAACACAGGAATTGAAGTCAAATTCTGCAAAGAGGGAACACAGCAACAAACATATATGCACTCCCAAACTATACAGTCAGACCACTGAACAGCTACTGGAAGAGCGGAATGGACCTGTGACTCAGCGCACCTCAACTCGTCCCTAGCGGTGGAAAGGCCAGTGGCATGGTACGCATCAACACATCCTTAGCACTGTAGGAAAGACCCAAGGACCGCACTTATGCATGTCAGGTGCACCAGGGGAATGGCGAGGCATGACGAGTTAACATGTCCCCAGCAGTCAAAGGGTTAACCATTTTCAACTTATTTATTAATAAAGAGTTTATTTCATGGAGAAAAAATTAATTATGAAAGAAAATAAAAATAACTTATGGAAGGTAACTTCATTTATGGAAAGGAATTAAATTTATTTATGAAATAATATGCTCACAAGGCAAGTAAAGACAAATTATTTGATCTGCCATGTCAACTAGTGAAGATTTTATGATACATTCAAACAATGGAAAATCAGCGAGAATATTACAAAAAAGGATAAGACTGCTACTCACCACACAGAGGGGACATTGAGTTACAGGCAGGCACAACAAAAAGATCGCTATACATTTGAGCTTTCAGCTGCAAGGTGGTCTTTTAAAGTAGTAAACACACCAGTCTCTTTGTTGTGCTTATCTGCGACTTTGTGTCTCCTTTTTATGGTGAACAGCAATTTATCCTTTCTATAATATTATGACAGATTCAAATGTTTACTGCCACAGAAACTGCAATACAAGGCACTAAATTGAAACATTTTCAACTTGTTTATACATAAAGAACACAACTGACAATAACTATTGATTAGAAAATATTTAATTAACAGTTCTACAAAATACATAAGTTATACAAAACTGGTAATTGCACCTGAAAACTGATATTTTCATAAAACTGAATATTGTAACTTAGCATTGGCGAATGATGATGTTGCAACATATTTTCTCACGATAATATACATTATCCTCTAGCTACAGATAAACTAATATTGCTGTAGTAGTAAATGCATGTCTAAACTATTAATGTAGCTAGTCCAAACTGCAATTCAATAATGAGATGTTCCTCATCTGCAATAATAGACATTGTAAGTGGGATATGATACTTTGGAGAAGATCTTGAAGTATCAGGTTTGAGTCAACAAAAAGAAGTGTGTATTGACAATCAAGCTGCCACATTCATGTTGAAGAATGGTTATGACAGCAAAAAATGAAATGCCATAAACATACTGATATTACCAAAATATTCATTCAATAATACACATCACAAAAATTGGCACAACATGTTGAGAGCTCTCAAATCAGTTTGCTGGTGAATTTCCTGTTATCTTGACATATGTTCTTTATTTTATATATTATTTATATTGTATCTCTTATTGCACTTATGTTAGTTACATTTTGGCACATTCCGTACCTTTGGGATTCACTCACCATCTAGATCTAGGGAATGTGAAATAAAAATACTGACTAAACTACTAACTTGTTAAGTGTTTGAAGAATTAAGACGAAAACTAACTAAGGAAGAATCTTTAAAATTAACTACTGATCTTTGAAGTGTTGTTATGGATTGTACATTATGGTAATATGTATCTTCCTTGTCTTTGCATGTAGCATTGTAGTAACTACTCTTTGATCTGTCTCTTGGTTAGTCTTCCTAACATGTTGACTGCCATACACTTAGTGGTGGAGGTTTCGCCACAAGGCCATATGTCTCTGATGCAGCTGGCGGCAACCTCGTGGGAGTCAACGTGTTGAGTATGCTGTATGGGAATGTATTTAATTAAAGTGTTCTCTTTTAAATATTGTGCAAATGATTCCTTGCCATTAAAATCACTCAAGGCCATTGTCCAAGTTAAACTCTGCATGTGATCTCACTTGGGAATGTCAGAATTTTCAACAAAGGTTCACAAATATTTGTTAGTATTAATGGTTTCAAAATGTAGATTACTGTCAAGTAATGATGATAAAAATTACTTCTGTGCCTGACAGATACAGAGCACAAATCCAAATTCCACAATTTCGACTTAAGACAATTTGGCAATACCCCAGCAACTGCTCCACTTGTGGAAGGAAAGGTGGTGGGGGTGAGGAGCAGTCTTGCCCCTTTAACATTGACTTTATCTGCTGATGGCTAGGACAGGAATCTATTATGGGCTAGAGCATGAATGCCATCATTCTTCTATCACTGAAACACTGTCTGGATATTATCAATACGGTCATCAGACGAAACTGCAGAAACTAGACATGCAGCCCATTACATCCTAAGTTCCAGAATTCATCTCGAACTGTATCATCAATACAAAATGTGAAAAAATGAGAAATATACATACCTGCTCAGCAGTGCCTGTAGTTTGTTGACAGTTTCAAAATCCATAAGTGTTGAAGGTAATTTCAGTGGCTTCCCCGCTAACTTTCCTTTCAGAGAATCTGCATCCTTATCTTTCTTTCGTGGTTTGCAAGCTGACTGATTAATAAATTCTTATATAAATCTATGTAATTCATCCACTTGCGTAACTATAACATTATTATAAGCAATATTTTAGTTTTTACCTTTGCAAATTCAATCAACCTGTGATAGCCCTTAAAAAGGTTTGATAATCTCTGACAATTGCTAGAGTTTTCCTTCCATAAAGATATTGTATATGCCATGAGGGCTTCATAAATGCCAAGAGTTTGATGGAATATTTCCACAGCCTGCTGACTTTCAGGTATAATATCTGCGAAATTTGTTGTATTATCCTATAAAGAAGGATGAAACATCAAAATTACCATTGAATTCCATTAACTGTAACTGTGTCAATTACGACAAGTAATAGCAATTCAATCCATGACTGTATATCAACTACAGAAATTTATTACTGTTTTTAATATTTAATTAATTATTCTGAAAGGCGCTCTCATATTTGGGGATGGGATACTGCTGCTGACTAAGGAAAAAAAACGAAACATTAACATGGATTCTATTCCTTAAATCAATTAATGTCTATGAAGGGCAACAAAGTGCAAAACAGGTGTCTTGAAGGTAAATGACACTCCCTTTTTATCACTCAAAAATGTAGCCATAAGTACACAGCTGCATCATGATATGAAACAACACATGTGGAAGAGTGCACACATATTCCATTCGACAGGTGAAAATTTTCATCATACAATCATTCATTTCTTGCAAGCATTTACACAATGGAATTCAAGAGAGATCCATGAGGTGTGCCGAGATAGTCCACGCAGTTGCAATAACACTGTGTCTCTGATGGCACAGTGGCTAACTCACCTGCCCAGCAAGCAGGAGATCCCGCGTTTGAATCCTGGTCCGATACACATTTTTCACTTGTTGCCGCTGATTCTGCGTAATATACCAATGCAGCTCCCCTTTCCTTCCTTCTACCTCCCTCCACTTTCAATTTACATATAACTTATTCACTGACAGATGAACATCAGTGACTTTCAGAACATAGTTTGAGAAACTGTGTGAAAGTGCATCAAGACTGAGAATAGGAGAAATATATGCACTGGTGCTGAAAGCAAATAAAAAGTGTGTCCAACCATGTATCAGGAGGGAGACAGGACACAGGAAATGAGTCAAAAGAAACTAGTTACATGCAGGATGTTGAGTGAAAATGCCTTATCCTCAGCACCTGTGTTAGGACCCTCCTCTAAGACTGAGATTGAACAGTACTTTTAAATTTGTTTGTCTATCGTTCCTACTCTAGTTACTCTTATTTCGGTGGCTGGTAATTTTATGCTACCTTACTGTCAGAAAGTTTAGCTTATTCCATATACAAGAAGTGCAAGGTATGAGTGGCTGGCAAATAAGGTGCCTGGGAACCACAATGCCACGTCTGATCCATAAATTACGAGTAGTGCAACTTGTATGGTGAATAATACTTCTCATATGAAATAATAGCGGTCCTTTGTGTTTTACGTACATAATATAATGTGTCACCCAAAATTAAATTGATGAAGGTCTTTTTTCCCCTGATTTTCTTTATAGAATTAGGCAACCTATTATCTCCTCAAACCTCCAACATACTGACAGATTAAAACCATCTGCCAAACTTGAATTCAACCACAAACCCTTGCATTTTTCAGACAGTGTTCAGTTTCCATTACATCCATTATCCTAAGCGTTCTACACCACCTAGGGTGCCAGAAAATCTGTGGACTTTTGAAAAGCAGTAAAAGGGAAAGGGAGCCAAACTTTGAACAGGACACGGAGGCATCCTTTGATAGCTCATCTGGCCAGGACTCTGCTTTCTGAAGGCAACGGTATTGGCCTGAGTCATGTCATGCTTACAATTTGATGTTGTATTATCCATGCTTTACAGAAACTTTTTATTTTCTCACCATAACCAGTTTTGAGATAGGACACATCGCCATATGCGATATTTGTATTAAAATAACCCCTCCGAGACACTCTTCAGAATTTCAGCAACTTAGGCAAGCAGCAGGTGATGTGAAAATGTATGGTATAAAAGGACACAATCTAGAACCCCCTAATGTCACTTGCTGGACTTTTTACAATTTGTTGTAACACACATTAGACATAGTTTTCCATAATGCATGTCACATCAACCTGCTGTGTGAACAAAGAAGAAATGATGATTAGGGTTTAGCTGATGAGGTTAGAGATGAAGCACAAGCTCAGATAGGACAAGGATAGGAAAAGAAATTGGGTATGACCTTCACATAGGAACCATCTCAGAGTTCCCAGAGTTTGCTTTTGGTAGAACACGAATTTGAACCCTGTGCCTTCCATATGCACACCAAGTGCATTAACAACTGCACTACCTTGCTCAGTAGTTTCACTGACTAATTAACATGTGCTTTAGACACAGCACGCATGCACGCACACAAACCAGGACATGTTACATAAGACTGATGACCTTGTAGTTTGGTGCCTTTACTCCCCAGACCAACCAACCAACCAACATGTTACACAAAACCTAAACCTAGGGCAGTCTGACAGTCCTTTTCAAATAGCTAGACTGAGTATTTTTAAACAAAATTGTGTTTAATATGAGAAAACTAACAGCTTTGTTAGTAGTTGTGGCCAGATGCTGTAACTCCATCAGTACCACTTTTTAGTTTTTATTCAATCCCAAAGTATTTCACTGAACAGTATTAAGGTTTTAGAACTGGCCAGTTGAAAGTTCACAAGCAGCTACTGGCTCACGTGCTGTTTCGAGACAATTTTTGGTACTTGCATCATGGAATCAGCTGTTTGGGGAGAATCCCAAGGGGCATTTCACAGGTTTTGATCATGGGTCCACTATCATGTTTGTTCATAGTACGGAATTACCATCTCATTTAAACCATGAGGCAGAGTTATACCATTTTACAAATTACACTGGTACTGTTTTCAACCTGAGCAAAAAACTATCAACACAAAAAAAACAGTACATTATATTTTTTTCAAGTTATCAACAGATTCCGTACAAATGTACCACTGAATGAGATTTTCACTCTGCAGCGGAGTGTGCGCTGATATGAAACTTCCTGGCAGATTAAAACTGTGTGCCCGACCGAGACTCGAACTCGGGACCTTTGCCTTTCGCGGGCAAGTGCTCTACCATCTGAGCTACCGAAGCACGACTCACGCCCGGTCCTCACAGCTTTACTTCTGCCAGTATCTCGTCTCCTACCTTCCAAACTTCGCAGGAGAGCTTCTGTAAAGTTTGGAAGGTAGGAGACGAGATACTGGCAGAAGTAAAGATGTGAGGACCGGGCGTGAGTCGTGCTTCGGTAGCTCAGATGGTAGAGCACTTGCCCGCGAAAGGCAAAGGTCCCGAGTTCGAGTCTCGGTCGGGCACACAGTTTTAATCTGCCAGGAAGTTTCAAATGTACCACTGTTTGCCACTGCTTGCAGAAGTTATGAACGGACAGCAAAGTGCTTATATCTGCCGCACCAGTACCTGAGGTGTGACAAATTCAACTAAATAAATAAATAAAATAAAATAAAATAAACTGAAATTCACATATTTGTAAATAAGTTGAATACCTAAATTTTCTTTTACAATTATAAACTTAATTTCATACTGTAAAGAACTTTTGGCCACAGTATTATCATTCAAAACCAACTGCTCATTGATTTCACTATGTAGTTGTACTTAAGTTAAAAAAGATGTATTTTTGACAGTTCATAGATGTTTGCAAACATATTTTTGAGAATTTCCTTCAGTTATGACCGTTGTGTATAGCCTATTTCTTAGTAATCAGTTCATGTGTTCTACAATTACTGTAAATAACTTACATATTGTGTCATATTAGTCTCCTCTTTAACCATAAGTGTACACTGCTTGCATTTATCATAAACTAACAGTAGTGTTGCGTTTGTTACTCATCATAACCTGGAAAATGTTTTAAAGAAACAATTTTTCTACCAAGTTTTTCTTTTGTCATCACAGATATCTCATTTTGCTGTTAATTGCTTCAGTTCTAAAAGGCTACTGGTAACACTTAAAGCAGAGCAGACCCATAAATTAACAGATAATCAGCAATCTTAGTTTAAAGTTAGTTGTTTATTGTTATGTAAAATCTAGCACGAAGCACAACTGAGCGCCAGAGTGTATGCTGTTCTTGGGGAAAAGATGAGTTAGTTGCTGTGAATTTGTGAATGTGTACTAGAAGTACCTAAGGTTACTTAAGTACTATCCTCTCCTGTAAACAACATTTCTTCCGCAGAAAGTGCAAGATCTATCACTGCTCATCAATTTGACTGCGAGTGGCATGTCAATGATAGGCCTAGGCTTCCTGTACAGTTGAGACTAGGGAGAGCTCAGGGTGTTATACACACCTCCTAACCAAGAAGTACGTAGTACTATCTTCCACTAAAACTGAAACTAGGCCAGTGAGACTCAGTTAACTTTTGGGAAACATGCTGAGTACCATGTTAAGAGGAAACCAACACAAAAGGGTAGGAACCTGTTTATTACCAGCAGTTCAAACTAAGACGAATAATGGTACCCCTTAGAGAAATGGCAGCAAGGGATGGGGAGGAACACAGTGTGTACTCAGTGCTAATGCCTGTAGGCCTCATACAACATCTTAAAGAGGCTATTCCAGAAGCCATCAAGGAAATATGGTGAATCCACTGCAGCTTGTGGTACACATTAGAAAAATAAACGCCAGTCATCTCAGCTCCGAGGTCACACTTAGATCCTTCCAGAGAATGGCAACCTTGCTACAGTGTTTCAATGAAGTTTTCAATCCACGACATTGTCCTTAGAACAGTTTGTGGCCTACTGGTTCCAAGTCGAGGTGAAGGATTGACTCCAAGACTGAATGTTCCACAACAAGCTAGGCTGTGACTTTCTAGACTTGTGCCATAGGGCTGAGAATGGTAAGGTTCACCTCAATGAATCAAGTGAGCACAAACGCACATACGCACGCACACACACTTTTTTGAGGACTCTTCACTCAGGCCATATAATAATAACAGCTGTAAGTGATGCAGAAGTATCAGTGTAAGATCCATAGAAAGACCCCACACAGGTGACAGTATGAAAATCCTCGTGGTTAACTGCCTAAGCATTGGCAACAAAGTGCTAGAGTTTGAAGTGTGCCTAAAAAGCAGTGAAGCTCACATAGTACTAGGCACAGAAAGTTAATATGGACCTGTAGTTGACAGCAGTCAGATTTTTTGGGGAAAGTTCAAGCCTGTATTTAAAGAATAAGAGGTGAAGGTAGAGTCTTGATCAGAGTACACAACAAACTCAAATCTACAAGATAGAGATTGAGGTTGCATGCAAAATTGATTGGGTGAGACTCAGTATCAGGGGTGGGCATAAAAAGGTAATTGGATCTTTCTACTGACTCATGTCTTGATGTAACCGGCAACTTTAGAGAAAATATTAGTTCGCTATTACATAAGTAACCTGACGTACTGTAATTGCTGTAAGTTTAAAAGAATATGATGAAATGAAATAAATTCTAACATTGGCCACAACTGCACATTGAAATCTATTTAATGGCGACAAATGAAAATCTGTGCCAGACCGGAACTTGAACCTGAATTTACCTCTTTACGTGAGCAGTCAACTTAACCACTTCGGCTATCAGAGCATCCTTGCTGTCTGACCTAAATTCCCATCCTGTCACACACTACTAGTTCTAGTTCTGGCCCAATACAAATTTTCATCTGTTGCCATTTCAGTGCCCAATTGCAGCCAATGTCAGGATATATTCCAGTTCATCACGTATATGTGCAGCCGAGGGAACAGGAACAGTGTTTCTTCTTTCAGACATGTTCCAAAGAACAGGCACCACCCTGCTCTGGATAGATTTGGACCCAGTAGAACAGTTCATGACAAGCATCGTCCACAGTATATACTCACTGTGAAGAATGTTTAAGGAAACAGACTACTGCATAACAGGTGTAAAACAAAGAATACGGCAATAGACGGACGCTGAATGAAAGACGTTTGGTTCTCAAGAGCACAACGCATGATGTCATCAATGGCTACTGTGGCAGAATATTGCCAAAAACCGAAAGAAATTCTGGTCATATGTAAAGTCTGTTAATGGGATCAAAGTTGAGTGTCCAGTCACTCGTGGATGAGACAGGAACTGAAACTCAGGGTAGCAAAGCAAAAGCTGAAATGCTTAACTCCATTTCACAATGCTTAACTCCATTTCCCAATGTTCTTTTTAATTTCCATACCACTGAAAAGATGAGGGAAAATAGATATTAGAGTCATTGGCACTGAGCAACAAATGAAATCACTAAAACTGAACGAAACTCCAGAGGCCAATGGAATCCTTACTAGCTTCTATACTGAATTTGCTGCTGAGTTAGCCTCTCTTAACTATAATACACCAAAGATCACTTTTCTTATTATTCTTCTTCTTCTACACTATCAGGCCCAGTGGACTGCATGCTGCTACTAGTTTCTTCCTCCATTGTGTTCTGTCCATTGCTGTTATCCACCATCCGTCCACATCTATTGATGCTTAGTTTAAATCTTCATGAAGGCCATTCCTCAAACACTTCTTGAGTCTGCCTGGGTCTCTCTTTCCTGTAGATGTGAAATCCAGGAGCTTCCGAGGCCATCTGTGATCTTCCATACAGGCCATATGGACAGCCCACTGTATTTGTTTGGCTTTGACAGTTCCTGCTATGTTGGTTTGCTGGTATTGTTCCTCAAGCTCTTGATTGTGTCTGAGCCTCCATTCCCCTGTGTCTGCATCCAGAACTAGACCACAGATATTCTGAAACAATTTTCTCCCAAAAACAAGGAGCTTACGGAAGTCTTGTTTCCAGATACTCCAAATCTCACAGCCGTATAGAACAACAGGCTGGATCAGGGTTTTGTACAGTCGAATCTTGAACTGTCTGGAGAGATATCTGGACTGATTACTCTAACAAAAACCTATGCTCAGCAGTAGGAAGAAAGTAAATGTTTCACCTGTCCACAAGACGTGTAGCGGAAATGATCCACAAAACTACTGTCCAATATCCTTGACATCATTTTGTTGTAGAGTATTAGAATAATTCTGAGCTCAAATGTAATGAGACATCTCTAACAGAATTACCTCTTTCAAGCCACACAGCATGGGTTTTGAAAACATCCATCATGTGAAATACTTTTCTCATGTGATACACCACAGTATGGATGAAAGCAGGCAGGTAGTTGCAGTATTTCTCAATTTCTAAAAAACATTTGACCTTGTACAACACCTATGCTTATTATCAAAAACAGGATCGTGTGGGGTATCACGCAAAATTTGTGACTGAAGATTTTTTGGTAGAGAGGATGCAACAAGTTGTCTTGGAAAGAGAGTCATCGACAGATATAGATGTAACTACAAGATGTGCTCCCAGGAAGTGTGTTGGGACCCTTGCTGTTTATGTTGTATATTAATGACCTTGAAGACAATATTAATAGTAACCTTAATTTATTCATAGATGATTCATTTATCTGTCATGAAACACTATCTAAAATAACTGTACAAATACTCTGTCAGATATTGGTAATATTTCTAGTTCGTGTAAAGATTGGCAAATTGCTTTAAATGTTTGGAGTTGAAAAAAAAAAAAAAAAAAAAAGGAAAAAGGGGGGGGGGGGGGGGCAGGAAAGCTCGAGTAGGCTCAGTCAGAGGTAAAGCAGGTGGCAAAATACTAGGGAGTACAATCAATCTGTAAGGTAGTCTGCAAACAAAACACTCTTCCAACACAACCTAGAATATTGCTTAAGTGTGTGGGACAAATACCAAATGGGACTAACACAGAATACTGAAAGCATACAAATAAGGACAGCACATATTTTCACAGGTTTGTTCCATCCAAGAGAGAATGTCATGTTGGTACCAGAAGAACTGATGCTTGAAGAAAGAGACAAACTATGCCTGGATTACAAAATGATTCAAAATATCATGTAACCTGTTAAGAAAGTTACGTTAAATATTTAGGACAAACAGAAGAAGCAACTTTGAGTGATGAATCTCAAAAATATAGCACAACCCTGTACGTATTGCTCCCACTGCAACTGTGAAGACAAGGTTACACTACTCATAGCACACAGACAGCATCTGAGCAATAATTCTTCTTGCACAATACATGTGAATAGAACACGACGAAGCCTTAACAAGTAGTACAATGTCAAGTACAGATGGATTAATATCAATGTTGTATGAAAGAAAACAGAGAAATAATACATGACAGCAAAAATATAGCAAATGTGTTTAATGATCAGTTCCTCAAATGTGTTTAATGATCAGTTCCTGGAAGTAATTCAGAAGATTGGAGTGGACGGTTCAAGGCATAAACAAAACCAACACATACAAGAAGCAATGCCAATGAGACATACATGAAGCAAGTCACAATTACTCCATGATCAGCCAAACAAATTAAGAATGTAATCAACTCCAACAAAAGCAGATACTATTATGAATTTGTTAAACCGCTGACAAAATACTAAAATCCTGTTCCTCACTTACATGCAGTATATTCAGTCATATATGCAGTGTATGAGTAATACAGGGTATATAACTAGACAGCCTGACATACAATATTGCCAGACGCCTTTACAAGAAATGTAAAGCTTCACTGTATACTGTAATTTGATATTTATTTTATTTTTTCCAATATGAATGAAGAATTCCTAGATTCCACACCAATGAAACTTTTGCGTTATGGATAACAACAAATGTTCACAATGAGATTTCATAAGCTGTCTTACTTTTCTTATTTTCATTCACTAATATCTTGTGGTATCTTCTGTATTAACTTGTCATGTCACTTTGTCACTCAGGCAAAAAGTGTTTGTTACACAGAAGTGTGTAATAAGGGCCCACTCCCAAACCTGTTGCAGAAGATTAGATTAGATTAATACTTGTTCCATAGATCATGAATACGACACTTCGTAATGATGTGGAACGTGTCAGGTTAATGAAAGATGTCTGTACATGATATTACATTACACAAAATATTACATGACACTAATGTTTAAGTTAGTTTTTTTCCCTCCCTTAATTTATATCTAAAAATTCAGCCAATGAGTAGAAGG
Source organism: Schistocerca gregaria (assembly GCF_023897955.1). Lineage (NCBI taxonomy): Eukaryota > Metazoa > Arthropoda > Insecta > Orthoptera > Acrididae > Schistocerca > Schistocerca gregaria. Next base: position 90,000 of record NW_026061879.1, read on the forward strand.
AGTTGTCATCTACAAATTCTTTTAACTTATTTTTAAATGTTGGTTGACTATCTGTCAGGCTTTTGATGCTGTTTAGTAGGTGACCAAAGACTTTTGTGGCAGCATAATTTACCCCTTACTGTGCCAAAGTCAGATTTAACCCTGCATAGTGAAGATCATCCTTTCTCCTGGTGTTATAGCTATGCACAATGCTATTACTTTTGAACTGGGTTGGAGTATTAACAACAAATTTCATAAGTGAATATATATACTGTGTGTTTACTGTGAGGATCCCTAGATCCTTAAATAGATGTCTGCAGGATGACCGTGGGTGGGCTCCAGCAATTATTCTGATTATACGTTTTTGAGCAATGAATACTTTTCTAGTCAGCGATGAATTACCCCAGAATATGATGCCATACAAAATTAGGCACACTGACAATAACCTAACGTTTTTGCAGAGATAAGCAGTCTTGGCTGCAAAACAACTTTTATTATTTTATATTTTGTCAATACCGCATTTCACCCTTTTTAAGGCATCATCAGATTGGCAGGCACAACAGGTGTTGAACACATAGGCTGACATCCATGAAAATGTCTTAGTAAATAAACAACACTGTCAATATTTTAAGAACACTGCATGGTGCCCTGACACATCAAAAATAGTTTTGCATCACCTCAGTTCCGAGAGTTTCAGAACCTGTACGGAAAATTGGAATAGAGATCAACATAAACATCATTTCTGCCCTTTTTATTGCTCATGAAAACCACAGATTGCATGTTGTATCACCATACAGCGTGGCCTTCAGAGGTGGCGGTCCAGATTGCTGTACACACTGGCACCTCTAATACCCAGTAGCACGCCTCTTGCACTGATGCATGCCTGTATTTGGTGCAGCATACTATCCACAAGTTCATCAAGGCACTGTTAGTTCAGAACATCCCACTCATCAACGGCAATTCAGTTTAGATCCCTCAGAGTGGTTGGCAGGTCATGCCACACATAAAAAGCCATTTTCAATCTATCTCAGGCACGTTTGATAAGGTTCATGTCTGGAGAACATGCTGGCCACTCTAGTCAAGTTATGTCGTTATCCTGAAGGGAGTCATTCACAAGATGTGCATGATGGGGGCGCGAATTGTCGTCTATGAAGACGAATGCTTCACCAATATGGTTGCGCTATCAGCTGGAGGATGGCATTCACATATCGTAAAGCCGTTACAGTGCATTCCATGACCACCAGCCACGTACGACAGTCCCACATAACGCCACCCCAAAACAGCACTCATGAAATGATCATACAGCAGGGAAACCTCCACCTTGCTGCACTCACTGGATAGTGTGTCTAAGGCATTCAGCCTGATCGGGTTGCCTCCAAACACGTCTCCAATGGTTGTCTGGTTGAAGGCATATGCGACACTCATCGCTAAAGAGAACGTGATGCCAATCCTGAGTGGTCTGTTTGGCGTGTTGTTGGGCTCATCTGTACTGCGCTGCATAGTGCCGTGGTTGCAAAGATGGACCTCGCCATAGATGTCGAGAGTGAAGTTGCGCATCATGCAGCCTATTGCACACAGTTTTAGTCATAACACGACGTCCTGTGGCTGCATGAAAAGCATTATTCAACATGGTGGCATCGCTGTCAGGGTTCCTCCGAGCCATAATCCGTAGGTAGCAGTCATCCACTGCAGTAGTAGCCCTTGGGCAGCCTGAGTGAGGCATGTCATCAGCAGTTCCTCTCTCTCTGTATCTCCTCCAATGTCTAAACAACATCGCTCTGGTTCACTCCGAGACACCTGGACAGTTTCTTTGTTGAGAGCCCTTCCTGGCACAAAGTAACAACACGGTCGAGATCGAACTGAGGTTTTGACCATCTCGGTATGGTTGAACTACAGACGACACAAGCCATGTACCTCCTTTCTGGTGGAATAACTGGAACTGATCAGCTGTCGGACCCCCTCTGTCTAAAAGGTGCTGCTCATGCATGGTTGTTTACATCTTTGGGCGGGTTTAGTGACAGCTCTCAACAGTCAAAGCGACTGAGCCTGCGATATAATATCCACAGTCAACATCTATCTTCAGGAGTTCTGGGAAGCAGGGTGATGTAAAACTTTTTTTGATGTGTGTATAATAGTGTTGCATACATGGGAAGTCTTGTTTAAAATACATAAAAGACCCGAGTAGGTAGTTGCTCTCATACGAGTTTTAAGAGACTTTGTGCAGGGCCCTTATGGAGTATATAGTGCAGGTGAAATGTGTCATTGCCAAAATATAAAATAATAAGGCCTGTTTTTGCAGCCAAGACAGTTTACCTCTTCAAAAAATTTATCGGTGGTTGTTGAACGATGCCACCACGAACTGGGAAATGTTCAATAGCCTAACAGCACATTTATTCCATTATATTGTTTGTTATCAACAATCACATACAAGTCTACAACAGTAATATTTGTGGATGTAATACTGGAATGAGAAATGGCGTACACCATGTTTCACTCAGCTTCAGTGTGACACAGAAAGGAGTAAGGTATTCGGCCATAAAAATCTTAGATCACTTACTCAACAATGTGAAATATTCAACTGATAATAAAGTTAACTTCAAACACAAACTAGGTGCGATAATTTTCACTGAGGAAAAGCAGTGAATTGAATTTTGCAAATTGTGGTTTATTTGTCTCATAATGTACATAATCTACATCATCTGATTCAGATACAGGAGACATATCAAAATTGCAGCAAATTTTACCATAAACACGAATAGAGTAGCACTACTTCTACAGAATCTGCTGTAGCCTCATTTTTAAAATTTTTGGCTTCATATTTAATACGTTTCTCCACATTAACTTGTTATGTATTGTCATCCCCACATCTTGACGAGTCCAAGCAAATAATTTTAACTGGTGTGTGGGTAGCATAAATTTAATTTTTATTTTTCATGTTATATGAGTGTTTAAAATGATTCTCCTCCATAAATTTTTGTTTGCTGTGTAGGAAGATTGTTGTTGTTGTCGTGGTCTTCAGTCCTGAGACTGGTTTGATGCAGCTCTCCATGCTACTCTATCCTGTGCAAGCTTCTTCATCTCCCAGTATCTACTGCAACCTACATCCTTCTGAATCTGCTTCTTGTTTTCATCTCTTGGTCTCCCTCTACGATTTTTACCCACCACACTGCCCTCCAATACTAAATTGGTGATACCTTCATGCCTCAGAACATGCCCTCCCAACCGATCCATTCTTCTCAAGTTGCGCCACAAACTCCTCTTCTCCCCAATTCTGTTCTATACCTCCTCATTATTTATGGGATCTACCCATCTAATCTTCAGTATTCTTCTGTAGCACAACATTTCGAAAGCTTCTATTCTCTTCTTGTCTAAACTATTTATCGTCCATGTTTCACTTCCATATGTGGCTACACTCCATACAAATATTTGCAGAAACGACTTCCTGACACTTAAATCTATACTCGACGTTAACAAATTTTTCTTCCTCAGAAACGCTTTCCGTGCCATTGCCAGTCTACATTTTATATCCTCTCTACTTCTACCATAATTAGTTATTTTGCTCCCCAAATAGCAAAACTCCTTTATTATTGTAAGTGTCTCATTTCCTAATCTAATTCCCTCAGCATTACCCAATTTAATTCGACTACATTCCATTATCCTCATTTTGCTTTTGTTGGTGTTCATCTTATATCCTCCTTTCAGGACACTGTCCATTCCGTTCAACTGCTCTTCCAAGTCCTTTGCTGTCTCTGACAATTACAATTTCATCGACGAAACTCAAAAGTTTTTATTTCTTCTCCATGGATTTTAATTCCTACTCCAAATTTTTCTTTTGTTTCCTTTACTGCTTGCTCAATATACAGATTGAATAACATCGGGGATAGGCTACGACCCTGTCCCACTCCCTTCCCAAACACTGCTTCCCTTTCATGCCCCTTGACCCTTATAACTGCCATCTGGTTTCTGCACAAATTGTAAATATCCTTACGCTCCCTGTATTTTACCCCTGCCACCTTCAGAATTTGAAAGAGAGTATTCCAGTCAACATTGTCAAAAGCTTTCTCTAAGTATACAAATGCTAGAAATGAAGGTTTGCCTTTCCTTAATCTTTCTTCTAAGATAAGTCTTAGGGTCAATATTGCCTCACGTGTTCCAATATTTCTGCGGAACCCAAACTGATCTTCCCCGAGGTCAGATTCTACCACGCTTTCCATTTGTCTGTAAAGAATTCGCATTAGTATTTAGCAGCTGTGACTTATTAAACTGATAGTTCGGTAATTTTCACATCTGCCAACAACTGCTTTCTTTGGGATTGGAATTATTATATTCTTCTTGAAGTCTTGCTCACCAGATGGTAGAGTTTTGTGAGGAATGGGTCTCCCATGGCCGTCAGTATTTCTAATGGAATGCGTCTACTCCCGGGGCCTTGTTTCGACTTAGGTCTTTCAGTGCTCTGTCAAACTCTTCACACAATATCATATCTCCCAGTTCATCTTTATCTACATACTCTTCCATTTCCATAATATTGCCCTCAAGTACATTGCCCTTGTATAGACCCTCTATATACTCCTTCCACCTTTCTGCTTTCCCTTCTTGCGTAGTACTGGGTTTACATATGAGCTCTTGATATTCATTCGAGTGGTTCTCTTTTCTCCAAAGGTCTCTTTAATATTCCTGTAGGCATTATCTATCTTACCCCTCGTGAGATAAGCCTCTACATCCTTACATCTGTCCTCTAGCCATCCCTGCTTAGCCATTTTGCACTTCCTATCGATCTCATTTTTGAGACGTTTGTATTCATTTTTGCTTGCTTCATTTACTGGATTTTTGTATTTTCGCCTTTCGTCAATTAAATTCAATATTTCTTCTGTTACCCAAGGATTTCTACTAGCCCTCATCTTTTTACCTACTTGATCCTCTGCTGCCTTCACTACTTCATCCATCCAAGCTACTCATTCTTCTTCTACTGTATTTCTTTCCCCCATTTGTTCCCTTATGCTCTCCCTGAAACCCTGTACGACCTCTGGTTTAGTCATTTTATCCAGGTCCCATGTCCTTAAATTCTCACCTTTTTGCAGTTTCTTCAGTTTTAATCTGAAAGTTCATAACCAATAGATTGTGGTCAGAGCAAACATCTGCTCCTGGAAATGTCTTACAATTTAAAACCTGGTTCCTACATTTCTGTCTGTAGGAAGATTATAATTTCATAAATGTATATGGAGAGAACAGTTAGTATTTGTAGTTTCTGGAATAATGGGCGACAAGACTGTCTGCTGTGCAATACACATGTATCCGACAATTTTCTTTCGCAGTTTCAGTATTCAAGAGACACTACTTTAACTTCCTCAGAAAATTATCTCGTATCAAATGACAGATTCAAAATAACTATGACAGGCCATTTTTCATGTACTCAAGTTAGTGAGTCCTGCTCATGTTAGCAATGCAAATGTAAAACTTTGCAGTTTATTTGGCCGGAAGTCAATATGCGTATTCCAGCTTTAATTCTTGTCCAAATTTAGTCCTAGGAATTTGACCATAGTAACTTCTTTCGTAAGTTGACAGATATGTTGTATTTTAAGTTCCATTCATTTTGAATGTTTGCTTTTGAAATGTACCATGTGGGTTTTTGCAATGTTCAGTTTCAATCCATTTAACTGGAACTAGTTTTATAAGGTATCCAATGCACTTACAATGGAGCTCTGAATTTTTTCTGCGACATCATCTTCAATTAATACGGAAGTATCATCTGCAAACAGAACCGACTGGGAATTTACATTTATGGGTAAGTCATTTACATAGAATAGGAACAGGATTGGCCCCAAACTGGTGCCTTGAGGCATACTTGTGCTACTGTACTCAATTAATAATAATAATTCACTGCATCTGAAGTGATAATTATCCTTTGTTTTCTGTTGTGTAGGTATGATGTTAGTCAATTTAGAGCATTGACCTTAATCCCATATTTATCTATTTTGTAGATATGCAAGTCATGGTTCATGGAACAAAATGCTTTTGAGATCACAGAGGATATCTGCAATTTTATTTCTCTGAGTTGCGTATCTTTTCAATAAAGTTATTCACTTCATCCAGAGTGTTTTTTCCTGGTTGAAATCCAAATTAGTTATTTATAATGTTATTTTATACAATAAAATTTTTGATCTGGTTTGTAGCTCCTTTTTCTAACACTTTTGACAGGATGAAGAGTGATAGTTTCCCATGTCTTCCCTCGACCCTTTCTTGAACATAGGTCTGACTTCTGCATATTTCAACACATCGGTATAGCATCCCTGTCCAAAAGATTGGCTGAATATTTTAGTTATGGAAGATGCTATTATGACACACTGTTTTCATCACATTAGTGGGTATCCCATCCCATCCAGCACATTTTTATTTTTTAATGATAATATAAATTTTTCCACATCCTTTATTGTGATTTTTTTTTTTAAATTTGTAAGATACTCAGCTTCTTGGTGGACTCCAAAAGAATATACTTTACTCTAATACTCTGCTAAATCAACATCTGACTTTACCACATTTATAAAGAAATCCTTTAAATATTGATTGACTTACAACCAACTATCATTTTCCAGCAAGATGGTGCACCACCACATTGGGGACTGCATGTTCCTCAGTTCTTCAATGAAACATTTGCAGGCAGATGGATTGGGAGGGATGGGCGAATTCTTTGGTCAGCGCATTCGCCAGATATCACTCCCTTGGACTTTTTTTTTATGGGGGTATGTAAAAGATATTGTGTATCGAAAGCAGATACAGGACATTGCTGACTTGAAGCAAAGGATTCGTACTGCCATTGCCACCATTGATAACGCTATGCTACAGCAAACATGACAAGAAATTGAGTACCATCTTGATGTTCTTCGTGCAACTAAAGGCACCCATATAGAGGTCTATTAAACACTGTAAAAATACTTTTATAAACACTGATTACAATAAAAGAAATATTAAAATATTTCAACAACTGCTGTTGTAACAAAATTTCGAAGTTGTAAAGGGACTTTATGGACACCTTGTATATCTAGCACTATTCTACGTGAATTAATAAATAAAGACTTACAAATCCAAGGTCTTCCAAACTGCACTTTATCATGCGATCTGTAAGTGACTCGAGCATTTGTTGGAGTTTATCTGCTGTCTGTTTACTGTTCTCAGAATTACGCAGTGCCTTCACAGTTAGCTGCTGAATGACAAATAATAAATTGGCCAATGGCTCCTGAAATATAATAAAATAAAAAAATAAAAAAATAATTAAATTACACTGGCTGTAAAACAGTACAAAAAAGAAACAACATTAAAGTATCTTAAGTGATAGAAACTTCTTTTAAGAATTAAATACTAAATTTGAAAGGATAGCTGTGCAGGGAAGATGGGAACCTGGGATAGTAAGAGGCAAAAAGAGAAAATATATAATATAGAGAGAAGACAAATAAATATTGAAAAATGCTGGAAAGTGTTGTATCCTGCTACTAGTGTGTATGAGTGTGAGTGCACCAAGTGTGGTGTCGCTGCACATGTGTGCTTGAATGTGCTGCCAACTGTACCAGTATGGGCCAACTGCTGGAGGCCACCTATGGGAGTCATGCACACAGCGTGGTCTCTGCCAGCAACTCATGTATATGTGTATATATAAATATGCGCGGAGCAGTGCTGATTGAGCCTCTTTATATTCTTCCAGTTGTACCGTTCACATTAGTTGTTTTGTGTGGATTTACGACAGGCTTATTTCCAATGTTGTTCAGAGGTTTATGAATAAAGCTGCATTTCTGTTAGATGGATCGGTTTCATATATTATTTGGCTACTACAAAAAGAATACTGAAAGAGGAGGTATCAAAGTTGAAACATGATCCTAGGAAGAGAATAATATAGTGGAGGGGAGGGCTATAAAAAGAGAACTGGGGAAGAGGGCAGAGGAAAAAAAGCTGATTAAACAGGTTGCATCATTTTGAAAGACACATATGATGATTCCTCTTTGATATATTTCCAATTAATAATTGCATCAATAATATCATACATCAGATTTATATGGTGTGACATACAGCAACCATGGAGTAAATAGCTGTTCCATAGCTTCTCTATGTTGTTAAAAACACACACACACACACACACACACACACACACAACCTCATCAAATTAGTTACTTAACCCATGGAAAGACATAACCATAAAATATTTTCGTTCTTCTCATGAAAAGCAGTGATATCCACACCACATCCCTCTTTCCTTTATTAATGAATAAATCTTTTGCACTGTAACCTCCTACCACCCTTCCTCCTGACCCCCTTCCCAACAGTCTTGACTACTACTTGATATTCCAATTTAAACATCTATCCTGTGACATCCTGCTAATTTTCCCCCACTTTCTTTTAGGTTTCAAAACATAATTCGTATCTAAGGTGAGTTATCCTCCTCTGTTTTCATCTGTGAGGGCAAATGTCTTGTCCACAGTATTTTTTTCTTCTTTGTTCTTTATTTTTTCTGATTACAGTATCTGTAGCAAAATATCCACATTAACTCAGGGTTGATGAAGGAGGCAGCAAGGACAGAACCTGCAGTCATATGCCTGGAAACTATCATAATGTTAACTGCTGAGTCTGGTATTCTGTTTGGTTGCCCTTAAGTAGTTTGCACTGTTCCAATTTAATTACATTTTTTATGCCATGAAATTTTTAGTACATGGTCAGCACTTTCTCTTATTAGTGTTTTCTTTACCTCCTCTCTTGCAAACCAACAGATGATTAGCAAAATACTTCTGTTTTTATTTAACAGATTCTTTACTCCATTAGTCGTCATGGCCCCACTGCCTTTCCCAGAAAGAAAAAGAAAGTAAAATAATGTGTGGATCACTTGATTGGTATTTCAAATTTTTTCATTTTATTTTATATTTTGCATTTAACATTGCCTAATTCACTGGGGCCTACTTACCAGGAAGGGTCATCACTTCAGAGGAGGTTTATTTTTCTTGTGGAAGACGATCTGTTGATGACATGCTCACTACAAATCCACTGTGGGTAGTTAATAGCAAACATGGGAAAGAAGTACGTGATTTTGCTGGTCATCACTTTCTCCAGGCCGGATATTTTTCTCTAGCTCCAGCTTCCAGCTAGCAATGACATGAATCCTGTCCTTCACATTTTTTTCGAACTTTGATCCAACACAAAATTAAGTTCTTATGGCTGGCAAGACAGGCTAATGGCCTCTAAGACTGATATGGCTGCATGAATCTGTGTTCAGTACACTCCATACACCTGTTTTATTATTTAACCAACTTTCTCATTTCAAAAATCCCTTCAGGTGCCCACCATCCCTGACAATCTGGCCAGTTCCCTTCAATGTCTGTCAGGATCAGGATTCCTCCCACCATTCGGACTGAAGGGAGACTGTAAATTTGTGACATATATTTACTACAACAGTCAGATCTCATTCTAGTTGGTCAGCAAGAGAACAGGCAAGATGGCCATGCTGTTTTCTCATAGGAAAACCTCTCAAGGGGTCCCCACCACCACCAGTCACTATTCACTGAGCACACAGAATCGCGCATAACCTTTTCGGACTGTCAACAATAACTAAATATTCAAAACAGCTAAAAATACAAACATAGATGAGAAACATGTGCATAACAAGATAAATATGTTTTGCAAATAATATGTATAAAGGCAGCAAAATTTAAAAAAATTCAGTTACTTTTTGATCATGTTTCATTTATTACCAAATTATGTAACAAAAATGAAAATATAGATAAAGAAGTAACATTTAATGTGAGAAGCAGTGTCAGTGAAAATGAAATACATTTTGTTACCTTACTATGGTGTCATGTCAAATAGAAAATCCGATAATTTTCATAAAACTAATGTATGAATCAGTTTCCGCACGAACAACATACGGTCAATAGTCAGGAAGAGCACCCACAAAACAAAATCATTAAATAAAACGTCGTGAATATGAAAATTTCTGTTTGGGGGCAAATACGCAGATGTCTCTCCACTAGGTTCTAAAGCAGGAAACATAAGTGAGACCAGTAAATCTTCATTTAGTGCACATCTACAAAACTACAATCACAACACCATCAGCATCAATCTTAAAAGGTGCTCCATAGGATACAGGAAGGCAGCTTAATGGATGCTCTAGAAGAAATTGAAATTTATAGTGTCTTTGAAGAACAATCACAATATGTTCTCAACGAACAGACAGACCTCAGAAATAATATTTCTCTCTCTTATTTTAGAAATTTAGTCTAATGTATTATAGGTGTACACTTTTAAATGTGTTAGCCTGTCATGATATATATAATGCACTCAAAATTACAGTACATAAAATGGAATGTTATGATCGATGACTGACTGGTATCGCTGACTAGTTACTGTTTGATGTACATGCATGTTATGTTTTAAGCCCTGCCCACAATCAATCTGCATGTCAAAAATTTTGGCAATTGTATAAATGTCAACAAGCTGCAAAATTTGTTGTATGTACTGTTAATTCCATATTACATGGTTCTCAACATGTTGTATTATGTTTTGTAGATGCTTGAAAATAGCACAAATGCCAAAACTTCAGTAGTAAAATAAAAACAATAACCATGAAAAGCAACATTAGATTATTTTTTAAAAAATATAAAAGATCTGGACCCATATTGCAAGGAAGTAATGCATTTTGTTCTTCCTAAGTGATGGTTATATGCCCATACACACATCAGATGCTGCAAACACAAGGCATCGTGACAGGATACTTGAGAGAGAGAGAGAGAGAGAGAGAGAGAGAGAGAGAGAGGGGGGGGGGAGGGAGAGGGAGAGAGGGAGAGAGAGAGAGAGAGAGAGAGAGAGAGAGAGAGAGAGAGGGGGGGGGGGGAGAGGGAGAGGGAGAGGGAGAGAGAGAGAGAGAGGGGGGGGGGAGAGGGAGAGGGAGAGGGGGAGAGAGAGAGAGAGAGAGAGAGAGAGAGAACAGACTGTATGTCTAGTGGTGATCTGAAGATAGTGGTATTGATGTGTTTGCTTAGAATGCTTAAAACAAATTCTTACTACTAGATATCATAAGAGTTGGGCAATTCCTGTTGCCACTCGCTGATGTTGTAATCGTAGGATGCTACTTTTTTCGTTTTGAGAAATGCACAATCTTACATTTAATGGTTTAATGGAAGCTGCCTGTCACTGCACCACTTGGAAATCTTATCTAGATCTGACTCAGTATGTGCGCAGCTTTTTTTTTTTTTTTTTTTTAACACAGTTCCATCATCTGCAGAAAGTCTGAGATTGTTACAATGGTGTGCAAAACGTAAGGACAAAAGTAACTTTCTCATGATGTTCCCCCTAGGCACTATGGCAGGTAGTCTTACAAAGTGAAAGAAAACCAATTATTTGTCATATACACAAACTTAACGAGTATCCACTGTAGCTACTCTTGCACATCAGGGATTCTATTGCAACTTAACTGACTCACAGTTTACTGTCCAACCAGAAACAGAGAAAAAACTCTTACTTGAAAAGACTGGGACATTGTCAGTTATGTCCTTCCCCAAAGAGGAAAACCATAATTATGAGTGACTGGATGCAAATTTCAACCCCATCCTCATGACTACGAATCCAGCACCTTAACTGTTACATCACTTCAATCAAGTACTTGGGTAGGATGTACTCACTTCAGGCTTGGTCATAGGTAATCAAAGCCCTGGAGGAGGATGTGGTTCAGTTGTCCCAATCTGGGCTGGTACTGGGTGATGAAGGGAGCACTCTTTTGTATCTCGCTCTTGGAGCTGGTGGGAGGACTGGGGATGTGATAGGAAATGACACTGGAGATGCTGTTTGAGGACTAGGTCTGGGGCATAGCGCCTGTCTGTGAAGGCCTTGGGGAGACCCTCAGCATACTGGGGAAGAGTGTTCTTGGGTAGCCAGGCTCTATGGGAGGGATTATAGCTGTCGAAATGCAGGTAATGTCTGTAGTTGTTGGGTTTAACTTGGACAAAGGTGTGGATGGAGCCACCACACAGGATGTGGTCGATGTCTAGGCACATGACACACTGGGTTGAGGAGGACCAGGTGAAGCAGATGGGATAGAAGGTACTGAGGTTGCGAAGGGAGAAGGATCAGGTGTCTTGGCCCCGATTCCAGATCATGAAGATATCACCACTGAACCTGAACTAGACTATGGTTATGTTGTTTTGGGAGGCTAGGAAAGTCTCTTCTAGATGGCACAAAAACATGTTGCATAGGAGGGTGCCATGCAGATGCCCATGGCTGTCACAAGATTAGTGTGTAAACCTTCTCTTCAAAGTAGAAGTGACTGTGTTTTAGGATAAAGTTAGTAAGATATGTTAGGCATGAAGTACTGAGTTTGGAGCCATAAGGATGTTGGGGAAGGTAGTGTTTAATAGCAGCAAGGCCATGAGTATAAGGGATGTTGGTGTATAGGGAGATGGTGTAAACAGTAACAAATAAGGATCCAGGTGGTAAAGCCAGTGGCGAGTCAGTGAAGGAAATGGTTGGTATCTTTCATGTGAGAGGCCATATTATGGGCAATTGGCTGAAGGTGTTGGTCAATGAGGACTAAAACTCTATCCGTAGGGGCAAAATAACGAACTACAATAGGATATCCAGAATTGCTGGGTTTGTGGATTTTAGGCAGCATGTAGAAGATGGATGTGTGGGATGTCATACAGGTGAGGCGGGAAATGGATTCAGGGGAGAGGTTCTTGGAAGCACCTAAAGCTATATGAGGGATTAGAGGTTAAGTTGGACTTCTGGGATGCGATTACTCTGACACAGTTTATAGGTGGATGAGTTGGGTAATTGACAGAGGCCTTCTGTCAGGTAATCGCTGTGATTTACGACAACTGTGGTTGATCTTTGTCTGTAGGTAAGATAAGTAGGTCAGGATTTGTTTTAAGGTTGAGTATGGCTGTCCTTTCTTCAACTGAAAGGTTGGTGCTCTGAGGAAGGGATCTGATGAAGTTGGAGGTAAGGAATTCCTGGAAGTTGCCGGGGGATGGCTGGATGAAATGGGGTGGGAGGATTATGGTTGATGGTGGTATGAAGTGGGAGAGGCACGTTTCAGAGTTGGAATTATGTTGGCTTTCGTTAGAGGGGTCAGTGACAAAGAGGTGTTTCCATTGCAGGACACTAACTTTATCCTAACTCACAACTACTAATTATTTGAAGGGAAGGTATATAAACAAATCTGCAGAACTGGCATGGGCACCCACATGATACCCTCCTATGCCAACCTGTTTATGGACCAACTTGAGGAGACCTTCCCAAAACACCAAATCCACAGTCTAGTTCAAGACCATTGATTATACCTTCATGATCTGGAATCATGGCCAAAATATCCTACCTTATTCGTTCATAACCTCGATACTCTCTCTTCCATCCACTTCACCTGGTCCTCCTCAATCCAATGTGCCACCAACTTAGATGTTGTCCTCCTCCTATCTGATGGCTCCAACCACACTACTGTCCATATTAAAACCACCAACCACCCAAAGAACATGCATTTCCACACCTGTCATCCCTTCTACACCATAAAAACCCTCCCGCACAGCCTGGCCACCTGAGGACGTCGAACATGCAGTGACAAGAAATCCTTTCCCCAGTACACTGAAGATCTCCCCAAGGCCTTCACAGACAGGTGCTATCCCCCAGACCTAGTCTGCAAACAGCATCTCCATTACCATTTCCTCTCACATCCCCAATCCCCCCACCAGTCCCAAGAACCAGCTACAAAGGTGCGCTCTCTTCATCACCCCATACCATCTCACACTGGGACTGAACCAAATCATTCACCAGGGTTTTGATTACCCATCATCATGAGCTGAAATGAGGGACATCCTACCCAATGTCCACCCCATTCCTCCAAAAGTAGTGTTCTGTCACCCACACAACCTCCACAATATCCTACTCAATCCCTATGCAACTCCCAAGCCCAACCCCTTTCCACAGACCACATCCCTAAGGAAAGCGTAGGTGTAAGACCTGCCCAATCTATTAGCCCAATACTTCTTATTCCAGTCCTGTAACAGGTTTATGCTACTCTATCAGAGGCCAGCCCACCTGTGACATCAGCCATGTCATATACCAGCTCTGCTGTAATCACTACACAGCTTTCTATATTGGCATGGCTATCGACTGGCTGCTTAACTACCCAAGCCATCTGGATCCTTCTCTCAACCGCCACCTCTTCTGAACTGCACAAATTGGATTTGCCCCACATCCTTCACCCAACTTCGTTGTACCAACTGCTCCCTACTCTTATCTTCCACCCTCTGTGGGCTGCCCTCTGTCAATGAATCCACCCATCTTTCTTCTTCTCTGCTGCTCTCCTTTTCCCTTCCTGCTCCCCCTCCCCCTTCTCCAATTCCCTGCCCCACAGCCTCCCATCGCTGATCCAGTTGGCAGTCTAGTCCCTGCACACTCCACCAGACAGCACTCTTCTCCCACCCGTACCATGCTATCGCTTTCCCTTCCCTGCAGCCTCCCCCCCCCCCCTCCCCCCCCCCCAACTGCTACTTCTATGTGACAGTTGCATTCCAGTCTGACCTGCTGGAGAATGTACTCATGTTTGAATGACCATGTGTATATTTATGTCTCCTTTTCTGATGAAGGCCTATCCAAAAGCTGATGTGTAAATGTCTTTCGTTTTCCCTGTCTGCAACTTCACGTGTCACCTTTGTGGCAAGTAGCAATCTATCTTTTGCTTATTTGTTCACATTATTCTTGTTCTGATAGGTTTGATGATTTACTATGACTGTTACATGAAATTCAACAGTACTTTTTGTATTTATCTTTTATCATACACATTGTTGTTGTTGTTGTTGTTGTTGTTGTCTTCAGTCCTAAGACTGGTTTGATGCAGCTCTCCATGCTACTCTATCCTGTGCAAGCTGCTTCATCTCCCAGTACCTACTGCAACCTACATCCTTCTGAATCTGCTTAGTGTACTCATCTCTCGGTCTCCCTCTACGATTTTTACCCTCCACGCTGCCCTCCAACGCTAAATTTGTGATCCCTTGATGCCTCAAAACATGTCCTACCAACCGATCCCTTCTTCTAGTCAAGTTGTGCCACAAACTTCTCTTCTCCCCAATCCTATTCAATACCTCCTCATTAGTTACGTGATCTATCCACCTTATCTTCAGTATTCTTCTGTAGCACGACATTTCGAAAGCTTCTATTCTCTTCTTGTCCAAACTAGTTATCGTCCATGTTTCACTTCCATACATGGCTACACTCCAAACAAATACTTTCAGAAACGACTTCCTGATACATAAATCTATACTCGATGTTAACAAATTTCTCTTCTTCAGAAACGCTTTCCTTGCCATTGCCAGTCTACATTTTATATCCTCTCTACTTCGACCATCATCAGTTATTTTACTTCCTAAATAGCAAAACTCCTTTACTACTTTAAGTGTCTCATTTCCTAATCTAATTCCCTCAGCATCACCCAATTTAATTTGACTACATTCCATTATCCTCGTTTTGCTTTTGTTGATGTTCATCTTATATCCTCCTTTCAAGACACTGTCCATTCCGTTCAACTGCTCTTCCAAGTCCTTTGCCGTCTCTGACAGAATTACAATGTCATCGGCGAACCTCAAAGTTTTTACTTCGTCTCCATGAATTTTAATACCTACTCCAAATTTTTCTTTTGTTTCCTTTACTGCTTGCTCAATATACAGATTGAATAACATCGGGGAGAGGCTACAACCCTGTCTCACTCCTTTCCCAACCACTGCTTCCCTTTCATGCCCCTCGACTTTTATGACTGCCATCTGGTTTCTGTACAAATTGTAAATAGCCTTTCGCTCCCCGTATTTTACCCCTGCCACCTTTAGAATTTGAAAGAGAGTATTCCAGTCAACATTGTCAAAAGCTTTCTCCAAGTCTACAAATGCTAGAAACGTAGGTTTGCCTTTTCTTAATCTTTCTTCTAAGATAAGTCGTAAGGTCAGTATTGCCTCACGTGTTCCAACATTTCGACGGAATCCAAACTGATCCTCCCCGAGGTCCGCATCTACCAGTTTTTCCATTCGTCTGTAAAGAATTCGCGTTAGTATTTTGCAGCTGTGACTTATTAAACTGATAGTTCGGTAATTTTCACATCTGTCAGCACCTGCTTTCTTTGGGATTGGAATTATTATATTCTTCTTGAAGTCTGAGGGTATTTCGCCTGTCTCATACATCTTGCTCACCAGCTGGTAGAGTTTTGCCATGGCTGACTCTCCCAAGGCCGTCAGTAGTTCTAATGGAATGTTGTCTACTCCGGGGGCCTTGTTTCGACTCAGGTCTTTCAGTGCTCTGTCAAACTCTTCACGCAGTATCGTATCTCCCATTTCGTCTTCATCTACATCCTCTTCTATTTCCATAATATTGTCCTCTAGTACATCACCCTTGTATAAACCTTCTATATACTCCTTCCACCTTTCTGCCTTTCCTTCTTTGCTTAGAACTGGGTTGCCATCTGAGCTCTTGATATTCATACACGTGGTTCTCTTCTCTCCAAAGGTCTCTTTAATTTTCCTGTAGGCAGTATCTGTCTTACCCCTAGTGAGATAAGCTTGTACATCCTTACATTTGTCCTCTAGCCATCCCTGCTTAGCCATTTTGCACTTCCTGTCGATCTCATTTTTGAGACGTCTGTATTCCTTTTTGCCTGCTTCATTTACTGCATTTTTATATTTTCTCCTTTCATCAATTAAATTCAATATTTCTTCTGTTACCCAAGGATTTCTAGCAGCCCTCGTCTTTTTACCTACTTTATCCTCTGCTGCCTTCACTACTTCATGCCTCAGAGCTACCCATTCTTCTTCTACGGTATTTCTTTCCCCTATTCCTGTCAATTGTCCCCTTATGCTCTCCCTGAAACTCTGTACAACTTCTGGTTCTTTCAGTTTATCCAGGTCCCATCTCCTTAATTTCCCACATTTTTGCAGTTTCTTCAGTTTTAATCTACAGGTCATAACCAATAGATTGTGGTCCGAGTCCACATCTGCCCCTGGAAATGTCTTACAACTTAAAACCTGGTTCCTAAATCTCTGTCTTACCATTATATAATCTATTTGATACCATACAGTAAAGCTGCATGTCCTCGGGAAAAATTACGGCTGTAGTTTCCCCTTGCTTTCAGCCGTTCGCAGTACCGGCACAGCAAGGCCGTTTTGGTTAATGTTGCAAGGCCAGATCAGTCAATCATCCAGACTGTTGCCCCTGCAACTACTGAAAAGGCTGCTGCCCCTCTTCAGGAACCACACGTTTGTCTGGCCTCTCAACAGATACCCCTCCGTTGTGGTTGCACCTACGGTACGGCCATCTGTATCGCTGAGGCACGCAAGCCTCCCCACCAACGGCAAGGTCCATGGTTCATGGGGGGGAGGCATCATACACATTATTGTGTGTGTGTGTGTGTGTGTGTGTGTGTGTGTGTGTGTGTGTGTTCTCTCCTGCCACTGCTTGATGATTAGATTTTTTTTTTTTATCTATCCATTTAATTCTATTCTAATCATACACATTATTAGAATAGAATTAAATGGATAGATAAAAAAAATCTAATCATCAAGCAGTGGCAGGAGAGCACACACACACACACACACACACACACACACACACACACACACACACACACACACAAAGGTTTAACTTCTAGAAGCTCTCCATCTTCGTCTTCTGATGGAAGAGTTGAAGGGGCACGAAAAGAAGGACTCTACAGATCTAGGGAAAGGGGTACAGTTCAGAAAAGTCATCCAGAACCCCGGGTCTGGGGAGACTTACAGTAAGGGATGATAAGGAAAGACTGATTGTTGGGGACTACAGAGGACAAGATTTGAAACCTTGGGCTTAAAGGTGGAAGATAGAGCAATACGCAATACAGAGATTACTACTAAAACATTGTGCATGAGTTAGAGTGAAAAGCTAAGTGCATTGTATGTAACAGAGGTGGGAGGCGGGTGGCAAAAAATAGACAGGTAAGAAAATGAAAGATGTTTAACTACAATGGAGTGAATGAAGGAGTAGTTAATATGAAGAAATGCTGAGGCAGAAGAAATTAACGTAGTTTAAGGCCAGGCGGGTGGTGAGAACCAAGGACATGTTGTCGCGATAGCTCCCACTGGGGAGTTCTGAGAAACTGGTGTCTGGGGGAAGAATATTTCGGATGGCATGTGTGGTGAAACAGTCACTGAAGTCACAATTGTCATGCTGTAGGGCATGCTCTGCAACAGAATATTGTGTGTTGTCAGTGTACATCCTCTGCCTATACCCGTTCATCCTAACTGATAATTTGGTGATAGTTGTGGCAATGTAAAAGGCCAAACAATGTTTACGTAACAGCTGGTAAATGACGTGTTGTTCCACAGGTGGCTGTCCGTTTGATAGCATATGTTTTGCCAGTTACAGGGTTGGAATAAGTGGTGGTAGGAGGGTGCATAGGGCAAGTCTTGCAGCAAGGACGGTCACAGGGATCAGAGGAATAGGGTAGGGAGATAGGTCTCGCAAAACTATTACAGAAGGAAGAAATGGCCCTCATTAATACACTCAAGACCAGGTTATTACTAGGTGACAACAAGTGGCGTGCTCCGAAGTTGTTTCTCGGGGCAATCAGCAGTACCAACATTAGATGTGATGGCCTGGGAAATCTGCTTTTGAAAAGGGTGTGGGGATAATTACATCCAGTGAAGGCTGAGGTGAGAGTGGTGGTGTATTGCTTTAAAGAGTCTGCATCCGAACAAATAAGTTTGCCTCGAATGCCAGGGCAGTATGGGTGGGGGTGGGGGGCAGGACAACATTAGACGTGGAAAGGATGGCAACTGTCAGAATGTTAGTACTGTTGTTTGTAAGTAGATTTAATGTGGACAGAAGTGTGTAGCTGGCCTTCGGTGAGGATGAGGTCAACATCACGGAAAGTCGCATGGGATTTGGAATAGGACCACGTGAAATTTAATTGAGAGAAGGTATTCCAGAAATTCGAACAAGTTTGCCTCACCAGAAGTCCATACAGCAAAGATGTCACCAATGTATATAAAGTAAACTAGGGGCTGAAGGCTTATGGGTTCCAGGAAAGCCACACAATTATCAGTCAGGAGGAATGGGAATAGACAGAGGATGTATAACAGCAACACACAGTATCCTGATGCAGAGCATGCTCTACAACATGAAAGGCAAGATTCTTCCAGACACCAGTTTCTCGTAACTCCGCAGTGGGAACTATCACTACGACATGTCCTTGGTTCTCGCCACCCACCTGTCCTTAATCTATGTTAATTTCTTCTACCTTGGCATTTCTTCACACTAACTATTCCTTTCTTCACTCCATTTTAGTTTTCTACATCTTTCATCATCCCCCCTCCCACCTCTGTTACATACAATGCACTTAGCTTTTCATTCTTATTCACTCTTGCACAATGTTTTAGTAGTAATCTCTGTCTTGCATGTTACGCTGTCTTCCACCTTTAAGCTCTCAGGTTTTCAAAACTCGTCATGGGGCAGTACTCCAACAATCAGTCTTTCCTTCTTATCCTGTCTAATAAGTCTCCTCTGACCCAGGGTTCTGGGTGACTTTCCTGAACTGTACCCCTTTCCCTTAACCTCTCCAGTCCTTTAACTTCAGTCCTCTTCCTTTCCCTTCAACTCTTCTGCCAGAAGAAGGAGCCACTGGCTCCAAAAGCTTATAGAAGTTAAACCTTTTTGTATGCATGTTCTCCTGCTGCCACTTGGTGAGCAGATTTTTTTATCTATCCCTTTACAATACATTGTCAATACTTGATTACTTTCATTGTTACATTATTAGGTTAGGTTTTCCTAACTCAAATTAACAATTTCAATAAATTTTATCCAGTATAAACATAATATAAGGACCCAACTGAAGTTATATCACTTGAAATATAACTAGTGCATGACTTTATTTACTGTGAAAATAAACATAACAATCAACAACACTGTAACTAATTTTCATTACAAGTACTCATTACAAATGCTATCATTTCCATTTACTGGCCCAGTATCTTCAGCAATTTCAGGAGGAGGAAGATTCTGAAAATAGTGCTGATGAACAGGAGGACTGAAGGGCAAAAGTTCTTCCAAGCTCTCCTTGTGAACAGCTTTTTCTAAACTATGTTAGCTAAAGAAACTGTGCATCCTCCTTAAGATCCCAGCTTGAAGGCCAACTTGTAAAATCCACATCCATTGATTGAAAGATTTTTCTTGAAAAACAATGTGATTGGATCACTTTTTGGCACTGAATCCACTGCATCCATAGGCATGACAATGTTTTTCAATCTTAAGTATTCCTGCTGGTGACTGACTTCAACAAATTTGCCAAGAACAAGAAGTCGTCATTTCTCATTACAGTAACATAGAAAGGGATTTTTTTTCTTTAACTTGGCAATAATATTGCACCAATCTTTGGGATAAAATATCTGTTATGTCTTGCTGTAGTTTTCTGTTGCAGAAATATCACCATCACTGATGACACAGGAATAGTCACTTTTCAATAACTTTTGGGATACGAATTCAATCTGTTCCTTTTCATCTAAATACTTCAGGTGTAATGGAGACCACTCACTGAAAAGCAGAAGCACTGAGTTATCGACAGGCACACACAAAACAGAAAGAAAGCTTGCTAGTTTTGGCGAGCATGCACACGCACACACAAATGTGCTCCCTGTGCCCCTACATAGTGTTAGCTGAATGCACAATGTCAGGATTGCAGTTCGGCAGGTGGACTAGGGAAGGAAGAGGGTTGTATGGGGTAGGATGGGTACAGGGAGAGAGGGACAGGAGGCAGAAGAGATGTTGGGGGTGGATGGCTAGTGGCTTAAGAGGGAGGTTGCCAGTTTGCTGGCTAGGAATGTGGGAGGGAGAGGTGGCACGTGCACAGGCTAGGAATGTGATGCTCAGGTGTCAGAGATGGTAGGGAGCAACGCATGATAAAGGTGACATGGAGCTGTGAATTAGAAGGGAGTTATAGTACAAAGGAATGGGAAATTGTGGGTGTAAAGCGTGAGGACAGTGGGTTAACAGAGAATGAGGCACGAGGGTTATGGTATCAATGGATGTGTTACAAGGGAAACTGCCAACTGCTTAGTTCGGAAAATATGGTGGCAGACACCAGGATACAGATGACCAGGTTTGTGAGGCACCTCTTGAAATCAAGCATATTGTGCTTAGCTGCATGTCGTACCACCAGATGCTCAATTTTGCTCTTAGAAACAATTTGGCAGTAGCCATTCATTCTGGTGGACAGCTGGTTGGTTGTCATACTGGCATAAAAAGCTGTGCAGTGATTGCAACCAAGTTGGTATATGACAACTTTCACACATGATGGGGTAGGATAACCCTGTGACAGGAAATTAGTAGAAAGTGCTGGGTGGGTGGATCGGCAGGTCTTGCACTAGGCTCTTTGACTAGGATATGATTCCAGTAGCAAGAGGTTGGGAGTGGGGGTGGCACAGAGATGGACTAGGATGTTGTGTAGGCTGGTTGCACAATGGAACACCACTTTTCATGTGCGTGTGCATGGTGGCAGGGGGGGAAGGACCTTGGGTAGAATGTCCATCATTACAGGGCATGATGATAGATAATCATAGCCCTGAAAAGGATGTGGGTCAGCCATTCCAGTTCAGGATGATACTGGGTGAGGAAGGGGAGTGCACCTTTGTGGCTGGTCCTTGGAGGCAGCTGGAATATTAGGGGTGTGTGAGGCTATGGCAAGGGAAATCTGTCTTCAGACCACTTTTTTTTGGGGGGGGGGGGGGGGGCAGCTGTGTTGTGTGTGTGTCTGAAGATTTTCAAGAGCCCTTCCATGTACAGTACAGAGCAAGGATGGTCAGGATTGCCAGGATGTACGAGAGGGGGTTTTTTGATGTGGAAGGGATGACAGCTGTCTAAATTCAAGTACTGTTGGTGGTTACTGAGTTTAATATGGTCAGATGTTTGGATGGAGCCATCACAGAAGTAGTGATCAACATCCAGGATGGTGACATTTTTGGATGAGAATGACCAAGTGCAGTGGATGGGAGAGAAGGTTTTGAGGTTTTGAAGGACTGAGATTAGGATGTCTCAACCCTGGTCCAGATCATGAAGATACCATCAATGAACCTGAAACTGACTAGGGCTTAGGAGTTTTGACAGGCTAGGTAGGTTTCCCTAGCTGGCCCATGAATGGGATGCATAGGAGAGTGCTGTGTGAGTATGTACAACTGTGCTGCAGTTTTTTTTATACCTTCCCCTCATAGAGAAGTATCTGGGTGTCAGGATATAGCTGATAAGGTGTAAGAGGAGTGATGTAGTGAGTTTGGAGTCTGAAGGACACTGGGAGAGGTAGTATTTGATAGCAAGGCTATGGGCATGAGAGATGTTGGTGTTTAGAATGGAGGTATCAACAGTAATGATTAGGGATTGTGGAGAGCCAGCAAAGGGAGTGTGTTTCATGTGAGAGATTAGGTTTCGGGCAATTAGTTGGAGGTGTCGGTCAAGAAGAGCTGAAATTCTTTCAGTAGGAGCACAATAACCAGTGACAACTGGTTACTAATGATGTTTAGGTTTTTGTATTTTGAGAAGCAAGTAGAAGATGGGTGTGCGGGCTGTTGCTGTGGTGAGAAGGGAGAGGGATCCGGGAGAGAGGTTGTGGGATAACCCTGAGGATTTCAGTAGGAACAGGAGGTTATTTTGGAGTTCTGGGATGGGATCATTATGGCAAAGGTTGTAGGTACAAGAGACAGACAGCTGGCAGACACCTTCTATCAGGAAGCACTGTGTTTCATCAAGACAGTAGTGGAGACTTTGTCTGCAGGGAAGATGATTACATTACGATGGGTTATGAGATAGTATATAGGTGTCCTTTCTTTTGCTCAATTGTTAGCATTTTTAGAAGGGGACATGGGGAAGGATGATGTCTCCAATATGGAGGCAAGGAACTGCTGGAAGGTGAGCAACTGGTGGTTAGATGGATGGAGGATTGGGGGGCGCACAGTTGGATGGTGGTACGAACTGCAAGAGGTAAAGTTCAGTGTTGTGGGACCAGGTTGGCTTCTGTTTGAGGGAAGGCTTTTGTTTGAGAGATTGGTAGCATGGAAATGTTCCCACTATAATGATCAAGAGAAGTAGCATACATCTTTGACAAGTCTGTCTTGATTAAGCTTGGGTGTGGGGCTGTAGGGGAGGCCTTTGGATGGCACTGAAACTTCTGTGGCATTGAGTTTGTTGGTGGAAAAGTTAAAAAAACAATGTTTTGGATTTGTTTGAGTACCGTATTTTGTGAAATGCTGGAAGGGACTTTTGGGGGATTTGGCAGATTGAAAAGGTCAGCTAGGCAGGATCTGGGGATTGTCAAGGGGTTTCACTCTGGTTAGGATAAGTGTTGATGAGTAGTGGTGCCAACAGGTTGGACAATTTATGGAGGTGATGTCTGGAATGCTCTTCCTGGTGACAGAGAACCATTTTAAGCAAAAGTTAGTTTTTTCACATGTCTAAACATTTATGATGCCATATCTCCTGAACAATGTGTCATAACAATGATATAATTTTGCAGGCACATTCAGTGGCATTGTGAGTACTGTTTCCAAACTGTTGCTGTGATTAATTAGTAGTACAGAAGTAATCAATTAAAATGTCATGCCTGATGCTGAAGTTTGACTGCATGAACAGTGAAAATTCAGTAAGCAATAAACTTGTTTGACATTATGTATAAGTTCACTGGAAGTCACTAAGTGAGCTCTTTCTCCAGTAATGGATGAATACAGGGTGATTCAATGATGATGTTTTCAGGGATGATGGAGAAGGGTAAATTCATAAATTTGAGGTACCTAGGAACACTCATCCAGAAACGACAGTGTCAAAAATTTTAACTGAAAATCGTTCTGATACCTCTGATGATGGACCTGTTCTACTGCAAGCTCTTTGCTTTACATATTTTGGGGGGAGGTAGTATGGACCAAAATACAAAAACTTTGTCCAGTAAACATGGGCTCTAAAATGAATACCGTAAGATTTATGTGCACTTGTCCAGTACAAGACATGTTTCACAATATCAGATGAACAAAGAAAGAGCACGCAGTAGAACAGGTCCACTGTCAGAGGTATCTGAACAACTTTCACTTGCAACCAATGACTTGGTCATTTCTGGATCATGTCCATTACCAGAAATTGATACACTTACCCTTCTCCATCATCCCTGAAAGTCTGTAACACCATCACGGAATCACCCTGTATAATCCAGGTATTTGCACACGACCAGTTAAGCTTCCTCAAGATATACATAAACTTTGTAACTATTATTTGATGAGTAATCAAGACAGCATTTTAAATATGTAAGTTTGGTCAATAATTATATGAAATACTGAAAACTAAATTTTTGTTGGCCCTGGAAGCCATCAGATAGACAACCTGCAAATGGTAACCTATTCCGTGTTAACCACTTTAATAATACTGACCACTGGACATTGTATGTGCTGAAGGGATTAACAACAGCCAATGCCATGTTGTGAAAAGTTTGGATGGGACTGCTGCTCGAGCTTGAGCGATCCATTACACATACTTTCACCATACATATGACATTGAATGGAAAAAGAAATACACCATGAGTAGCATGAAAGTGATTACAACACATACCATTTGCAATTAGAGCAAGTTCCTGGAGCCTACTGTTTCCAACCTATGAAATTGCTGTGTTCCAGATTACTGAGAGTGGTTGCGTTTTCTATTATATTAATGACTGACTTGGATTTAATCACAGTGGTGGCACACTGGATCTACTTTTTACCATCAGAAATTGTATTCTTCTTTCATCCTTCTTACACACGTACGAGCAACCTGACCTGTACTATACTCAAAACAACATTAAGACTGCATTTAAAGTATTTTCAGTTTTCAAAATGGATGCATATACTCTCAATACTCCACACAGTTAATGATGGTCCTAGAAATCAATGAAGGCATCCCTTTAGAACAGGTTTAAGCTGTCGTGATTTCTACAGCTACAACACTAATTTATTTAGGTTGTTCTCGAAAACTTTGGTCCAAAATGTGATGTTATCAGTGTGATGAGAACTGATGTCTAGGACATGCAACAAGCAAAGTTGTGGGGAAGGAAGAGCTCAGCAGCGGATAGGCAATTATGATGACAATATTTATGTATAATGGAAAAGCACAGGTTGTGAAAGACTGGCTGGCGTTCGGACCTCTTATCAAGCAAGCAGAAAGTTAGTATTCCTTCTGTTTTTTTCCATTTTTTAAACCACCCACCTACTTTATAATTTTAAATTCTACCTTATTAGGACTAACTATTATTTTCCTTCAACTCATAATTAGTGCTGTGTTATTTCAATCTTAAATTTATAGCTATTGTGACTGATCTCCTTATTGGGTGGTTTTTCCTTATTTACTCCAGAGCTTGGAATGTGTATAAATTACTGTTAGTTCTTGTCTCCATTCATTCCCAGTGAAACAATTATTTTTACCTTGGAAATTGGAATATCTGGTGTTTAATTGCTTTTCCATATGCTTGTAGGATCAAGTTTGTTTTCCCTTCAGCAGTTTTACCTGGTTCAGCGACTGATACGTAGGCCTTTCTGTTCAATGAAGCATCATCCTGCATATCTGATTCCTAAGTTTCATAGTAATGCACGTTTCTCTAAACACATTTTAGACGCTAATAGAAATCTAATCTTCCAATGGCAGAAGAGTAGGCATGTTTTCAATCTAATGACTGCAGCACACTATTTCTTTGTAACAAAGTAGCAAAACTGATGTGGCCATCTTAGAACCATTTTAGGGTATACAAATATGTTGGTAAACATTAAAGGTCATATGTGTTTAGATGCACCAGTGGTAGATGTTTCCCTAAGTCCATTTTGTGTGTGTTCTTTTTACATGAGTGAGGGACATGTGCTACAACTTGCAATTGCACATTATGGTCAGCAATTGCACATTATGGTCACCCACACCGATTCTCCCGAGTCCTGGTCCACATCATCATCATCATCATCATCATCTTCATCTGTGGACAAGTCCTACTAAAAGACTCCGTAGAGAGGACCATCACATAACTGCTTGAAACACAATGGATAGTATTCTCACTTTCATAAATTTTTAACTCTCTTCGTGGATGAAAGGCTGCAACAATCAAATTCTTGAAGATGGTGGAACATATGACTTACTCTATTTGTTTTTTAACAGCAAAGCTTTTGTGTTTAGTTAATGATCTATGTTGTTGTGCTCTTCAGTACAAAGACTGGTTTGATGTGGCTTTCCCTGCTGCCTTATCCTTCTGAATCTGTATTAATCTCTTTGTCTCCCTTTAAGTTTTTAACTTCCCACATTTCACAACAATACTAAATTGGTGATCCCTTAACATCTCAAAATGTGTCCTATGAACCTATCTCTCCTTTTAATCAAGTTGTACTTCAAATTTCTTGTCTTCCCTATACTATTCAGCACCTCCTAAACAGTTATATGATCTACCCATCTAATCCTCAGCATTCTTCTGTAGCTATTTTCTTCTCATCTAAACTGTTTATCGTCCATGTTTCACTTCCTTACATGGCCTTACTACAGACAAATACCTTCAGAAAAGATATACAAAATATTCTAAAATAAACAGTGCATACCTTCAAAATCACTGATGCTCCTTTCACCTCAATTATTTTTGAGAAATTCACTGGAGGGAGGACATTCTCAGACTTCTCATAATACTGACTAAAATGTTCTGACAGCAACTCCAGAGCATGTGGAAACAGAACTGGATTCTTGCAGACAGCATCATGAAGACCTAAAAGAAAAATTAATAACAATATCTTATCAAATTAAAACATGAATTGCAGCACAGTCAAAACCTCACCAAACTTCTGTGAACTTTCACAGTATAAGCATGGAAAACTAACAGTTACAGAACGTCACATATATGTACGCCGGGGTGACAAAAGTCATGGTATACTGTCTAACATTGTGTCGGACCTCCTTTTGCCTGGCATATTGCAGCAACTCCTCGTCAGTCCCTCACATAAATACTGAGCCATACTGCCTCTATAGCCATCCATAATTGCGAAAGTGCTGCTGGTGCAGGATTTTGTGCTCAAACTGACCTCCTTATTATAGGGTGGCCGACTCACTTGTTTGAATTATCGAGAATGTTCTTCAAACCAATCAGAACTGTGGCCTGGTGACATGTTGCATTGTCATCTATGAAAATTCCATCACTGTTTGAGAATACGAAGCCCATGAATGGCTACCAATGCTCTCCAAGCAGCCGAACATAATCATTTCCAGTCAATGATTGGTTCAGTTGAACAAGAGGACTCAGTCCATTCCATGAACACACAGAACCCATCACTATGGAGCAACCACCAGCTTCCACAATGTCTTGTTGACAACTTTGGTCCATGGCCTGGCAGGGCCTGTGGAACACTCAAACACAGCATCAGCTCTTACCAACTGAAGTCAGAACTCATCTGACAGGCCATGGTTTCCAGTCATATGGGGTCTAACCAATATGGTCACAAACCAAGTAGAGGTGCTGCAAGTGAATATGTACTTTTGGTAAAGGCACTCGTCTGTTGCCATAGCCCATTAATGCGAAATTTTGCTGCACTGTTATAACAGGTATGTTCCTCATATGCCCCATATCTATTTTTGCAGTTATTTCACACAGTTTTGTTTGTCTGTTAGCACTGACAATTCCACACATACACCACTGCTCTTGGTTGACAAATTAATGCCGTCGGCCACTGCAGAGTCTGTGGTAAGAGGTAATGCATGAATTTCGGTATTCTCAGCACACTCTTGATACTGTGTATCTCAGAATATTGAATTCCCTAACAATTTCCAAAACAGAATGTCCCAAGCATCTAGCTTCAACTACCATTATGCATTCAAATCTTAATTCCTGTCATGTGGCCATTATCACATCAGAAACCTTTTCACATGATTACCTGAGTACAAGTGACAGCTTCACCAATGCACTGTCCTTATACCTTGTGTACATGATATTACCACCATCTGTATATGTGCATATCCCAATCCCATGGGAGGAGGAGAGTAGTGTTTCATGTCTCGTCGACAATGAGATCATTAGAGATGGAGCACAGGCTCAAAATAGGGAATGATGGAGAAGGAGAATGGCCATATCCATTTCAAAGGAACCATCCCGGCATTTGCCTTAAGCAGTCTAGGAAATCACAAAAAACCTAAATCAGGATGGCTGGATGTGGGTTTGAACCGTCATCGTCCCAAATGCACTATCCCGTGACTTTTGCCACCTCACTGTATAATGCAGCAACAAGACAAACACTAGATCTCAGAGAGTCATAGTCAGATGCAGAATGTGGGAGAGAAGATCATAACAACATGGTCCATTTGGGCACTAAATAAATATAGGTAAGCTGTGTGCTATTGCTGGTTGGTAACCCATGGACACAGATAAATAGCAACAATCTGAAACTGTTACACTCAATTGAAGACTAGTAGTGAGACAAGAACATTCAGTTTGTTCTAACGGAATGAAAAGCATTATAGTTCCACAGAACCATAACTTCCTAGCACAGTGACAGATATGGCAGCTAGCATATTGGGAAATTCCGCACCAAGCAGGTCAGTATCACAAGTGACATGTTAGGCATATTAGACAATATTTAAGCCACATGCACTACACTCAGGTAGAAAAGTCAGTCTTTGCCTCCACAAGATCAGAAGGAAGTACCCTAATAGGTACAAACTGTCGTTAGTTATGTGTCAAAGGCAAAGAGCAAACTGACATAATTCATAAATAAATTATGATGAATCTGGAGAAGCCCCACATCATAGTTCTCTTTTATGTGGTTCACACATAGGTGGCACCAGATTTTTGCTCGATTCTCTATGTTTGATGTAATGCACATTGGTTTAGCTGAACATTTTAAATGCTCCTACTTTCTTATTACTCAACAGATTCCATCTGTCATATTCTTCTGAGCAGAAAACCAATTTTCTGGTACTTCTATTATTTCTATCTGATGTTGAACTAGTGAGAAATTTTACTTTCAATGGGCTCTTTTTTAAAAAAAAAAAAAAGAAAGAAAAAAGAAAAAGAAAAAAGAAAAGGAGAGAGAGAGAGAGAGAGAGAGAAAAGAAAAGACTTTCTTGTTTCAAAACACACTTCATTAAAAATAAAACTATAATACTTTGAAAACAAGTTTGAAAAATAACTACATATAACAGTTGCACAATGAAATAATTTTTCCTCATGCCTACATCTACATCCACACTCTGAAAATCACCATAAAATGCATAGTTAGGGATACATCCAGTACCAGTCACATGTCGTACATTGGAAGAGAAACTATTTCAGTGCTTCTGTGTGTCAAGTAACTTGTTCAATTATGCCCTTGCCTGTAGTATACTGCTAAATTCCTTATATATCACTGATTACTGAACATTCATAAGTAGGCTTTTGCAGAATAGCTGACATCTTCAAGCAACTATTTGTTCAGATTCTTCAGTATTTCTGTAATTCTCTTCTGGGAGGAATACAAACTTGTAACCACTTACCCTGCGCTTCTTTGTATATATTCAATGTCACCTATTAGTCCTATTTGGTACGACTCCCACACACTCATGCAATATTAAAAAATGAGATGCTAAAGTGTTTTGTACGTAATCTTCTTTGTAGACTCTCCACATTTTCCCAGTATCCTCCCAATGAATCATAATTTGCTACCAGCATTGCCTATGACCACCCCGTCTAATCATTCCATTTCATGTTGCCATATGTTGTTACAACCAACTACTTGTATGGTTTGCCTGACTCAAACTATAAATCTCCGAGTTAGTTAGCTATTTCAATGTTCTGTGAATTATAAATTGTTATCTATTGCTATGAAATGCGATGAGTCAGTTTTACAATTATAACGCATCATCTTACCAGAAAATATGGACACACTGACCATTTAAGTGTTATTGTTTACTTTTTTATCAAGTGAGTGGCTCAGTGGTTAAATGTCAGACTACAGATTGAAAGGTACTGTGTTTGATTTCCATTCAATCCTAGAATTTTGAACATCACCTCTGGTAATGTTTGTTAACATTAAAAAATTGCTGAGTTGCAACATGGTTGAGAGCTTGCATTAAACTATAAATAACTATAACTGTTTGGATAAGTCAGTTCAATGGTCAGAGACAGCCAATGGCATAACATTTCTATACGACCATGTCAAATGAAGAGCTGTGGCGTTCAAAACAACGTTCAAGCTGATGAGATATTTACCTTTATTTTATCAAATCCACTGACAGCACCGACATTTTAAATAATTTCTCTAATTCATCAATTCACTGCGGAAAAAACAATTCTGATTTCTTTCTTTTTTCTCTCTTTGACTGATGTTAACTGTATCAATATGTTTTACCAACATACTTTTCCTTAAGGAACCTTTCATCTCATAAGTTTGTTGGCCTGCTAAAGCACCTGGTTGTAACGTGCTACACAACATACCTTCCAACACACACAGTTCCAATTGTTCTACTTATCTAATAACTCCATTTTACTAAGAAGAAATGTTAGTTAGCAACGTGAATTGTGACACCTCACGACTGACGGTTTTTTGTAAAACTTGCAGAACTCTAAAGTATGTAACATACCCTAAATAATACAACTGTAGTTATTTGCAAGACATAATTCTACTACTATTTATGTAACCTTAATACACGTAATCACATACAGTTGGGCAGACAGAATGTCAAGGAATCCAAAATGGCACACAGAATTGGGATATCTACTTCACTACACACACAGCTATTTCTAGTCCAAAAGAAAGACTTACCTAAGCTCACTCTTAAGCACTCTTTTGACATCTAACACATTTTATATGGGCTTACTCAAATAAGCGATTAAAGGATGTAAATTGGGTAAGCTGTAAACACCTGTGTACCCAAAATATGCAACAATTAACCAATTATTAATGTATAAAAATGGGTCTCTCAGCAATACAAATTAATAAAACCTACTTGGGTCTCCAGCCATATCAGTTCTTCCAGAGCACAGTTGTTTGACTTCTTATATGGCAGACAATGTTTTGACCACATGAAATGCTTTGCAATGGGAATCACCTTAACTCTATTCACAGCAATCCTTTTCAAGCACAAATTTGAGGACACCACATTGGAAGATGGTTGGTTGGTTAGTTTCATGTTCAATGGATCATTTCACACGATATATTGTAATCATGTGGAATGAGTCATATTACAGTCACATCACAAACTAACATTTAAATTGCAAATATGGTTACATGCTGAACTTTTTATTTTATGTTTACTTATTTATTTTTAATACACAGGTGCGAGTTAGTAATGTCTACCCACCATATTTTGCATATACAATAACAAAAATTCTTCTATGGTATGGAAGGAATTTTCAACAAGAAACTATTTCAATTTGTTTTCAAATTTTACTTTGCTATTTATCATGTTTAACAACAATGGGTAAGTGATCAAAAATTTTTGTTGCAGTTTTGTGCATCCCATTCTGTGATAAAGGGAAGTGTTAATGTGGAGTAATGAATGCCATTTTTCCTTCTGGTACTGTAATTATGCACATCATTGTTCCTTTTAAACCGTACTGGATTATTTACAACAAATTTCATGACGGAATAAATACACAGTGTAGCAGTAGTAAAAACACTCAACTCTTTCAAAAGATGTTTACAAAAAGATCAAGTGTGAGCACCACATGTTATTCTTACAGCACGTTGTTGAACAGTGAAAACTTACTTTCTTAAAAATGGGTTACCCAGAACATTATTCTGCATGATATTATTGAATGAAAATGTGTAAAATATGTCAACCTAATGATTTGTCTGTCCCCAAGATTTGCAATGTTTCTACATAAAAATGTGGCCGAGCTAAGTCATTTTAGGGAGTTCCAACATGTGCTCTTTCCTGTCTAAATTCTCACTGATATGGACACCTAATAATTTTGAAATTTCCACACTGTTTATTATTTCCTCACCATGTGTTACACTTATTACTGGTGTAGTGACCCTAGTTGTGCATAACTGAAAATGTAACCTTTTTGAAATTGATTGTGAGACCAATGGCTCCAGCAAAGCCACATGAACAGCAGAAGATTTGTCACCTAGCCAAATGTACATGAAACAATGCCAAAAATCTTGAAACATCTGAACAGAATACATGATAACACCAAGTTCACGACTGAAGAAGATATAGAGAGGCCTTGCTGTTTCTTGATGTCCTTGTCAATCCAAAACATACTGTCTCAGCCATAAGCACAACTGCCGCCATTTGGCACAGAAGCACAATATTCCTAGTGCACTCTGAAAAAGCCATCTCAGATGGTAAGAATTTGCCACGAAACTTGAGCCCGTTTCAGAAAGTCTGTGTGAAAATAGCTACAACTGTTGCCAGATTTTGTATGCAATTTTTGGTAAGATGCAGAAGCAAAACACCCTTAAGTAACAGAGCAAGAAACTTGCATTTTTGTAGCTCAGTGGCAGAGAGTATTGGGTGGCTCCTAAAGACAGCTTATATTAAAAATCAGCCTTCAGGCCATTGGCAATATGTCAACAGGCCAAAAAGCCTGTGAAGGCTAATACAGGACTCCGGAAGCCTGGCATATATAAGATATCATGTGGGTGTGGCTACTATTATATTGGGAAAAGAAAAGGTTGTGTTGTGAAATATCTCCAGATGTGTTACACCAATGCTACTCGAAAAAAAAGTCAACAGTACTGAAACATGCTTTACAAAATGGTTATCGAAC
The DNA here is from genome assembly GCF_023897955.1 of Schistocerca gregaria. Lineage (NCBI taxonomy): Eukaryota > Metazoa > Arthropoda > Insecta > Orthoptera > Acrididae > Schistocerca > Schistocerca gregaria. The sequence goes on from NW_026061879.1 coordinate 122,722, forward strand.
TGAAATTAATGAGATATTTGTCATTTTGAGGACAAACTGTTTCTGGATAGCATAATAACAGAAATGACAAATTAAAATACTGGAAAATAACCTCAAAAAAGTCATTGACCTGTAATTTAGTATTGTTTGGGATCTGGCAATCATAAGATTGAAGTTGGCATGACAGATGTGGGGTGCAAATGCTGCAATGAACTCTTAACACTGACACCACAGAATAAGTACTATTATACAAAGATGAGACCACTGACAACAGGCTGAGGAGGAAGAAACCAACTGTTCGAAAAGCTGGGATACTTTTTTTCCATTTTTATGTGTCTATCAACAGTACTTATAATGTCACCACCCCGAAAGTAATTACGTTCAATTGAACATACATATAAAGGTTACGAAATTAAGTTTTCAGAGCCAGTGTCTTCTTCTTCTTCTTCCTTCTTCTTATACTCACACGAACTTACAGACAACAATTCCATATCACAATTATCCTGTGCAGACACTAAGCTTCTATTTAGTTATAATACAGTATCATTCTGTGGACTCATTTGACAAAACCTTGGCTACCTTACTGTAACCATCATTCAACAACTGGATCATTGCACCCTTAATACGCACTGACCACACCAACAGCATGTTCTGCCGATGAGGGAAGCCTACTCTTTGTATGACAGAACTTTTACCCCAGAAAGTACACAACATCCTCTACAGATAATGTCAAATACTTTACCTTGATAGAGACAAAGCCTGACAGAAGACTGTTGCATGAAGCACCTTCTTAAGATATTTAGCAGCTCTATACATGTTGCTTCATTGCCCAAACTGCCTACCTCCTGATGTACATCTACCTGGAAAGAAACAACATTTTACTTTTCACCGAAAAATGACAGCAAGCAAGAATATTTTTTAAAAAATGAATCCTATCATGAAATTTATTTAATGTCACAGACGAAGACATTCAAAATGTTTGAACATGTCCTCATGATAATGGTTATAATGGTTGCCTGTCTTTTTAGAATTTGCTCCAGAAAAAGGAATGAACCGTGAGACTACACATGCCATCACTAATGAGGATTATTCTCTAAAGTACTGTCATCCCTTTCAATTACCATGAATAAATTTTGCATAGATGTGACAGGGTGTGCCCTACCTTATCCTTTGCCAATACTTGACCACAAAGACTACCCTTGCAAGCTCCATTTATTGATGCTGACCAATAAATAACCCAAAAACTGTGGGGTCATGCAATAAGAAACAGAAAAAGCTATAAAAAGTTATTTTTAAAATTCATAATTATTTAGATCAGATAAGAACCTAGAGAACTTAAGTGTTTCCATACATCTATTAATTGTTCACTTTACCAAGAGTCACAACACAATGGTTAACAGGAGTAGCTACTTCAATGAAGGTAGAAAGCAATGTGTGGCCTTGGGTCAATATTCACTTGTTTATAATGGCTACGAACCTTAGCTCTAAAGACTGTGTGTTATTAAGCCGAAACTATTATAGTCATATTGCTTCCATATTAATTTCTGCTTATGGTTATGATTATATTTGTAACTAACAATACAGTTTATTGGTGAAAATTTTTGAAAATATAGTGTAACTAGGTAGGTACAAAATTTACTCACCAAGAGGCAGCAGGAGAACACATACATGTAAAAGTTATGAAATTAAGTTTCAGAGCCAGTGTTGTCTTCTTCTGGCAGAAGGGCTGAAGGAGAAGGAAGAGCGATCAAGAAAAAAGGCTAGCGATGCTTAGGAAATGGAAAGAGTTTGGAAAATTCGGCCAGAATGCCAGGTCAGGGGAGACAGAAGTATACATTATAATAATATAGTTTCATTTATCAGTATATAGAAGCACTGAACACAGCTAAGGATGACCAGGTTGGATGCACTGAGAAAACTATTGGTACTGACTCAGCCATTCGATTTCTCTCAATACACCTACTCCATTTGTAACATTACGCATATTTAGGCGAGCTAATCAGCTGTCCAGTATTGGTACGACAGACAAGTTGAATAATGGCTAAGTTAAAACTTTAAGTTTTGAGAATAACGCACAGCATTATTGCAAATCTGGGTTCATCGGCAACACAACAATATTTCAATATCTTTAAAACTACAAAAGATAATCTTTCATAGATAATAAACATTTACATAATGAACTTCTGAATTAACAAACAATATCTCAGATGATAACACTGAGCCGGCTGTGGTGGCCGAGCAGTTCTAGGCGCTACAGTCTGGAACCGCGCGGCCGCTACGGTCGCAGGTTCGAATCCTGCCTCGGGCATGGATGTGTGTGATGTCCTTAGGTTAGTTAGGTTTAAGTAGTTCTAAGTTCTAGGGGACTGATGACCTTAGCAGTTAAGTCCCATAGTGCTCAGAGCCATTTGAACCATTTGATAGCACTGCTTATAGCTATCAGCCATGAAAGCTATTTATCTGTAAATAACCTTATTTATTGATTTACAATGTCTTCTATATCTTTTTACTTCACAAATGTCTGTCAGAACATCGTATTCTCCACAACTACACAGCAGATGAATACTGCAAGACTACATCATACACTCCTGGAAATTGAAATAAGAACACCGTGAATTCATTGTCCCAGGAAGGGGAAACTTTATTGACACATTCCTGGGGTCAGATACATCACATGATCACACTGACAGAACCACAGGCACATAGACACAGGCAACAGAGCATGCACAATGTTGGCACTAGTACAGTGTATATCCACCTTTCGCAGCAATGCAGGCTGCTATTCTCCCATGGAGACGATCGTAGAGATCCTGGATGTAGTCCTGTGGAACGGCTTGCCATGCCATTTCCACCTGGCGCCTCAGTTGGACCAGCGTTCGTGCTGGACGTGCAGACCGCGTGAGACGACGCTTCATCCAGTCCCAAACATGCTCAATGGGGGACAGATCCGAAGATCTTGCTGGCCAGGGTAGTTGACTTACACCTTCTAGAGCACGTTGGGTGGCACAGGATACATGCGGACGTGCATTGTCCTGTTGGAACAGCAAGTTCCCTTGCCGGTCTAGGAATGGTAGAACGATGGGTTCGATGACGGTTTGGATGTACCGTAGACTATTCAGTGTCCCCTCGATGATCACCAGAGGTGTACGGCCAGTGTAGGAGATCGCTCCCCACACCATGATGCCGGGTGTTGGCCCCGTGTGCCTCGGTCGTATGCAGTCCTGATTGTGGCGCTCACCTGCACGGCGCCAAACACGCATACGACCAACATTGGCACCAAGGCAGAAGCGACTCTCATCGCTGAAGACGATTCGTCCCTCCATTCACGCCTGTCGCGACACCACTGGAGGCGGGCTGCACGATGTTGAGGCGTGAGCGGAAGACGGCCTAACGGTGTGCGGGGCCGTAGCCCAGCTTCATGGAGACGGTTGCGAATGGTCCTCGCCGATACCCCAGGAGCAACAGTGTCCCTAATTTGCTGGGAACTGGCGGTGCGGTCCCCTACGGCACTGCGTAGGATCCTACGGTATTGGCGTGCATCCATGTGTCGCTGCGGTTCGGTCCCAGGTCGACGGGCACGTGCACCTTCCGCCGACCACTGGCGACAACATCAATGTACTGTGGAGACCTCACGCCCCACGTGTTGAGCAATTCGGTGGTACGTCCACCCGGCCTCCCGCATGCCCACTATACGCCCTCGCTCAAAGTCCGTCAACTGCACATACGGTTCACGTCCACGCTGTCGCGGCATGCTACCAGTGTTAAAGACTGCGATGGAGCTCCGTATGCCACGGCAAACTGGCTGACACTGACGGCGGTGGTGCACATATGCTGCGCAGCTAGCGCCATTCGACGGCCAACACCGCGGTTCCTGGTGTGTCCGCTGTGCCGTGCGTTTAATCATTGCTTGTACAGCCCTCTCGCAGTGTCCGGAGCAAGTATGGTGGGTCTTACACACCGGTGTCAATGTGTTCTTTTTTCATTTCCAGGAGTGTATTTTACCATACTTGTGTAGTTATTTAATGAACAGCCTAGTATATTGTCAGGTACTTTAAATGTTGATAGCAGTTGCTATAAAGAACCAAAAGAGCTATTAAGAACCAAAAGACAATTCTGTCAAGAAGGCATCAATAATTGTTTAAACAATATATGAGGAAAAGCTGTTGTCATTTCTAGTGAGTGCACTTGCACAAATATACTGGCTTATTTATTTATGGACAAATCTTTATTTATAATTAGTATAAATTACCTGAATGTTGCAGAATGTTGTCACATATGAACTTAGTCCAGAAGGTAGTCATTTTGAGTCATATCTGTAAAGCGTAAGGACGATGTATTTTTGTTGGAGATGGCCTTCAGACAATGGAAAAGCAGACAGTAGTGAAACACTTTGGGAGTCTAGTGGAGACTACAACTTTTCTAGTGGCGAGCTCAAGGGAGTGATTCTGTACTCTTTAAGTTGAGTGCTGCAAGGAGGTAGACCTGCCTGTGGTAATGAGGGATATTACATCATGGTTATGTTTGATCCTAGGCAGTGAATAGCCACTACCATGCTTTAACTTCTGAAGTAACTTATATTTTCAGAGATCTGAAAGTGCTCCACTGTAGGACTCTCCAACTTTCTCTACTTATGCTACGAGACTGAGGACAGACAGAGTATGAGTTACTATTCTTTGTATCACATGTGATGATTTGTGAATCATCATGTTGAACTCAGTATTTTTCTGAGCTGGTGAATATTTTGTGTTTTTTGATTATGAAATGGACTTCATTTTCATGCATGTTTGATGACAATTTAGTTTGGGGATTTTGCAACCATTCTCTTAACACGCTCAATGTAACTTTACTGCAGTTCATAAGGATATTATCTGTATGAATTTTCACTGAATATTGTAGGACCTATCCCATTTATTTACGATGTCCTTTCTTGAATAAACATTATTCAACACATTTCTCCATCATCTACAAAAATTACAGATATCAGAACAGAACACTCATTATTAAATTAGTCAATTAAATTTTAATTTGTCTTTCTGTACATTTTATTAACTCACAATTCTAGCTATTGCATAGGCTATTTGACTTCACTGGATCACATCTATAGATCATTATTTGCATTTAATTAGCTACAAGGCATGAAAGTAGACATGCACAGCTTCACCCTACGACTAATCGAGCTATTCCTTTTAAAGAGAGCCATGCATAGCCCAAGTACCTAAGGTACAAATTATCACAGGTAAAGAAGTAACTGGTTTGCTCATGTGGGATGTTGTTTAGAAGAGCAACTACTCAGTAGGAACCATTAGGCACTATTGCATCTTCAGGCAAGTCTTCTTAGAGTAAATAATTAATAGGCCTATAAAAATTCAGTCTGGAGGTGTCCTAGAGTTCACACACTATTGATTATCTCATAGAAATACAGATTCAACTCCTCAGTATGTTTTTCACATTGAGATCAAAGTGCTTTTTATTTAACAGCTTCAACAGTGTCTATGACAAGATGATTGCACTAAGATTCGTATTTTGTATAATGTGCTATACTCGTCCACTACATCTACCGGTGACAAAGAAACTTGTCAGAAAATGATGCAAGTATTCATCAGGAACCCCAGGTTCGCCATACCCAAACTGAGACATAACTGATGAAGCTCCCTAAGCTGCTCACCTGTTACACCACACAATTAACACACAGTTTGTGAAAATGTTAAATTTTAGTTACAAATTTGCATCTGAAACTAAACACTTGGTAAAGAAAATAAGATCTATAAAAATCTTCCTGTATGACAAAGCACTTTACATGTTTAAAATTAGAAAAAATGACTATTCTTCCTTTGCACCAAGTTATTTTATTTGTGCAGAAACATATTTAAAAGTCACATTAAAATGTAACACTGCTAATTCTGTTTCAATAATTTTAGTATCAAAGTGTACACTAACGTGTTTCATACACCAGAGATTGTAAAGGATTATAATAACCCTCCCTTTACACAGTTACTGAATTATATAATGGGAAGTATCTAATGTGTTCAGAGTAAACAACTGGCTGAACCCAAAAATGATGGAGAGAACAAACCTGTGACAGAGAGCCAAGCCCCATTGAATCAGTATCTCCCTGACTGCAACTCGTTTGGCTCAGGGCGACAAGGCTTTTAACATCCATGTGTTTTAGAAATAGCAGCAATCCAGAGACAGCCATTTTTCTTGTTTCAACATTCCTGTACATCATTAAAAAGACAAAAGTTAGGTAAATGTTACACACACACACACACACACACACACACACACACACACACACACAGCCAGCTACATTATCAGAGTACTGAAGCTAAATTGGGCTGAGTGGGTGTGATGTTAGCAAGCCTGCCCTTGCTAAGGCAGGGGAAATTGAGAAGAAATACAATGAGATGCAGAGACCCCGCAGTGAAAACCCACAGCTACATTCCTAAAAATCTTTGTGAACAGTATGAATGAAGGCACTTTTTATTGTAATGTATATTAAGATATTTTTCTCTTTCAGTCATAGGCGGAAAATTGCAAGAATGGCTGCTTGTGAAACACTGTGTAATGTGATATTTGCCTATTTTTTCCGTATATTCTCTACAGTACAGATATACAATAGGCTGAAGAATATTCATACTTTCTACTCTGGTAGATGTTTCTTGAAGTCTTCTGGGCAGATTTTCCCCAAATTCACAGCACATTTTTTTGAGTGACTACCAATTACACTTTTTCAACCTTTCTGCTACACTACCTTGGGAGTCAAAGGAGCGTGTGGCTATTTGCATCAGTCTCTTCTTTGCATAAGCTCAATGTCTTCTGTTTGTCAGATCTGATTTGGGTCTTTATATACTCCAGCAGTACTGAAGTCAGAACAGCACATGTAGCTTGTACATTTGCATGCAATCACTTTCGTAGACATACTGCAGTTTCTCAATATCTGCCAGAGAATGGTAGCGTACTAAGTTCTTTACCTACAATTAAGCCATTGTGGTCACTCCACTCCAAATCTTTGTGATCATTTTTCCCAGACATTTGTAGGCTATGATCAATCATATGTGTGACTCATTAATTTGGTAGTTGAAGGATAACACACCTTCACATTTCATGAAGTGCACAACTCTGTGCTCCTTACAGTAAGAAATAGCTGCTATCCTTTGCATCAGGCTGATACTTTATTGATATCTAGCTGCATATTACTGCCACCTCCCCCCCTTTAATAGAATTTCCTCGTGAATGACTTAATCATCTGCGAAAGGTTTGGGATGGAACTATCCTCTAATCAGCAATGGTCCTACTACCTCCCTTCTGACATACCAGATATTATTTAATGTCTGAAGAGGACTCTCAATCAAGAATAGCATGCTGCATCCCGTTTGTCAGGAAATTTTCGAACTAGTCACAAATCTGTGTGGATATCTGATAAGAACCTATTTTCCTCAGATTGTGTAAAAATGGTGCTAAATCAATAGTATTCGGAAGTTCACAAACACCAAATCAACCTATTTTCTTCCATCCATAGCACTGTGGATAGTACGAGCGAGGAGACCAAGTAAAGTCTGAAATGTGTTCTGTGTTTTCGAATTCAATGCTGATCCCATTGAGAGGATTATTTTTTTATAGGTATGTCATACTGTATGAATTCAGAATATGTTCTAGAATTCTGCTACAGACAGAGATAAGTGATACAGTATGGTAGTTTTGTGGATCAGTTCTACGTATTTTTTTTGTAAATAGGTGATATGTGCTCTTTTCCAATCACAGGTAACATATCTTTAGTCAAGCCATATTAGCTCAACTATGGTTACGAGTGAGGCTAATCCACTTACAAATTTTGCACAAAATGTGATAGGGATTCTCTTGGGCCCTGGTACTTTGCTGAACGTTAGATACTTAAGCTGCTTTTCAACAAAAATCATACGGATGACAATCAGTGTTCATAGCAGTGGCAAAATTCCTTGCTTTTCCTTTTGTGAAGGAAAATCTGAAGACAGAATTCAATATTTCCATTTTTGTTCTGCTACTTTCTATGTCAGTTGCTGTCTTGCCCATAAGTGTCCAGACATTGAATTTCTGCATTTGAAACACCCTTAATATATGACCAAAATGTTTTGGATTCTGGGACATCCTGTAACAATAATTCACTGTGGTAGTTATAAAGACTGCATGCATTGCCCTTCTGGCAACCAAGCTTGTTTCAACTAACATCTTCCTATCCACAAATTTAACTGCACCAAAAGGAAAAGACTGTCAAGAAAACTCCAAAATTATGAGAGAATTTCTGGCTAACACTCCATGAGAAATGTCAATACTCAATATAGAGACAAATAAAAGTATACCAGCTGAAACATGCTCTTGCCAGAGTTCAAAGCACAAAATGACTAAGATTTTGATAGAAAAGCACACAATCAGCTGCATCAATCCTCACCGGCATGCGAACACATTTTTATTCTTTTAACTCAGAATCCAGTCTCTCTCTGTATTGAAGCCAAATACTCAGTATCTTCCTGTTACTGCCACTGTATGTCTCTTTTTCCCAATGTCTCCTTTTTCTCCCAATTGAACTTTCTCCTGTCTGTCTCTGTTACTGTGTTCATTCTTTTCTCCTGATCTTCCTTCTCAGTTTCCTTCTCTGCCATTTCCACTGTCTCTCTGTACCACTGCCATTCTCTTTGTCCCATTCTTTTTCTCTCCCATTGCCACTGTACCTTTCTTTTCACTTAGTCTGCTGTCTTTTTCTTCAACTACTATCACTCCTCCCCCATGTCCTGGGCAGTTTCAACCCCAAAATCATAAAACTAACATCTGGTTATGGGGGATGAGAAAAATGAGCTATTTTTTAATTACAAAGTTCGCTGGTCTGGGGCAGGGGGTGCTTAGCAGAGCCGCGAAACCTATGTGAGGTCTTCAACAATCTCTTGTTTTCATTTCCACTGTCTCCTCTCTCTTTTGCTCCCACAGCTATTGTCTTTTTTTTTCCTCAGATAGGAGCATTTTTAAGCTGGTTCCCTACTTTTCCATGTTAGAGTAGGGTGCACTGCTTATATAAAATGAATTCTGTAGTTCATAAAGTTTTAATACTTTATTTATACAATTCACCACATTTACATACTTTGACACATATAAACCAAAAATATGTATGAATAACATAGGTTAAAACAAGATAATTTCCCATACAACCTCAGTTCAGATGATGATGATGATTTGGGTTGAGCAGATGCTCGACATCATAGTCATCAGCACCCTGATGAAAAGTCAACATGAAATCTCATGGGTGGGAACGAAGGCTGTCCCCACCTGCAGAGCAGTTTATAATGTTAGTAGTCTGCCATCCTTCCCCACCAGTTTAGGGATGAGGGCTGACAGTTCACAAAACTTCACCACTCTGTTAACACTGGTATCGGTATCTGCAAGGATGGTGGGCAGATCTCCAGCAAGACCGAGGGCTGCACTAATATCAGTATACAGGACACACGTAGCCACAATATGCTGAATGGAAAATGGCACACCACGAACTTCACAGAAGGGTGGATCCTCCCGCCAGAGGAGGAAACCATGTGTGAAAGGGCTATGCCCGATGTGCAGTCTGATAAGCAAAACCTCCCTCCAGCGGCAAGGCTGACACAAAGTCCGCCAAGCCTTTGTGATTGATTTGAGCGACCACAGTTTGTTGTCTGACACCTGCAACCAGTCAGTCTCCCATTGACACATGATGCATCTGTCAGAGAATGAGATAATGGTGTGCAACAGGATGGGACACTGATAGACAGCACCATCCCAACATGTTTCCTTGGCAGCTTTGTCAGCCATGTTGTTACCCTGAATCCCAATGTGGCCAGGTAACCAGCGAAAGATCGCCTCCTTGCCACGGCATGGGAGCCACTGTAAGGAGTCATGGATGAGCTGAATCAGTGGGTCTACCGGATACCAACACCAGTTCACTTCATACTACATAAGAAGAAATGCACAATATTTGCAGGCTACACTAACAGTATTTTAAAAAAAAATGCAGTGTCTGACTTGCAAGTAAAAAGAATTTCATGTGACAAAATAATTTTTCGTAAGGTCCTTATGCTACCACCAAATAATTTCCGGGTCAAGGCAACATGTACAGATGTGCAGTCATTATGTTGAGACAGCACATCAAAGTTTTGTTGGTGAAAAAACACCGACTAAAAACACTATTTGGTGACCTCAGAATGCTTGCAATGACTCCAAAACCATTGCCATGTGTTCACCACATCCTAGACTATGCCTCAAAGTGGATATTACACGCATATCTTACATGAATAAATACGGTAACAGAACTTCTGGCTCTCGCTAATGGACAACGATATGGAAAACTGTCAAAGTACCCCGAGATCATCGTCTTATGAACATATGGTAAAAATTTCTACAATTTTCCATGAATACAAATTATAGAAGTGGCTATTGTCACTACTGAGCTAGCTTCTGGAACTCACAGCTGGAAACGCTAGGACAGTGTATATACTTTTACGTGTGTCTATTGACGGTACTAACAGTTCTCCAGAAGGTAAGTGCTGCCAGCAATTCTGTCTCATAATTTCAAGAATAAAATAGTGTATACACACGCAAGACTGCCCCACAGGGCATACAATGAAGAAGTAATGTGAGAAAATCCACACAAATTATGAAGTGTGTGTCAAGTCTCTCCTCCCTTTGTGTGTATCAGCTCATATTCTATTTCCATCTTTCTTTAAGTAGTTCTTGGCCTTACATCAAATGTTATTAAATAATTTTTTTGTTCATTTGGGCTTCACCTTTTCTCATCATTTTCAAATATAATTTCCTGTCTTCACCCAAATATAATACACGAGAATTTGTAAAACTAGAATCACAAAAGATAAATAAATTTAAGCATTATTCTTCTATATTAACATGAGAAATTAAAATCTAATCAATACAACAATTAATGGCAATAGTAGACTCTGTATGGCAGAATGAAATGGTTCTTAGTTTCAGACTGTTCAAGCACTTTAAGGAGAAACAAATTTAAAATAATGTGTATTTTTTAATGGTAAATTGTTCAGAATAAATAAATCTTGTACGTAAAAAATGGTACCTGCACCTACCTACTATACATGCTCTTACGAAGAATTATGGTCAAGGTTGTTCTTAATGAAGAGCTGTCTCTGAGAAGTGGTAATATTGCTCGAATTAGCTCAGTGGCAATTTTTTCAGGTAAGAAACCCAAATTATCTAATAGTTGAATGATACCCGAGACAGAATCAGCCATTCCAATGCGAGCTTCTGCACACAGCTTTCTCAGACAAGCTACAAACAATTGAAGACCAAATGAAAAACATTGTACCAACGAAAATAAGACACTTTACCAACAGCTTTTTGATAACGCAAAAAGTGTGATACTTACAAATATATTGTATGTTCTTATGATCCAATATTTGCTGCAAAAGCTGTTGAACAATTTCAGTTGTCACATCTGGTTGTTTTTTAGCAACAGTTACCAAAATGTATCTGGCCAATGTCCAAATTTTATCTGGTTTTCCTTCCATACTCTTCATCTTTGTCACACTTAGTAAAACAAAACTGAATTTTATAAGACCAGAAATAACTCTATCTCTTTCACGAATGCTGTAAAATAAAATTGACAAAACATTGCAATATAATATTGCAATAAAATTCATTACAACATCTGAATATGCACAAGTGGTATAATTAGGTATAACCATAAATGATGATGTGACATGTGCATACAGTAAGGTCACGGCAAATTAGACATACATGTCACATATAGAGCAAGATAGTATTATTACCAATTTATTTCATTGCTATTTGCCAGTTCTAGAACAGAAAGAAAGGCAGCAATGAGCTTACATTTGACATCAGATCATGAGTTATTCTGTAAGCAATTGCAGCAACACTTAATACAATTCACTGAAACATAATACCCAGAATGAAGTAACGATGTTTCACTTTGTACACATAACCATAACAAAAATGAACATAAAGCCAGCAAAGAAGAAATTAGACTTCATCTTATGATTCATTTACCACGTGAAAATGAAGATGTAACTGACCTAATCTACAGCGACAAATTCACAAGAACAGGAAATCTAAAAAATAGAGGTACCTTTTTACTACGTAACATTTAACTTTTGAGAGAGAATTCGAAGTTACATGCTGCTATTGGAAGCACATCATGCAGGCCACATTAGTTAATGTGAAATTTAAGTACAGATAGGAACAACTAGTAGCCAAATGTGTTTATTTATACTCATGTTTAAGAAAGTAAAGGCAAGAATCATGTCAAGAAATACATAATAAATGATGTTTCATTGCATAGGTCATACTACTGCTGAAGGCAAAGCAGCACTTAAGTGTCATGTCAGAACAGTTTTGTTGGATATCTGAAGATTATATTTATATCATCCAACCATAAATGTTCAGTTCTTGAAGTTACAAGTAATTGTTAAGACAGCAGAACCTTGTAAATTAAAAACTGACAATTCTGAGCTACATGTTACTAGAAGCTAAGAAATGTCTTACCCATAAGATGAGAAGCCTCTTATATCAACACAGGTAATTTTCAATAGTAAAGTATCAAAACCTCATATCGTGTAACATTCAAATATTAAGGTACAAAAAATTTTTATTTTAAAAGAATTTTTTGCTTGGAAATTTATCGCACTACTTTTATTATAGACATCTAGAAATTTCAAGTATACTACCAGAATTGTTCTCAGACTTTCAGTGTCTACTAACTTCAATGCAAGTAATTCAGAAGGCACTGACTTTATAGATTTGGGTACGAGTTATAAGACTGCTAGCACAGGTAAAATCTTAAGGCTCAGAAGTAGATTATCTGAGCCAAGATGGTGTGCAGCAGATATTGTTACTTATAGTTTCTGACTCAGTGTCTCTTTAAAGTAGTACAACTTGTATCAATTAAAAATTGTATTAGTAGAAAATTTTCCTTCTTTGTTTTCTGTAAAATACATGTTTTTAAGATATGAGGTTTGCTACCTTAATGATGAATTGTAGAAATAGCCCTTTTAGAAGCTGAAGGCATTGTGGTATCACTTGGGTCACATTACTTCAACTAGTCGCAAAAGTGGTGTCAAATCAAAGGACTTGCTCTACCCGACAGGAGACCCTAGTCACACGACGTTTATTTAATTCAACAAATCTTTGTGACAACCCTCTTAAGTGTGTGGTAATCCCAACTAATAAGGACTGGTTTTTGTCTATTGTTACTCTTTGCTGATATGCTCAAGGAAAGTGTACTGTCATCACTATCTTGAATGACGTTGTTTGTTGGCGCCACGAAAGCACGAGCCACGCTGCAGGAAGAGAACACTGCGGTTGTATTTGTCTCTAACTAGTTTTCCATCGTGTCTAATGCGTGTTAGCTCTACTGCCATATTCACAAAGGTCTTGATTCGTTTACTGGTAACTGTGTAACCCCTTCATTTATTGCTGTTTGAGTTATAGTACCTTTGTGAAATCATGTTGGCTGTAATTTAAGTTTGCCATTATTTAAAATTTGATTGTGTGTATGAATCACTGAAAATATTTCACTCTACAGCAAAAAAATCAAAATATGTTAGTAGTGCCATAAATAATTCAACTTATTCCCTGGAGATTTTCACTGTCTAACTTAATTTTATATGAGTTAATTACAAGAGATTTAATGTTGCTGTTAGTAAGAGTCAATTACCATTCAAAAAACACTGTTTTTGTTGCATTTAAGTTTATGTACTTTGTTAACATGGTTTCTACAATCTCTGAAGTTTATAACAAACTGTATTCTGAAGCTGTCCTCCTCCTTGTGTTGGCTTCCTGTAAGTAGTAAATGATGCTTTAGGTTCTTGATCATTGCACCAATTTCAATATCATTATCTGATGCAATAGGTACAAATATTTTTCTTAATAAGATGCTGTCTTCAGTCACAATATCTTATTTTTCTATTTTAGCCCAATCTGTTTCACAGCTACAACTCCATTAGAATAGACTGAATTGGCATTTTTTGGCAGTTACATCTGTTTCAGTTCATCAACTTGATTTGGCCACAAAATATTCATATTTACATTGCTGTGAAATCTGCACTTGCACTTAAATAATAATAATATATATATTTGGCTGATCAGTTTTACATAATCATCAATTCTTAGAGATTTTGCTGGAAGGTTCTGAGGGAAGCATTCTCTCTGAAATGCAATCTCAGAATTATTGTGTAACAATCGGTCTCTACTTCTGTATAAACCTACATGACTATAAAAAAAAGACTTACCACTATAATTCCTTTTATTTATGTAAAAACTAATTACAACTATCTTTTAAGCTTGTCGGACAAATTGATGAATTTTGTGTCATGTTGTGATATCCTAATGAATTTCCTCACAATGAATTATGAACATCGTGAATGTAGTTTACATTACCGAGGAAGGATCTGCAGGAAATTGTCCCTGTTTACATAATCGAATTTATCTTATTACCTAATGCCAGTTTCTGCTGACCTGCACATATATACAAAAGGTGCACATCTAGATTTACACTGTTAAATTAAAGCCACAATATTTGATCTCTTATTCAATATCTTCTTAATGCGGTTATTGATACCTTGACAGAATGCACTGTATTGTAAGCACATGTGTGTAAGACATACAAGCTCTACAATCCATTCTACTAAGACATCCAACACCATAGTTATAAGAATAAAGGAGAAGACCAAACACTAGGTCTTCTATTTACCTTCAAAGTAGTAAATGTAGCACAAACCTAAATGATTTCCTTCCACAGACTGGTGAAAGACACCTGAATTCAGTACAAGGTAATAACATAAATCTGAAAAACCTAAATAGTGACAAGTCGCTGCAAATATTTTCTCTCTTTTAATGTTCATTATAGTAATTTCAGTAATCATTATTATAGTCACAACAATGTGCATATGAATGTCAGTATATAGTACAAAAGAAAGGTAACTGACAGTCAATATTTAATGAACCTTGGAACCTTTTATTACAACAATTTTATTTCTAGCACCAACCCTGTCGTGTAATTGAAATGAAACACTTATTTAGGTAACTCTTGTGTGATTAAAATGTAATCACAATTCTTCAGTGATAATCTCAAATTCAAACTGTTATTGTTTACATACCACCATAAATAGTGTTCCCAGGTCCAAAGTGTACCGTAAATGTTAAGATTAAAGGCATCCTTTCCTGAGATGTGAAAGCATTAATGGGCAAAGTTTAGTGATGTTACAATGTGGAATTTCATGTGCTGCAACATTGTGAAATATAACATGAAAAATCTGTCAACTTGGATTTTTGTCTTGTGGAGAAGAACATGGCCAATAAGATCCAACATCAGTATTACGTCACGAGCAGTACTTGGGGGATGCCACACTGGATTGAGCAACACAGAGTTGAACTCGGGCACATTAATGATTTATCAGAAGTGCATTGTGTTTCATACAATTTATTATAGTTAAATATCAAATAACAACATCTATGGTTGCAGGCTAGAAATATTTTTTTTTTTATAACCTGTAAAATGAGTTGCAGCTGTGATTGCAGAACTGTAAAACAACTGATAGAGTTGTGAGCTATAATAGCAAAGGTAGCATGTTTGCGTTTGGGTACCTGAACAATTCTCCCCCCCCCCCCTCCCCCCACCCTTCCTCACACACACACACACACACACACACACACACACACACACACACAGAGAGAGAGAGAGAGAGAGAGAGAGAGAGAGAGAGAGAGAGAGAGAGAGAGAGAGAGAGAGAGTTTATTACAGATGTATCATGACTATTGCTATCTCATGTGGTCAACAATTTTATGGAAGTACAGTATTATAATTTCCTAATGGTGGATACAGTTGCTGCGGCATTGGTACACTGTGCTAAAAATAGACACTGTCTAGACATGAAACTTTTGCTGCTACAGTGATTTCTTGGTGCAACTGACAGCAATGCCCAGTAAGCAAAGACAAGAACTAAATTTGGATTTTTTAGGGTGCAAAGTTTTTTGGCATAACAAATGGCCAGGTTCATGGAACAGCCCAACTAATATTTGCAAATTACCTGTTGTTCAGCAAATGAAACACTTCCAAAATTCACATTAGAATACTGATTATTACTATGGAATGATAGTTATGAATTGTATGTAGTACACTGGTCCCTGCATTGTTAAATGGGATCTGCAAATCCAGAATCCAAATATGAGATTTATAGTCTTGGCTAGCACAATACAAAGCTTTCAATACATAACAGAGATGTATATATAATTTAGCAGCAAAGTTAAAGTTTTATGCTTTATGACAAAGTTTGATCACAGTAACATACCTGCTTTCAATTACTTTGGTGAAAACAAGCTGAATACTTAATACTTTTGCAACAATGTCTCTCAACCATGCTGAACTGTTCCTTTTCTCCTCTTCTGTTGATGCACGAATAACTGCCAATTTCAAAATATCAAAAGCCTGCAAAAGCAACAAAGACATAACCAGTGTAGCTCACACAATATCTGCAACAAAAATGTGACATCTTACGCAGCAATACCATTTCACATAAATGTTCAAAAAAAAAAAAAAAATAACAACAAAATCAAAAAAATATTCTACTAATACCACGAAAGCTCATTATCTTCATATTGAACAAAATATGAGAACTATTGAAGACACAAAATTATGTATATCTGGGAGGAAACAATTAGTATATGAATTAGCTATTGGACAAAGTCATTCATCAATACAAGCACAACTCACACACATATGGCCAGTTATCTCCGGGTACTGAAGCCTTCAGCATTGCAGCTATGTCAGGACACTCCAAATGACTTCTTTAATTCCTAATCTTCAGGGACACTAAGACCCCAAGACAAAAGAGCAAATCAAGTAATGGAAATGTGGATTCATCACCTTCGAAAAAGGTGAAGATGCAACTATCATTAAGAAAGGTGATGCTGGGTCTATTTCTGGGACAGCAATGTTTTGGTGCAAAGATTATGGTTTGTAAGGGGGCAAACCATCACAGGAGGACACTATCGAAACGTCCTGACAAATTTATGGGAGGCTGTCAAGATGAAACATCATGGAAAGTTGTCCAAGGAGTGATTTTTCTCGAGGATAACAACTGAGCTCGTTTTGTACAGGACACACTCATGTATGCTGCTTCTCTAGGCAATCAAATTTTGCCCACCCCCTATAATGTCTTGCCTTGACACCTAGTGTACTACTACTTCCTCTTTCATTATATGAAGAAACCATTGAATGGTAGATATTTCCAGTACGACAATGAGAATTTTCAAAGTGGAATATTTTCTGAACAGACAAAGTGCAGAATTCTACAATGAAGTCTTTACCAAATCATCCACTGCTAGGGCCCCCCCCCCCCCCCCCACTAAAGGGTGAATGGCTTCAAACTCTATAAAATACTTCTAAATAAATAACTATGAAACTATATGATGTGAGACAGAAGAAAACTAAATACTTGACATCTACCAAAACTAAGAAAGAAGACAACCAATACAGGAACAGAAAAAGACCTAAGACTTTCTGAACTGCTTCTGGAATGAAAAATACCGCTAAAAGAAACAAAAATAAGAACAAGGTGTAGAAATAATGCAGAAAATGAAGCACCACCCTTATCATTTCATCAACAGAGATTATCTACATCCAAGGAGCCTTCTATGAATTAATAAGAAGCTGTTCCAGTTACCACTGTCCTGGCAGTTTCATACGCATGTCTTAGTCTTCAATCATATGTAGAATATACCTGAAATGTGAAGCAACATATACTATTTTGGAGTTTATATCAACAAACATGATACGCTTGTAAGTGAAATATTTTTGTTCCGCAGCAGAAGGAAGATTAGTGATTGCCAACAGAGTGGTTATTAAACTAGAATATCATTAGTTAAAGAAGGATGAGGGAGAAAATCAGATATAGACTTTTTGAAGGAACGATCTTTGCATTCAAGTAGTGTGAAACTGGGTAACTACAGAAGTCATCTTCAAGATTTCTGGGTGGTAACCTGAAGTACTATTCTCCCAAATATGAATCCAATCACTGTGTCATCTTCCTGAAGTATTCAGCAGATATCTGTAATTGTAAGTTGAGTGCCTAAGATAAAAATGTTGGACCACTCCAACACTACACTGGAAAATGGCCCAAAAGGTACACCTAACATCTACTGTATTACAAATACAATTTTATGTTCTCAGAAGAATATACTAGCCACGAAAAAATTATCAATAATTGCACTACGATAAGATACATACCTAGTAAGTAGAAACTGCTAATGAAGCTTAATACTTAAATAACATTATATACTACTGTTTTTATTAAAATTTTACCTGGTCTTCATAGGAACTTATGGAAGACACACACAGTAAAACAGCTACCAAAAATGGGTTTAACACAAATTCTGGAGCATTGCGTACATTCTTCAGACTCTTGATTAGTTCTTTCACAATAGAATGCCCACCAGCAGCAGCCTGGCTGATGTGGAAAAGTACTGTACTTTCAGATCGTTGAATATCTCTTATGTCCACTGCATCTACAAAGTTGAAATGTTCAGATAAAATATAGTTCAAAATCTGTGTAACTTAACTCAGTTTCTACTAACAAGAATATAATTAAGATTTCAGATGATTTTGTGATGATATTGTTGTTCAAATATATATGGATGAATGACTCTGGTCAACTGCTTTAGTCAGTGAAGGAATTCATTTTTTCCTTTCTTTATTTTTAAATTTAAAAACCTTGCATGTTATATTATAGGCAGATCAATGTAAGTTACTGCAGATATAAAATTAGCATGCTTACCGACAGCTCACAAGACAATACACTAAAATAGTAATAATAATAACACACTAATAATAATAATAATAATAATAATAATGTTCTGCCAGTCGTAAAAGGCGACAAAAAGAACAAACCACTAATAGGGCTAACCCCCCCCCCCCTTTTAGTGTGATTAGTTGGTTCAGGACACAACTAAAGAAGCCTCGGACAAGCACCGTCATGGTCGGGGACGACGCTTGAACTCGATGCCCGCCCACAATTGTAACGACACTGCTAGCCAACTGGAAAATGATTTAAATCCAAATAGAGGTGTTTTGCAAGATATGCTTCCTGCAACCACCCTAGAAGGAAAACAAAGACAGAGGATGAGATGGTCAGATGAAGTTAATCGATACCTCATGTTCTGTTATTACCAAGCAACAAACCTAGGAACCAACACAACTGGATACAGATCACAAGTATACACAACATTTATTACCAGATACCCAGAATTAAAATTTTAACAGAACAACGACTAGCTGATCAGATCCGTGCAATAATCAAAAATAACAGGATACCCCAGTCAGAATTAGAAAACATCAAACAACAAGTACAACAAATAATGGAACAAAATAATGTGCAATCAGAAGAAGAAGAAAATACAGTAATGGACTCAAACATCCCAGAGCAAACAAACAAAGAACAACACGCATCAATTAAACAATAGAGGAAAACAAAATCTTAAGATTGCCACCAGAATAAGTACAAATAGAACACGAAGTGACATACATGTTAGATATAGAAGAAAAATTTCATCTGACATATATAGAATACAAAGACACAAATACAGACATTAGACCATTCTTGCATAGACCGCCAAATAACCCACAAGTCGAAACAACAATAAAAACTATCAACACAATCATACACAGCAAAATAAATGAAAACACAACTATGGAAGAGTTACAACTACTGGCTTATATAGGAGCACTCACTACACTAAATATACACACAAGGCAGAGATCAGAACCAACCAACACACAGAAGAAACCCACAAAACCAGCATGGCAACACAGGCTACAGATCAGAATAGAAAAACTGAGAAAAGACATTGGACAGCTAACACAATTTATAAGACATCAAATGTCAGAAAAAAAACGAAAAAGGTTAGGTAAAATCTCAAAAGAAGAAGCGATAGAGCAATTAGATGAAAAGAAGCAGAAATTACAAGCATTGGCCAAACGACTTAGAAGATACAAAAAAAAAGTGAAAATAGAAGGAAACAAAACCAAACATTCAACACAAACCAAAAGAAATTTTACCAGACAATAGATAACACACACATTAAAATAGACAATCAACCAAACATAACAGACATGGAACACTTCTGGAGCAACATATGGTCAAACCCAGTACAACATAACAGGCATGCACGGTGGATAGAGGCAGAAACAGACACATACAAGATGATACCACAAAGGCCTGAAGTGATAATTTTGCAACATGAAGTCACCAAAGCAATTAATTCTACTCACAATTGGAAAGCCCCTGGAAAAGATAAAATAGCAAATTTCTGGCTAAAAAAGTTCACCTCAACATATTCACAACTAACTAAGTTATTTAACAGGACTTACCAAGCGGGAAAGCGCCGGCAGACAGGCACATGAACAAAACACACAAACACACACACAGAATTACGAGCTTTCGCAACTGGCAGTTGCTTCGTCAGGAAAGAGGGAAGGAGAGGGGAAAATGAAAGGATGTGGGTTTTAAGGGAGAGGGTAAGGAGTCATTCCAATCCCGGGAGCGGAAAGACTTCCCTTAGGGGAAAAAAAGGACAGGTGTACACTCGCGCACACACACACACACACACATATCCATCCGCACATACACAGACACAGTGCGGATGGATATGTGTGTGTGTGTTTGTGCGAGTGTACACCTGTCCTTTTTTTCCCCTAAGGGAAGTCTTTCCGCTCCCGGGATTGGAATGACTCCTTACCCTCTCCCTTAAAACCCACATCCTTTCATTTTCCCCTCTCCTTCCCTCTTTCCTGACGAAGCAACTGCCAGTTGCGAAAGCTCGTAATTCTGTGTGTGTGTTTGTGTGTTTTGTTCATGTGCCTGTCTGCCGGCGCTTTCCCGCTTGTTAAGTCTTGGAATCTTTGTTTTAATATATTTTTCCCATGTGGAAGTTTCTTTTTGTTTTAAGTTATTTAACAGTTACATTGCAGACCCATACACATTCCCTGATACACTTACACATGTAATAACTTATATGAAACCTAAAGATCAAGCAGACACAGCAAACCCAGCTAAATACCGCCCCATAACATGCCTACAAACAATATACAAAATATTAACTTCAGGCATTACACAGAAATTAATGACACATACAACACAGAACAAAATTATAAATGAAGAACAAAAAGGCTGTTGCAAAGGAGCACGAGGATGTAAAGAGCAACTGATAATAGATGCAGAGGTGACATATCAAGCTAAAACTAAACAAAGGTCGCTACACTATGCATACATTGATTACCGAAAAGCTTTTGATAGTGTACCCCACTCATGGTTACTACAAATATTGGAAATATACAAAGTAGATCCTAAATTGATACAGTTCCTAAACATAGTAATGAAAAATTGGAAAACCACACTTAATATCCAAACAAATTCAAATAATATCACATCACAGCCAATACAGATTAAGTGTGGAATATACCAAGGAGACTCATTAAGTCCTTTCTGGTTCTGCCTTGCTCTGAACCCACTATCCAACATGCTAAATAATACAAATTATGGATACAATATTACGGGAACATACCCACACAAAATCACACATTTGCTATACATGGATGATCTAAAACTACTGGCAGCAACAAATCAACAACTCAACCAATTACTAAAGATAACAGAAGTATTCAACAATGATATAAGTATGGCTTTTGGAACAGACAAATGTAAGAAAAATAGCATAGTCAAGGGAAAACACACTAAACAAGAAGATTACATATTGGATAACCACAGCGACTGCATAGAAGCAATGGAAAAAACAGATTCCTATAAATATCTAGGATACAGACAAAAAATAGGAATAGATAATACAAATATTAAAGAAGAATTAAAAGAAAAATATAGACAAAGACTAACAAAAATACTGAAAACAGAATTGACAGCAAGAAACAAAACAAAAGCTATAAATACTTATGCTATACCAATATTGACCTACTCATTTGGAGTAGTGAAATGGAGTAACACAGACCTAGAAGCACTCAATACACTTACACGATCACAATGCCACAAATATAGAATACATCACATAGATTCAGCAACAGAGATGATTCACATTAATCAGAAAGGAAGGAGGAAGGGGATTTATCGACATAAAAAACCTACATTATGGACAGGTAGACAATTTAAGAAAATTCTTTCTAGAACAAGCAGAAACTAGCAAAATACACAAAGCAATCACTCACATAAATACATCGGCTACACCACTGCAATTTCATAACCACTTCTACAACCATTTAGATCACATAACATCAACAGATACGAAGAAAGTAAATTGGAAAAAAGAAAACACTACATGGCAAGCACCCGTATCATCTAACACAGCCACACATCGATCAAGACACATCCAACACACGGCTAAGAAAAGGCAATATATACAGTGAGACGGAAGGATTCATGATTGCAATACAGGATCAAACAATAAACACCAGATATTACAGCAAGCATATTATTAAAGATCCCAATACCACAACAGATAAATGCAGACTTTGCAAACAACAAATACAAACAGTAGATCACATCACAAGCGGATGTACAATACTAGCAAATACAGAATACCCCAGAAGACATGACAATGTAGCAAAAATAATACATCAACAGCTTGCCTTACAACATAAACTTATAAAACAACACATTCCCACATACAAGTATGCACCACAAAATGTACTGGAGAATGATGAATACAAATTATACTGGAACAGAACCATTATAACAGACAAAACAACACCACATAACAAACCTGACATCATACTCACCAATAAAAAGAAGAAATTAGCACAACTAATCGAAATATCCATACAAAATACAACAAATATACAAAATAAAACAGGAGAAAAAATTGAAAAATACATCCAACTGGCTGAGCAAGTCAAGGATATGTGGTATCAGGATGAAGTTGACATTATACCAATTATACTATCAACTACAGGAGTCATACCACACAATATCCACCAGTACATCAATGCAATACAGCTACATCCAAACTTATATATACAACTACAGAAATCCGTAATTATTGATACATGTTCAATTACCCGAAAGTTCCTAAATGCAGTATAACATATACTGTACAGTTAAGAGGAAGTCACGCTTGATCAAGGTCTGTGTCACTTTCTACTTCTGACCAGACATAACGTCTGAGATAAGAAAGAAATAATAATAATAATAACAGGTAAAAAATTTAGAAAACAAAACCAAATCCACTTTGTGACTGTCTTTTAGCAAGCAGCAAAGTGGTCAGTGTCTGTTCACCAGTGGTGCAGCTGAAATTCATATTCTGGAACTAACCCTTCCAGTCTTAACATTTTGAGTTCACTCAATGAGTCTACTCAATCCCACCTGATTCCAGGTACAATAACCATGGAGCATTTTGATAATCACAATATTACCTCAGGTGGTCAATCCACTGCCGGTATCACCAGCATAACTGGTCTTTCGGATTCTGGGGCAGCCAGGAGATTCAGCAGAGGAAGTCTGAGTCCTCTGGCCAACTTTTAAACCAAAACAAATAACAACATTAAAAGAACAGAAGATTCAAATTTTGCCACTTCAAGGAATACGAATGACGGACAATAACATCATGTATTTCGGCAATTATTGTCTGTTTAACAGTAAAGCTGATAAAAGAATACTTAATAATGTGTCACATCTGGGAGTTGCTTTTGCAGTCTCCAAAAATATTTTAAACTTAATAACAGAGGTAAAACCCATTAATAATAGACTAATGACAATTTCTCTTACATATGCAAATAAAGCATACACTTTAAGTAATGCCCAGATGTCAGTCAGTTAGAATAACCGTAAAAAACATGATGAAGTTGATGACGCTTGGGAAACATTACAAAGCATCATCTCAAAAATTCCGTCAAATCATGCTAAGATTTTAATGGGCAATTTTAATGCTCAATTAGGTAAAGAGAAAAAATATAAGAAAACCATGGATGGATTTCCTGCGGATAAATGGACAAACCGAAATGACCAAAGACTTGTTGAAGCATGCAAAAATTTTAACCTTAAAATCATGTCAACACATTTAAAAAAGAACCCTTCTAAACAAAAAAACCTACCGGGCACCCAATACATTTTTTGGGGAATTTAAAAACGAGCATGTAGCAATTTCATACACTAACAGCAAAGAAATTTTAAATGTACAAGACAGGAAAGGGTCTAATATTGATTCTGACCATTATCTAATGCCAATAAAAGTAAAACTTTCGCCTCAGAAACTCAACAAAACAAAAAACGTTATCGCAAAATTTGACACTGCTAAAATAACCCCAAGTCTAACAAGTGAACTTGGCACAAAATACAACAATTGGCAAAGCCTAAAAGAAAAGTTCATCAAAACAGCACAAAATTTAATTCTGCTTCGAAAGAAACAAAAACACCCTTGGTGGAATGCGGATTGTGAAAAGGCAGTTAAGTCTAGCCATGAGGCATTCAAAAACTGGAATAGTAACATAACTGAGAAAAAGAATACCACTTTCCTGTGAGAAAAGAAACATCTAAATTAATCTGACAGCCTAAAAGAAACTATGAAAATGTGCAACTTTTAGAAATCGAAAAAGATTTTCAAACGAACAATACAAGAAACTTTTATAAAACATTCAAAACAAAACTAACGAGTTACCAACTTCAAAGACTTTGCTTCAAAAATGAAAATGGCAGTTTGGCTCTTAATGACCAGGAAAACCGTAAGGTACTTGCTAATTATTTTGAAAAACTATTGAGCTGTCCAAAACCAGTGAATAAATCCCAAACACAGCAAATTATATCACCAACTCTAACTCTAAAGCACCTGACTAAATCGAAGTAACTAAACAAATTAAGAGGCTTAAAAACAATAAAGCAACCAGAGAAGACAATATAATCGCAGAATTACTAAAATCAGCTGGCCCTAACACTGTAAGAGATATCACTCAACTAACAGGACATAACTGGCAAACTGAGAAAATACCCGAGGAGCGGAAAACTGCCCTAATTCATCCATTGCATAAAAAAGGGGACAGGACCAATGTTGATAATTACCAAAGAATCTCCCTCCTCCCAGTCACATACAAAATTCTCTCACAGTGTTTACTTGATTGAGCCCAAAGAACAGCTAGAACCTAAAATTTGTGAATAAGAAGCAGGCTTCAGAGCAAACAGATCCTGTCCTGAACAAATTCTTGCTTTAAAACTAATCCTCAGACACCAAAGGATTTCTAGTAACAATATTGTATGTACATTTTTGGATTTTAAAAAGGCTTACGACTCAGTTGATCGCAAATCTCTTTGCCAAATTTTAAAGGAACAAGGGATGGATAATTAAACTCTTAACATGAATTAATGAAACATTAACCGAGACTAGATCTCAAGTTAAATTCATGGGAGAGATTTCTGAATCATTCGAAATAAAGACTGGTGTTAGACAGGAAGATGGACTCTCTCCATTACTGTTTAACTATGTTTTGGAAAAGGTAATTAAAGAACGGCGAGAGCAGAAGAGAAGTCTAAATGCTCGCCATTAGATGGTATGATTAAAACCCCCACACAAATGAAATGTAAAACTAAATCTGCTATTGAGGCATTGTCGCCCAACACCGAAGATAGGTTGCTGGTAAGGTTTAAAACTCCACCACAGGGGGGCCAAATGTGGGTAGTCCAGCAAGATGTGGACGACAGTCATATGTGAGCCACAGTGACACCAAGGTGGGTCCTCACGACCGAGGAGGTGGCCATGTGTTAGCCACATGCAGTCACTGCGGAGCAGGCAGGGAACCACAGAGTCCCTGCGAGAAGCCTGCACGGAGGTCTTCCACACATTCGTAGTCTCCTTAAGGGCACACTGTTGGTTGTGCATACTGAGATTATGCCATTCCGTCTACCAAAGCTGAAAAACCTTGCAGTGTAATAATGATCTCAGGTCAGTTACAGAGATGCCGATCTCCAGAAGTGGTTTCCATGTATCCTAGTTGGCCAGCCTGTCAGCAAGTTCATTTCCTGCGATTCCGACGTGGTTTGGGGTTCAAACAAACACCACAGAATGACTGGACCATTCCAGGGCATAGTTGGACTACTGGATGGTCACTACCAAAGGACGGCAGGGGGCAACACTTGTCGATAGCTTGTAGGCTGCTCAAGAAGTCAGTACAGATAAGAAATGACTGGCAATGACACGAGCAGATGCGCTCAAGAGTACGAGAAATGGCTGCCAGCTCTGCAATGAAAACACTGCAGCCATCTGACAAGGAGTGCTGTTCAATATGTCCTCCATGTACATACACCAAGCCAACGTGACCATCAGCGATGGATTCGCCAATGTAAACCACTTCATGGTCCCAGTACATGTCAAGAATAGAGAGGAAGTGACAGTGGAGAGCCACGGGGTTAACAGAGTCCTTAGGACCACGTGACAGGTCCAGGCGAAGCTTCAGTCTAGGTGTACACCATGGAGATGTACACGTATGGACCTTGAATATAGGTGGTAAAAGCAAGAACTCCACTTCAGACAGGAGAGATTGGACACAAACTACAATTGTGAGTCCTGACCTGGGCCTCCGATTCGGGAGATGAACCGCCGTGGATGGGAAAAGGAGAGTGTAATTCGGATGCTCAGGAGAACTACAATGTGTGCAACATAACTGGCGAGCAGCTGTGCACGCCTAACCTTCGATGGAGGGACTCCGGTCTCCACCAGGATGCTAGTCACCGGACTTGTTCTAAAAGTTCCTGCTGCTAGTCGAATGCCACAGTGATGCACTGGGTCGAATAAATGCAATGCTGAGGCTGCCACCAAACCATAAACCAGACTCCCATAGTCAAGTCGCGATTGAACAAGGGCTCTGTAGAGCTCCAGCACAACAGAGCGACTTGCACCCCAGCTGCTGTTGCTCAGGCAGCGGAAGGCATTGAGGTCCTGCCAGCACTACCGCTTCATTTGACTAAGATGACGAAACCACATCAATCAAGCATCGAAAATTTGTCCCAAGAATCGATATGTCTCCACTACAGCGAGTGGTAAAGTTCTGTTTCTGGATGAAAAAGATATAAAGCTTAACAGTTGCCGTAGCTCAGCCAGGTGGTGGAAAAAAACTGCACAAATTCCACTGCAGGATGACGTTATTGTGAGGCTGGGAAGGTGTGAAGCATGCAAGGAGGCAGGTTATGCCTCGGGGTCACCTGCTGCCACCGATTGAGTATTTGTATCCATTCCTATTGTGGAGGAGGCATCAATGAGATCCAGGTCCTTGGGGGACGCTGAAATCTCTATCTCATTGCAGCTGCAGAATTGGTAGAGAGTGTTGGTGTTGGGGGCCCTGGAGGGTCCTTTTTCTTAGCAGACTTCTTTGTTTGCTTGCCCTCTCACTTCTCTTTAGGGGCTAGCTGGGAGGACTTCCCCAAAGTAACTTCAGGCACAGATGAAGACCATGAAGCTCTTCATCCAGCAGCTTTTGGCTCCTTTAGCCACTGGCGAGGTCTGCTGTGGTATTAGTGGAGACCTTGAAAGAGAAGGTCCTAAGGGAGCCCTTCCGCACGAGAGGAGCCGGAGGTGGCTGTGGTGGGGAAAGGACCTATGTCCCCTGCGTTTGGTGGAGGGGGGGGGGGGGATGAGGGAGATTTTCCCCCTACCACCAAGGGAGCAGATGTATTCTGGAGGCCCAGAACGCCCACTGTTCATGGCACAGAGTGTGGTATGACTGGTACTTGTGATGGCAAAGGTAATGTAGCTGCAGCATATGTGGACATCAATCAAACGGGGTGTAATCGTTCAAATTTATGTTTAGCCTCTTGGTAAATCAATTGGTCCAGGGTCTTTTACTCCATGTACTGTGCACTCTGGCAAGCAGGGGGAGTGCTGCTTTCCACAGTTGATACAAGTTGGAGGAGGCATACAGGGAGTATCTCAATGCAGTGGATGTCCGCAGTCTCAACATGTGGCATTGGAAGTGCAGCGGGAAGACATGTGCCCGAATTTCCAGCACTTAAAGCACCGCATAGGGGGAGGGACATATGGTTTAACGTCACAGCAGTAAGCCATCACCTTGACCTTTTCAGGCAATGAATTACCCTCAAAGGCAAAGTTGAAGGCACTGATAGCAGCCCAGTTGTCTTTGAGACCCCTGTAAACGTGCCGGATGAAATGAACATGCCGCCGTCCTAGATTGGCACGGAGCTCTTCGTCAGACTGCAAGAAGAGCACAATGTAAAATATTTCCCTGGACCATGTTGAGGCTTTTATGTGGAATTACAGAAACAGGAATATCAACCAGCTGGTCAGAAGCGAGTAATGCCCAGGATTGGGCTGAGGATGCTGTCTGAATCAAGACTGTGCCACTTCTCATCTTGGACAGTGGTGTCACTTCCCCAAACTTATCCTCAAGCTGTTCAACAGCTTCATAGGTAAAAAAGGAGACCACGTCCATTCTGCTAAATACCAAGGCGAATATGGCTCTCTTCCTTCAGAAGCCCTACATTCCTCCCATGGTGCAGCAAGGGAGGGAAACGATTTAGGGTCATATCTGTTAGCATTGTACTCTATCTTGCCCTTCTTAGAGACTGCTGGCTCTGTACGGTCATCAGCAAGAGATGATTTAGTCCGCTTCACTGCGGGTCATTCGTCCTGACGCCACCCACTCTGATCAGGGGCTCTCCCAACGGGTGCCACTCAGCCACAGGAAAGGCCACCTTGCATGATGACCATTGTCGGGAGTCCTGATGCCCCATGAAGACAGGCATCTACTCCTTGGCATATGTGGGAAGTTTACAGATCAGGCATAAACAGTGCGATCTCTGTGTTGTCAGGGGGCTACCACAAAATGGGTACACGATGGCCCCACCACAACAGACTGGCTATCGTGTCAGATATTGGGCACAGAGAAATCCAATACTGTCATGGGAACAAAAGAGGACAGAAGACAACTGAAGAAGATGACATACGCCGTAAAGTGTCCTTGCCCAAATAGTTGAATTGCAGATGGAGATGCAAAGCCATGACAAGAGGTTCAGGAGATCGAATCTAAGGGCACTATGGATAACTTGTACTCCAACCCCAGTTCTCGATACCAGTAATATCTTACTACATTTCTGCGAAGTAACTGACATATTTTTGTGACAATATTCACATTTGGCTTTATTAATGTATAGGTACTCCAATGTATCGATATATTACAGTGATAATATCACTTGTCTGTATTCATTTCTGTGAGACTGTCATAATCTTTGACTTATTTATAACAGTTTTGGCGCGAATGCGCAAAGAGCAGTCTTTGTTTCACTTTGCAGAAGTTAAGTTGTTATTTTGCTTTGTAAAAGAACAGTAAAATATTGTGTTTGGTTAAAGTGGATTTTAATTATATGAAGATTGATACAAAACTGTTTTCTTGATGATGTGACAATTAAGAAGAAGTATATGTGAATTTACAAGAAGTTTAATAAAAATGTGGATCGTGAATTCCAAGTCAAAAATTATTTCTACCATATCATTGTTCTGATCTGGGATTGTTTGATCATTAACAATTTCCTGAAATACGCATTTGTTAGGTCTTCAAATATTTCTAAAATACAGACCTAGACCTTCTAGCAGTCAAAGTGGAATCACCCTAGAATCAACAAGATGAGCCATAACAACTTCTACAAAATTTACGTGGGAATCCATTCAAGATAAGTGCCAAAATTACTGACTATTTTACAGTGACTTCATTATTTCCGTTCTGACAATACCATCCACAGTCAATAACTTTGTTGTTGGCCGGTAAATCAAACATATGCTGCATGAGCAACATTATTAATCTGATTTCTAACCTACTTTGCAAGAGGTGGTATTGTTAGAGCCCGCACTGCTGTACCATTTGGAAAGTGGCAGGTCAAACCATAAAATGGAACATGAACTCGATGGGTCGAAAAGTGAGAGACTCCTTTTAGTCTTATGACAGATGGGGATATTTCGGGTCTATTCTATGCTCTGAACCCGCAGGGGGATTTGGAGGACAAACTCTTCCTCTTCAGTCAGTCGTTATTCAGTGAGGTTGTCCACTGTGCATGACATGCTGAGAATCACCTTGTTTATCTAATTTAGTCATTTTGTAAGCTGCTTCTTCTGTTGCTCAGTGCAGCGCTCAAGCAAGATGAATATGTGAGCCACAGCACCGCAGACATGAAATGCAACACCTGGAAAGTTTTCTGAGGAGCAGTGGGTACTCTATAAGTTATATTAGAAGAATAACAGAGTCAAATACTTGGCAAAATGTTGGGTATGGCCTTTCTGCCATACATTCCCAGACTAACAAACAGAATCAGCTGTATATTGTGCAAACCCGGCATAAAGTCTACTTACAAACAAACAAAAAGGATCAAAGAGTATCTCAGATCGGCAAAGGAGAAAAAGGGACCCACTTGCAATGTTGGGAATAGACTACATAACATACACATGAGGTAACGTTTGTGTTGGAATAACTGGATGATCAATCCACATAGGAAAATTCACCAACATGGAAGTTCTGGCTGTACGGAAGAACTATCACATCCACTTGTTCAGAAAAGCTATACAAATACACAAACACAAGAACAGCTTCAACGAGAAAGAAGAAAACCTCAAGGTAAACGAATCCTGGATTCCATGCTGCAGCAAATGACTGCTGTAGGTAGCAAAAGGAGAACCGCACTAGAAATGACCACAGAGAAGCACTTGGATGTTGGTGTGCCAGGTACACTATGTGATCAAAAGTATTCACACACCTGGCTGAAAATGACTTACACGTTTGTGGCACCCTCCTTCGGTAATGCTGGAACTCAATATGGTGTTGGCCCACCCTTAGAGTTGATGACAGCTACCACCCTCGTAGACATACATTCAATTAAGTGCTGGAAAGTTTTTTGGGAAATGGCAGCCCATTCTTCATGGAATGGTGCACTGAGGAGAGATATCGATGTACGTCGGAGCGGTCAGGCACCAAGTCAGCATTCAAAAACATCCCAAAGGTGTTCTATAGGATTCAGGTCAGCACTCTGTGCAGGCCAGTCCATTACAGAGATGTTATTGACGTGTAACCACTCTGCCACAGTCCATGCATTACCAACAGGTGCTCGATCGTGGTGAAAGATGTAATCACCATCCCGGAATTGTTCTTCAACAGTGGAAGCAAGAGGGTGCTTGAAACATCAATGTAACCCTGTGCTGTGATAGTGCCACTCAAACCAAGGGGTGCAAGCCCCCACCATGAAAAACATGACCACACCATAACACCAATACCTCTAAATTTTGCTGTTGGCACTACACACACTGGTAGATGACATTCACCGGGCATTCACAATACCAACACCTTGAAATTGGATCATCACACTGTGTACCCTCTTTCATCATTCCACTCAACGTTTTTCCACTGTTCAATCGTCCAATGTTTATGCTCCTTAGACCAAGCATGGCGTCGTTTGGCACCTCCTGGCGTAACGTATGGCTATGAGCAGCTGCTCGACCATGAAATCCCAGTTTTCTCACCTCCCGCCTATCATAGTATTTGCAGTGGATCCTGATGCAGTTTGGAATTCCTTAGTGATGGTCTGGATAGATGTCTGCCTATTATACATTATGACCCTCTTCATCTGTCTCTGTCAGTCAACAGACAAGGTCGGCCTGTACACTTTTGTGCTGTACGTGTCCCTTCACGTTTACACTTCACTATCACATTGGAAGCAGTGGACCTAGGGAGGTTTAGGAGTGTGGAAATCTTGCATACAGACGTGTGAAATAAGTGACAACCAATCACCTGACCACGATCGAAGTCTGTGAGTTCCGGAGAGCACCCCATTCTGCTCTCTCACAATGTCTAGTGACTACTGAGGTCGCTGATATGGAGTACCAGACAGTAGGTGGCTGCACAATGCACCTAATATGAGAAACATATGTTTTTGAGGGTGTCCGGATACTTTTGATCACATAGTGTACATATAGTCTGCGGCCACGAGCTCGCCTCCAGTCCTCCACTAGCAACGACGGGTGAAGTTTTGACAATACCAGCCACTCGAGCTGGTGGAATGTCAGAAAAATCATCCGACAAACATTGAAAAAACAAACCGAGACGGAAGCCACCAGGCAGTTTATCATATAATGTTTCTTTTGCATCAATGTGGATCCTAAAAAGTATAAAACTCATAATGAAAAAAGGAAGTTTTTGACAGTGTGGACGGAAGAATATTGTTTTATCCTGCCTGATAGGCCTGGAACTGTTACAGTTTGCCTCATTTGCAACAGAACTGTTGCTCTTATCAAAATTTAAACTGACACTGTGAAACAATTTATCAGCAGTATCATATTTAGTTTCCTAAAAAAAAAAAAAAACGATCATAGTTCACTCTATTAAACAACTGAAGCCATTTTCAGAGTCCGAGATAGTAAAAAAAAAAATGCTGCGGCGCTTTTTGCAGCAATTCAAGGTAATCCATTGTCGGCAAGAAGTAATACGAGACAAACCGAAATTTTGGCTACTGACAATGAAAGTAGTTTGCTCGAACTTCTGCAGCAGTCCCTCACTACACCTTGCACTAGCTGAATCATGCGCCGTTGCTTAAGAAGAACAAACATCCATTTTCATATGAATTTTGGATATTGAAAGTAAGGAATTTACGGAAGAACTGCTAATAACAATATTGTCATTGTAAGGCAAAAATGTTAGTTAGCTAAGTAAGGGTCAAGTAACTTAATGTTTCTAGCAAATAAAAGAAGAAGTAGCATCCTACTTAGAAAACTTGGAATGCACTAGAAGCAAGAAACCATTTGGAGTTCCTTGTACACGAATGCATTATGGTTGCTGTTGCTTTCCTGAAAGACATACTGAAACATTTAAATGTGCTCAGTACCGAGTTACAAGGAAACGGGAAATTAATGTGTGATCTGATACAAAGAGAGTCTTTTTTCCAATGCAAGCTGGGTACCTTTGAGAAAGACATTACAAGTCAACAATTTTTTCACTTTCCTGCAATTTTGTAATATAAAAAAATTATGAAACAGACATTTCAGTTTAATCTTAAGCCTATCCATTACAGATATTTTAGAACCTGTGACTGTTAATTGAATGTAAATACATAAAACTGCAACCAGACACTTTTTTGAACAGTTATTTACAATTCCATGAACTAGTTTTTTAACATTTTCAGGTTCACCTTCAGATGGTTTTCTGGGAGTAACATCGCTGTTTCTAGCACACACTTTAATATATCACCATGACTATTGCTTAAATAAATTTGCATCCATATCAACAGATAAACGATAGTCATTGGGGATATATTACAGTGTCTTCCATCCTCTTGTCGGAAACCCAGCACCCAGCATTATGCTAAAAATAGCGATGTAACTTCCAGGAACCCATCTGAAGATGAACCTGAAAAGGTTCGAAAACTGGTTCGTGAAATAATAAATAACTATTCAAAAAGTGGCTGGCTGCAGTTATATGTATTTACAGATATTTCAGTATTCTCAAATTTTATGGCAGATCTTAAGAAGGAATTTTCAGCAAGATTCCAAGACTTTTCAGATGTAGAGAAGCTTTCGCGATTCTTAAAGTGCCTTTTGAAGTTTCTCCAGCAGCAGCCTTGACAGATGTGGCAGTGAATTGTTCTGCCTTTCAAAATCCTTATTCCAAATGAAGATAATACACTTGCAGGAAGACATTTCCTTGCCAACATATAAAACTGTATAAAACTGCATCCTCTGAAGAATTTCGGAGTAAACATATCCCAGAAAAACGGGAAAATGGCAAAAAATTATCCACATATGTAGCTACTATGTTTGGTTCCACCATATTTGTGAAATTTCATTTTTAAAAATGAATTTTTTGAAGAATAAGTATTGCTCCAGACTAACGGCCACCCTGAAGACACTATTCACATAAGCTGCTCTACACATGAACCTAAGTTAAAGAAACTGGCTCAAGACCGCAAACGCAATTTCTCTCATTGATTTTTTAATACAAATAAGCCTATCTATTGTACTTCATATTTTGTGAACGAAAATTAAAATAAATATAGTACTGAATATACTTTTTTCTGGATTTTTCAATATAAATATGCCTGTCTACTGTATTTCTTTTGAGTGAAAATAAAAAAAAGAGGAATACAGGTTTTTTCCTGGATTTTCTAATACAAATATGTCTGTCTATTGTATTTCATTATACTTTGAGAGTGAAAATCAAAATAAAAAATAAGTAAATATATCTAAAAACAAAGATGATGTGACTTACCAAACAAAAGCGCTGGCAGGTCGATAGACACCCAAACAAAT
This sequence comes from Schistocerca gregaria, assembly GCF_023897955.1. Lineage (NCBI taxonomy): Eukaryota > Metazoa > Arthropoda > Insecta > Orthoptera > Acrididae > Schistocerca > Schistocerca gregaria. Next base: position 157,018 of record NW_026061879.1, read on the forward strand.
ACAAACATATGCACAAAATTCGAGCTTTCACAACCGGCGGTTGCTTCGTCAGGAAAAAGGGAAGGAGAGGGAAAGATGAAAGGATGTAGGTTTTAAGGGAGAGGGTAAGGAGCCATTCCTATCCCGGGAGCGGAAAGACTTACCTTAGGGGGAAAAAGGATAGGTATACACTCGCGCGTGCGCGCGCGCGCACACACACACACACACACACACACACACACACACACACACACACATATATATCCATCCGCACATACACAAACACAAGCAGACATTTGTAAAGGCAAAGAGTTTGGGGAGAGCTGTCAGTCGAGGCGGAAGTACAGAGTAGATTACGGTAAAAAGGAGAAGGTGAATACAAAGTGAAACTACTGGCAAAAACAGAAAGAGAAAATAAGATGACAGAAAAGATTTCGAAATGCAACAGTGACAATAACAAACATAATTGTTGGGTTCAAATTAATGATATGAATACAATAGAGGGAAACATTCCACATGAGAAAAATATATCTAAAAACAAAGGTGATGTGACTTACCAAACTAAAGCGCTGACAGGTCGATACACACACAAACATACACACAAAATTCGAGCTTTCGCAACCGGTGGTTGCTTCGTCAGGAAAGAGGGAAGGAGAGGGAAATATGAAAGGATGTGGTTGCGAAAGCCCGAATTTTATGTGTATGTTTGTGTTTGTCTGTGTGTGTATCGACCTGCCAGCGCTTTTGTTTGGTAAGTCACATCATCTTTGTTTTTAGATATATTTTTCCCACGTGGAATTTTTCCCTCTATTGTATTCATATCATTAATTTGAACCCAACAATTATGTTTGTTATTGTCACTGTTGCATTTCGAAATCTTTTCTGTCATCTTATTTTCTCTTTCTGTTTTTGCCAGTAGTTTCACTTTGTATTCACCTTCTCCTTTTTACCGTAATCTACTCTGTACTTCCGCCTCGACTGACATCTCTCCCCAAACTCTTTGCCTTTACAAATGTCTGCTTGTGTCTGTGTACGTGCGGATGGATGTGTGTGTGTGTGTGTGTGTGTGTGTGTGTGTGTGTGTGTGTGTGTGTGTGTGTGTGTGTGTGTGCGCGCGCGCGAGTGTATACCTATCCTTTTTTCCCCCTAAGGTAAGTCTTTCGCTCCCGGGATTGGAATGACTCCATACCCTCTCCCTTAAAACCTACATCCTTTCATCTTTCCCTCTCCTTCCCTCTTTCCTGACGAAGCAATTGCTGGTTGCGAAAGCTTCAATTTTGTGTGTATGTTTGTGTGTCTATCGACCTGCCAGTGCTTTTGTTTGGTAAGCCACATCATCTTTGTTTTTAGATATATCTTTCCCACGTGGAATGTTTCCCTCTATTATATTCATAAAAAATAAGTAAGAGATACGAGATTTTTCTTCTGGCTCTCGAAAAAAATTTTCAAAAGTTTCCAAGACCCCATCTAAAATTACTTGCCGACCCCTGCTCTAAAATATTTTCAGCATGTGGACTTTTTATGTTGCAGGTTCGGAGATTTAGTCTAAACTTTCAAAGCATTTCTGCAGTGAATTTAGAGAGTGTCTGCCCTTGGAATTTCATTAGTTCGCAAGTACGGTAATTTAAATTTTGCTAACAGAACTTACTTTATTTTTCGTGAATCTTCAGAAGTTTACAAAAATGTGCAATACAATTCAGTTTATTTAAACCCTCATTCAGATGGTCATTACTGCATCAGTGAACCATTATCAAATATGATAAATGGTACTTCAATTCTGAATTAAACTAAGTTTGTTAAAATTTAAAATGCACTGAGAAGTGAACACTGTTTCACCGCAAGTTCCTTCTGTGTGGTCACCCATGTGCATCAGCATATATAAGAAACATTAAAGCAAGAAAAACAGTGTTATAGGGCATCCGTAATGCATGGTTGGATTTCTTAAGTGTTTGCTGTGTTAAGAAATCCAACCATGTGTTACGGATGCCCTATAACACTGTTTTTCTTGCTTTAATGTTTATTATATATGCTGATGCACATGGGGGACTGCAAGTCATTGAATGAACAATTATTTGGTGGATCCATAAGAATTAGCAAGTACATTTCTACCCATATAGTCACACTGGTTGGCCTCATCCGAGAGACAGCAAAAGAATATTGAACATTTTTCTATCTGTCATGTTGCAAAGGTTACAAATGGAAGACAGGCAATTACCAATGTAGAGATAATGGAAGAAGGGGCTGGGAATAAAATTATAGCTGGGACAAATATGGAAAGATACAGAAAAAAAGGAAGCAAGTGAGTGATGCAAGCAATGACTTAAGAATAAAGGCAATAGAAAAGAGTAATCTTTAATATAATTGCCAGCAGAGCTCATTAATTATACAATGAAGAGAAACAAAAGCACCTGATAATAAATAAACAAGAACAGTTTTACTCTTAGGTCCCATAAAAGATTGGGTTGGGTTTGAACAACACTCAACAGAAAATAAAACGGAAAGCACAATTCAAAACAATGAAAATTGCCACACTGAAGAGAGTGCACAATAACAGGTGATAACAGATGATAATTAAGAAAACAATGAAATACAGTACAAGAACCAAAGAAACTGGTACACCTGCCTAATATCGTGTAGAGCCCACACGAGCATGCAGAAGTGCCACAACATGTTATGGCATGGCCTCGACTAATATCTGAAGTAGTGCTGGGGGGAACTGACATAATGAATCCTGCAGGGCTGTCCATAAATCTGTTTGAGTATGAATGGGTGGAGATCTCTTCTGAGCAGCACATTGCAAGGCATCCCAGACATGCTTAATAATGTTCATGTCTAGGAACTGGATGCCAGCAGAAGTGCTTAACTCAGAAGAGTGTTCCTGGAGTCACTCTGTAGCAATTCAGGACATGTGGGGTCTCACACTGTCCCGCTGGGATTACCCAAGTCCATCGGAATGCACAATGGACATGAATGAATGCGGGTGATCAGACAGGATGTTTATGTACATGTCACCTGTCAGAGTGGTATCTAGATGTATCAGAGGTCCCATATCACTCCAACTGCACATGCCCCACACCATTTCAGAGCCCTCACCAGCTTCAACAGTCCCTGCTACTGTGCCAAGTTTATGGATTCATGAGGTTGTCTCCATATCTGTATACGTGCACCCGCTCGATAAATTTGGAATGAGTCTCGCCCGACCAGGCAATATATTTCCAGAAAACAGTCCAATATCGGTGTTGACGGGTCCAGGAGAGGCATAATGCTTTGTGTCATGCAGTCATCAAGGGTACACGAATGGGCCTTCAGCTCTGAAAGGCCATATTAATGGTTCCACCACTGACACTTGTTGATGGCCCCGCATTGAAAGCTGCAGCAATTTGTGGAAGGGTTGCACTTCTGTCATGTTGAACAATTCTCATCAACCGTCATCGGTTCTGATCTTCCAAGCCACAGCGAAGTCAGAGACTTGATGTTTTACCAGATCCCTGAAATTCACAGTATACTCGTGAAATGGTTGTACTGGAAAATCCCACTTCATCGCTACCTCGGAGATGCTGTCTCTCACAGCTCATGCGCTAACTATAACACCACATTCAAACTCACTTAAATCTTGATAACCTGCCATCGTAGCAGCAGTGACCGATCTAAAAACAGCACCAGACACTTGTCTTATACAGGTGTTGCTGACCGCACCACTATATTTGGCCTGTTTACGTATCTCTGTATTTGAATACGCAAGCCCTTACCAGTTTATTTGACGCGTCAGTGTATATTAAAGATGAGACATATTTTTCTCTTTCCATCACGTCCTTTATGTGGAAATCAAATAGAAGTGCTGAATATTTAAATGAAGTTATGCACTGCAACTAGGATAGGAACCCCTTATTTTTATATGCTTTATATGGGAAGGTCTTTATATTTTCTGAAGAAATTCAATGTACGCAAGCAGAAGTAAAATGATATAATACAATCATTGAATGGTCAGGAAACTATTTGAAGCTGTTTATCTATAACATAGTGTAGCTTAAGACTTGGTACTTTAGTTTTACTACAAGAACACAACAAGTTGATATTAAAAAATTATGTAACAACAGTCAGTTACTCCCAATGAGTCTTACCATTTGCAATGTCGTCAGACATCAATTCCATATCTTTCGATTTATCACTTTTTTCTTTGAAATGTTTCATGCTATAGAGATGAGTTGTAAAGTAATTCTGTAGTTCCAAGAATAATGGTAACCCATGCTGATCTTCACACAACCATAGCAGTTGATTTACAACTGGAGGGACCATATTTGGAGGCATTTCAGTCATACATTTGCAAATTTTGTACACAATTTGCAAATGCTGGTCAGGAGATAGTGGTACATCCCTTCAAAGATTCATAAAAGGGAAAGAATTAGACACAACAAATAAATCAGAAGGATTGTCTAAAGAAATAATTCTTTAAATACTTACAGAAACATTGCTGCCAGAGGATTAATTACCTCTGGTCTCCATTTTGCCATACAAAGAGAATTTATTATCTTATCTTTATAATCAGCTCCGGTCATTTCTACACCTTCATATTCAACCCTTTCTTTTTGTTTTAATAAATGCAGTAGTTTTGGTAAAACATCTTTCCAACTGAAACAAAAGCAAAATCTGGTATTAAAATAGCATTGTAAGTAATGAAACACTTAACACTATATGTCTCAACAACAGGCAATACTTTTAATGCTCAATTTACAGGATGGGACACATGGTACATAGTTCAAGCAGAAAATATTGTTGCCCTCTTAGCCACGACTTGCCTTTGAACAAACGGAATAAAACATAGTAGACCCTCATTATTTTGAAATTCGATAAACCGGAAACTCTGTTAACCCATACTAGCTGTCCAGTCTCTGCTGAATTACAATGAAAAGTCCTCCACTTAAACTAAATTTTGGATAATTCATACTACAAACTAAAATTTAGTGCCCACAGTATATATTACATATCTTATTATTCATCTGGACTGAATAAGCACTGACACATGTAATGCTGTATTCTACAGTATTTTGCATTATATATTTCACATAATTTTTCTCCATCAATGTGCTGTTCTGTAATTTTGCAACAACTGATCAACTGGTTGCTTGCTGCTCACCTGTCATTCCCAAAGTGCAAGAGGCAAGGGCAGGGGTGAGGGAGGTTGGTCAGTAGGCCACACAGAGCACACGACATGCAGCAACCCAGTGAGAGAGTGGTTCCACTTATGTATCGTACAGCCGTTACAGCGCCTTCCATGACCACCAGCAACGTACTTCGGTCCCAAATAATACCACCCAAAAATAGCAGGGAACTTCCACCTTGCTGCACTCGCTGGACAGTGTGTCTAAGGCATTCAGCCTGACCGGGTTGCCCCCAAACATGACTCCGACATTTGTCTGGTTGAAGGCATATGCGACAGAACTTGATGCCAATCCTGAGTGGTCCATTCAGCATGTTGTTGGGCCCATCTTTACTATGCTGCATATTGTCATGGTTGCAAAGATGGACCTCGCCATGGACTTCGGGAATGAAGTTCCATATCATGGAGCCTATTGCTCACAGTTTGAGTCATAACATGATGTCCTGTGGCGGCATGAAAAGAAATATCCAACATGGTGGCGTTGCTGTCAGGGTTCCTCCGAGCCATAATCCATAGGTAGCGGTCATCCACTGCAGTAGTAGCCCTTGGACGGCCTGAGCAAGGCATGTCATCAACAGTTTCTGTCGCTTTGTATGTCCTCCAATGTCTGAACAACGTTGCTTTGGTTCACTCAAGAGATGCCTAGACAGTTCCCTTGTTGAGAGCCCTTCCTGACACAGCGTAACAATGCGGGTGTGATTGAACCGTGGGATTGACTGTCTAGGCACGGTTGAACTACAGACAACAAGAGCCGTTTATCTCCTTCCTGGTGGAATGACTGGAACTTATCAGCTTACAGAAATAAAATGTGTAAAGGACAAGAATCGTTGTACACTAAAACATGTTTCTTGATTAAAACTTAGTGTGCTAAAGATCTGTACATCAAAGTATTTCTGAAGTTATTGTTCACTGCATTACATGAGACATTAATTCAATGGGTATAATATTGTTGCACAATATGTGCATAGCTGTATTGTTTGCGAAAAAATACAGCAAGCAATGGACAATAGGTACATCACTTTATCACTTTATCACTTTTTTTTTTTTTTTAGAGCCCATGCAAATAGAGCCCCCCCACTCATCAGTATCCATAACAAGAGAAAAAGTGAACTCAACAGTTATATATTTTCAAAAAAAACTCATTAATTCAAACTTTGTTAATCTGAACTGCCTATTTTTGGAATTTGCAAGTTTTGACTTTGCTGAGGGTCCAGGGTGAGAGCAAGTGCATAGGCCAGTTTCAAGAGGTACTTGACTGCTGGCGAGTAGGTGGCCAATGACACACAGTCAATGGCTTTTCCCAGGCCTCTGGAGTGGGGAGAGGCAATTAGCTGTTTGGACAGTATATGTCAGAGTAATCAAGTTACTGAGGTGCAGTTTTGAGACACTGACATCATGTATATCAATTAAACTACACAAGTTATGTCCTAACTATAAATGTATACTCATAAAAATCTATCTGGGCTGGTCAGACTAGGAGGTAAGGTGTATTCTGGAGTGCTAACAGCATAGTTCAGGACTTGTGAAGTGGTAGTTTTTGTGCTCCATAGGCCACTTTACATACTGTAACATTTGCTGGTACTTGGAAAAATTTCGAGTGAAATGAGACTTAGAATCAGTTAGCCAGCTGCAACTTTAATATTTCCTAAATTACAGGTAATGCACAGTGTTGAATGCTGATTGTCTGGATGCAAATCTGGCAATACTATTGAATAGACTGTGGTAACCTACTCGTGGTTACGCGAATTTGGTATCTTGATTGCTATAATGAATTTATATGAGGAGCAGTCAAATGAAAACAAGACTGATGCAAAAAAGTTAAATAAGCTGTTTATTATTTTAGAACTAATCACCATAATCATTAACACATTTATCCCACTGTGCGGCGAGATGGTTAATGCGTAAATGAAAAATTCTTTGCATCTGCTTGTGGAACCATGATTGCACCCAGAAGTGCACCTCTTTATCTGAAGAAAATAGATCGCAACAGATGTATTTCTTCAGGACTCCACGAATATGGAAATCACATGGGGAAAAAATCAGCACTATACGGAGGATGTGTAAGGGCTTCCCAGCAAAACTTTACCAACATACTCTAAACAACCTTGGCAACAAAAGGGTGAACCCCAACATACTGATCACTGAGCAAGGAGTTGCTGCGCCACTATGGAACTTGAGACTGTGTGCCTTGCAGTCCTGTTAAATGCGGTTGCAACTGCACCCACTGTCTGACACGGGTCCCTTCTTGCCTGTTGCAAAATATAGTACTCATCTGCTGCTGTAGGCATCATTGTTGCCCACCTCCTCTAGTTTGGGCAGCAGTGCCAGTAGTTTGAATGCTCCCCATGGATGTCAAACAATGCTGTGAGCAAAACCAAACTCCTGGGCTACTCTTGTGACACTTCAAACAACTCCCATTTTCCTGATTATTCGACCTAAAGCAAAGTTTCAAACGTTATCTCTGAGCCATGTTGTAATGAAGAAGACCACCAAAGTGCACCTTGATTGGTTGATGACTGACACACACTGTATTTTTCCTGTTCATTCAACTGCCTAGTGTCACAGGGCCAGCCCCATTTGGTGCTATAGTCACACTGACCTCAAGCCATGTGACATGCCACATTCTGTGCATGACGATCTCCAACAATATGATCCCGCACTTTCATTCAGTTGCACTTAGTAGTTAATGTTATGTTACTGTACCTATCTCATCCTTACATTTTGCAGAGCAGTGTATTTCTGCAAGTTTAGCTGCCGAACATGAAAGCCAGTATGTATCACTCGACTGCACAATGATGATTATGATTTTGAGTTAGTATTCTGAATAGAGCATGATGGCCCAACTGTGTCTAGTGCTCAATCACATCTCAGGGATTATTTTAATTAAATAGCATTAGTACCAACCTGTTGCACATTTTATTCTTCTAGAGCAGTAAGAGTATGTAGTATTATGACAACAACAGTACTATCAAACAATATCAGCTTGTTTACACGGAAAAAAAAAAGCTCGTTCGCATATCAATAGGTGTTTATTCAATCCTAGCAAGTAAAAGTATTTGCAGGTTGTTAGAGTAAGTAAAACTGCATCTATGGCTGTAACAATGGACTTTCTTTTCCCTGAGTTCAGTACAGCAGGCAGTAGGGATCAGCAGAGTACTCGGGGAGAAATCACAGGGACTGACTGTACAGGTCCCTCTCAAGATTTGCCTGTTGATGATAAGAAAGTTGGTCACATGAAATGATTAATGATTTAATTAAATTGGTAATCAGAGAGCCAGTTAAGAGCAGAGGCAGATATTATTCAGTGATGTTTGGCTATAATGTATAAAGCTTGGAGTAACAATGGATGATTATCATCAATTGGAAACCTCTTAAGACAAATACATTCATTTTCTCAATTCACACTGATTGTACCAGATTGCCAACAGCTTGTAAAGGAAGGGACATTATCAAAGAGTTTCAAAAGTGTTGGGAGAAAGGGGTCTATGACAGAATACTGTTTCGTTTAACTGAACAAAACTTGTAACTGCCTCTCAGTATGGCTTCGGTAAAAATACTCTCCACAGAAAAAGCAATATAAGACCTAATAAATAAAGTCCTGCCAGAGCTAAACAAGAAGAATTATCATGTTGGTATATTTTATATCTGCTAAAGCCTGTGATTGTGTGGGCCACAAAATTTTTCTTGCCAAACCAAAGCATAATGTCATTAACGGGACTCTTATTTTGTGAATAGAGCCCTAAGATCCTAAAATAAAGTACAGGGTCTCACTGACATAATGTATCACATGCACATATGTAGTGCAGTAATGTGATCACTGTAATAATTGTTGTAAACTTATTTTCTCTTTGATGACATTTGACTGCTATAGCTAAGAATTATCATATGCATCTTAGTGTATTGTGTATTTACATGTTTTGTGACAAGTTTATTATTGCCTCTTAAACGAAAACATATTTAAGATTCCCTGAGGATCATTTCCCTTAGTATCTCTTGAAGGACTTTAGCATAACTCTTTTCTTGTAAACATGTATTATGTATTTTTGTTTTATAGTATGTTCTACATCCTTGAGCATCTCCTCACAATGGATGTATGGAAAAAAAGTACATCAATTTAATGTAATCAAGCAAATTAATGCAGAGTCCAAACTCAATCTTACTAGACACAGCTCTGATGACAACTGAAAAGGCTTGTGGGTGGTTTACGGCTAGCAGTTGGTATTATTCTACGAAAGACTCCTCTTGTCCAATTTCAAACATTTAGAACTACCTTCTAGCACCGATAGTAGACATTAATGGTCATAAACTGAAGCAAACACAGAGAGTAAAATTCGCTGTGGTCCAACTGGGTGACAAGTTAAAATGGGATCAACACATGGATAAACTAATCAAGAACCTCAGTTCAGTGTGTTCTGCCCTTAGAAGAAACTGTCATTGCACTGACCTTAAAGACAAAAGTATTGTGTGTTTTTACTCCTTGTTGTTCTATGGAATTATTTTCAAGTGCACTGCACCTAAAGTGAAGTGCATGTATGAATACTGTGTAAAGCAGATAACCAAACATCTTGCTGAGCACTGTCTAAGGATATTTAAGGGCTTACACTCACTTCGCAATACATTTACTCCTTAATGGTTTCTGCTGCTCATAATGTAGGTTTTTTCAGCTGAACTGTAATCTACAGAATCACAATACAAGACACAATATAATCTTCATGTTGACTTTGTCTCTTTCACGGGGAGATATTCAACAAGTTCCTGCCTAACACACAGCAGCAAATTGAGAATCACTACCACTTCAAAATAATATTAAAAACATGTGGAAGTAGCCACTGTCTTTACATATTATTTGAATGCCTTAATTCAAGGACCAAAAAGTTCTTTTAACAACTTGGCAAGTAGCAGTGTTCCCTGTAAGCTTCATGACAAATAGTTATAGAGGATGATTTTTTCCACTGTGTACATACTCTAGCAACTGAACAATTGGAGGATAAAAAGGTATAATGAACTCACACCCGGAAATGCATGGTTTCCCTGCCAGAGACCATTTATTCAATTCCACATTGTTACAGAGACAGGAGTTTAATACACACTATACCACACTTCCACAGTTACAGTATGTGTTGTAAACAGTTTCCATGTGCCTCAATGCACTTCTGTTCACTGTAGCACATTCTGTCCGACATGTTCACATTGGCCAGGCCGCATCGTAATAGAGTAAAGGCAGCTTGAATATGCTCCTCTTGTGTACCCATGTCTGGAATGGGCACTGCATATATGATACTTTTGAGATGGCTCCATAACTAGAAACATCCAGACTTTAGTGACAAAATGGACTGGAGCACCATCATGTAGCATCCACATAGCCCTTTGAATCATCAATGGCACTTCTTAAAGCAGGGGAGACAAAGTCACTCACAAGAAACGTTGATAGTTCTGGTCTGTTAGACGATTTCAAAGGAAGACTGATCCCAAAATACAGACAACAATTATCCTGGCCCACACATTACAGCTGCACCACCACTGATACCCTGTCACCACACCATGGGGATTCTGCATACTATCCCACAGATGACTTATGAAAGTTGAACTGGCTGCACCTTTGAATATGACATAAATCGTGGATGACACAAATCCCGGAATCGTGGTTGCCTGGTGAAGAAACCAGTGACAACACAGCTCCCAATGTGGAAAGTCTGTCACTAGTAAGCCCTGCACACAATGTAAGTGATATGGATAGTAACAATTGTCATGGATAATGTTCCACACAGTCGTCTGGCTTACCCAGCATTGTTGGGCAACTGCCTTCTACTGACACGGCAGTTGGCTTCCACAATATTAATCACATTTTCCTCCAAGTCCGATGGCCAAACATTTCAGGTACGGCCTTCATAACTGCCTGCTTCCTGAAACAACCCTGTCTCAGATAGACAGCGAAACACTGTAGCTAACACTGAATGCTGTTGTTGTTGTTGGCAGGAATAGGTCTTCTGATACAACATTGCTGCCTGCTGCCTGTTGCTTTTGTGTTTCTGTAAATAAACACCATGTCAGCAAACTCCAACTTGAATATGGAACCACTATGTACAACACTGTATCACATCCACTACAAGGTGAGTCAGCAAGAAAAATGAATTGGACACAACATTACCAATTACTAATGCAAGAAAGGGTACTAGGCCATGGCATATGATGAACAGTACCACCCTCTAGGAGAAAACCACATATACTGTAACTGTGGCTGCATGGTACGGCAAGTATTAGACCACAGTCTCTTTAACAAAGTATGACTGGATAAACAGTGTCTAGCATGGAAATTGTGCATTTCCCAACATAAGTTCATTAGACCTTCTTTGTTTCTCATACTTTCATTGATCAATCCCTAGAGTTAGTACACGGTGAAAAAAAAAAAAAAAAAAAAAAAAAAAAAAAAAAAAAAAAAAAAACAACCTGTATAGGACCCAAGTATTTACAGATGTAGGTACCTATTTTCTTTGAAAAATATCATTGTAATCGATTAAACTTTAACCTACCATTAAATGAGGAGGTAGTAGCTTTTTCAAAGTAGTAGCTTTCTTTCTAATATACTACATTAGATTTAGCTGGCATAAGCATGAATAGTATGGAGTCGTATAATGATAAATTATTGCTAATATAGTATACAGACTAAGTTTCTTGGATTTGTTTGTCTTTCATAAATATATATCTTGACTTGTTTCACACCCCTGAAGGTTATACTTCTGGGTGGGATCTACAGAGCACAATTAATTATTTGTCAGATAGCAATCACACTATAGTCTGCTTCAGACATGAGCCCATCAATGTGTAATATCCATTGACTGATAAGTGTTGTCAGCTGTCAGCTGCCACTGACAGTACTGACAATGACAACTTCACTACCACAAAGCAGAGTGTAGATGGAGATGCCAGTTGCAATTATAAGAATATGCATCTTCCAAATCTGACTCAACAGCAGTGCCAAAGTTTCAGCAGTTATGTCACAGTTTTAGTTCAGTTACAATTCCACAAGTTCTACAACTGAGAGTTTAGGACAGTTCAAGACAGTATGTGCACTTGGCCTAATCAGTGCAGCACATAGTCTGCACCAGTCACAGCTGCCAAGTGTAGAGTCCAGTTACAAACAGTTATAGTGCCTGAGACAGTAAACTCTGTAGGTAGTCAGTTCTTATCGACTGTGTTAAATTTAGGAAATCAAGTGCACTCATCAAGCTAGCCATAGAGTTAAGTACATTTATTGCATCTCCTGTGTTTTACTTGGTGTTGCTGCATTTGTATTAGAGTGCTGCTCTGTGAGTGTGTGTACACACACACACACACACACACTCTCTCTCTCTCTCTCTCTCTCTCTCTCTCTCTCTCTCTCTCTCTCTCTCTCTCTCTTCGACACCTTGTATTTTATCTATAGTTCGGGGTTAACTTCCTCTTAGATTACCTTTAACATTCAGCTACAACATAAAAACAAATGTGACAAGGAAGATGTCAAGTTCAAGGAAAAGTTTTATCAATCCCAACAGAACCACAGAGGAACAAAAAGGTAGTATCAACACTCACAATGAGATAAACAGACTCAACATTGACAATGAGAAAATGCCCAGGTTTCTGAAACTTTTCACCAGTCTCAGTTCAGTTTCCTTTCCAGGGAGACCATTCTGAGACATCATCATTATCAGGAGAAAGAAAACTGGCGTTCTATGGATCGGAGCATGGAATGTCAGATCCCTTAATCGGGCAGATAGGTTAGAAAATTTAAAAAGGGAAATGGATAGGTTAAAGTTAGATATAGTGGGAATTAGTGAAGTTCGGTGGCAGGAGGAACAAGACTTTTGGTCAGGTGAATACAGGGTTATAAATACAAAATCAAATAGGGGTAATGCAAGAGTAGGTTTTATAATGAATAAAAAAATCGGAGTGCGGGTAAGCTACTACCAACAGCATAGTGAATGCATTATTGTGGCCAAGATGGACATGAAGCCCACGTCTACTACAGTAGTACAAGTTTATATGCCAACTACCTCTGCAGATGATGAAGAAATTGATGAAATGTATGATGAGATACAAGAAATTATTCAGGTAGTGAAGGGAGACAAAAATTTAATAGTCATGGGTGACTGGAATTCGAGAGTAGGAAAAGGGAGAGAAGGAAACATAGTAGGTGAATATGGATTGGGGGAGAGAAATGAAACACGAAACCGTCTCATAGAATTTTGCACAGAGCATAACTTAATCATAGCTAACACTTGGTTCAAGAATCATAAAAGAAGGTTGTATACATGGAAGAATCCTGGAGATAATAGAAGGTATCAGATAGACTATATAACGGTAAGACAGAGATTTAGGAACCAGGTTTTAAATTGTAAGACATTTCCAGGGGCAGATGTGGATTCTGACCACAATCTATTGGTTATGAACTGTAGATTAAAACTGAAGAAACTGCAAAAAGGTGGGAATTTAAGGAGATGGCACCTGGATAAACTGAAAGAACCAGAGGTTGTACAGAGTTTCAGGGAGAGCATAAGGGAACAATTGACAGGAATGAGGGAAAGAAATACAGTAGAAGAAGAATGGGTAGCTCCGAGGGATGAAGTAGTGAAGGCAGCAGAGGATCAAGTAGGTAAAAAGACGAGGGCTAGTAGAAATCCTTGGGTAACAGAAGAAATATTGAATTTAATTGATGAAAGGAGAAAATATAAAAACGCAGTAAATGAGTTCGACAGGAAGTGCAAATGGCTAAGCAGGGATGGCTAGAGGACAAATGTAAAGATGTAGAGGCTTATCTCACTAGGGGTAAGATAGATACTGCCAACAGGAAAATTAAAGATACCTTTGGAGAAAAGAGAGCCACTTGTATGAATATCAAGTGCTCAGATGGAAACCCAGTTCTAAGCAAAGAAGGGAAAGCAGAAAGGTGGAAGGAGTATATAGAGGGTCTATACAAGGGCGATGTGCTTGAGGACAATATTATGGAAATGGAAGAGGATGTAGATGACGATGAAATGGGAGATACGACACTGCGTCAAGAGTTTGACACAACACTGAAAGACCTGAGTCGAAACAAGGCCCTGGGAGTAGATGACATTCCACTGGAACTACTGACGACACTGGGAGAACTAGTCCTGACAAAACTCTACCATCTGGTGAGCAAGATGTATGAGACAGGCGAAATACCCTCAGACTTCAAGAAGAATATAATAATTCCAATCACACAGAAAGCAAGTGTTGACAGATGTGAAAATTACTGAACTATCAGTTTAATAAGTCACAGCTGCAAAATACTAACGCGAATTCTTTACAGACGAATGGAAAACTGACAGAAGTCGACCTCGGGGAAGATCAGTTTGGATTCCGCAGAAATGTTGGAACATGTGAGGCAGTACTGACCCTACGACTTATCTTAGAAAATAGATTAAGGGAAGGCAAACCTACATTTCTAGCATTTGTAGACTTAGAGAAAGCTTTTGACAATGTTGACTGGAATACTCTCTTTCAAATTCTAAAGGTGGCAGGGGTAAAATATAGGAAGCGAAAGGCTATTTATAATTTGTACAGAAACCAGATGGCAGTTATTAAGAGTCGAGGGGCACGAAAGGGAAGCAGTGGTTGGGAAAGGAGTGAGACAGGGTTGTAGCCTCTCCCCGATGTTATTCAATCTGTATAGTGAGCAACCAGTAAAGGAAACAAAAGAAAAATTTGGAGTAGGTATTAAAATTCATGGAGAAGAAGTAAAAACTTTGAGGTTCGCCGATGACATTGTAATTCTGCCAGAGACAACAAAGGACTTGGAAGAGCAGTTGAACGGAATGGACAGTGTCTTGAAAGGAGGATGTAAGATGAATATCAACAAAAGCAAAACGAGGATAATGAAATGTAGTCAAATTAAGTCGGATTATGCTGAGGGAATTAGATTAGGAAATGAGACACTTAAAGTAGTAAAGGAGTTTTGCTATTTGGGGAGCAAAATGACTGATGATGGTCGAAGTAGAGAGGATATAAAATGTACACTGGCAATGGCAAGGAAAGTGTTTCTGAAGAAGAGAAATTTGTTAACATTAAGTATAGATTTAAGTGTCAGAAAGTCGTTTCTGAAAGTATTTGTATAGAGTGTAGCCATGTATGGAAGTGAAACATGGACGATAACTAGTTTGGGCAAGAAGAGAACAGAAGCTTTCGAAATGTGGTGTTACAGAAGAATGCTGAAGATTAGATGGGTAGATCACATAATTAATGAGGAGGTATAGAACAGAATTGGGGAGAAGAGGAGCTTGTGGCACAACTTGACAAGAAGAAGGGACCAGTTGGTAGGACATGTTCTGAGGCATCAAGGGATCACAAATTTAGCATTGGAGGGCAGCGTGGAGGGTAAAAATTATAGAGGGAGACCAAGAGATGAATACACTAAGCAGATTCAGAAGGATGTAGGTTGCAGTAAGTACTGGGAGATGAAGATGCTTGCACAGGATCGAGTAGCATGGAGAGCTACATCAAACTAGTCTCAGGACTGAAGACAACAACAACAACAACATGCTGAGACATAACTTTGTAACATATGAAAATATGTAACAAAGTTAATACATGACCAGTTACAGAGACAGAGAGAGAGAGAGAGAGAGAGAGAGAGAGAGAGAATAGGCCTAAAGGCAGCAATAAAATAAGTGAAAGAAATGTTCTGAGTATATCTTTTGGACATGGCCCAACTGCAACTTACTGTACTACACCCCACTGTCCACTTGCTGCAGCAACTATCAGAAACACTAAAACTGATGGCGGCAGGCTTCACCAGACTGGACGAAAGAGACATTCTCAGCAACAGTAATATTTTAAAATGCCACACCTACCCTTTCCGGCCAGCTCAACAGAAATTATTAGTAGCAGTTCACCATGCATAATGTATTAGGTGATGTGAAATGCAAAGTTGTTTTATTTGTCTATTATGGGCCTGAAAGGTAGTTGAAAAAAACTCTGCCCCCGACTGTGACCAAGTGATCCTCTCCTATCCTGATCCTGAAACTAGGAACATTTTTTTGATGTAGCAGGAAGCCAAATCAAAGCTTTAAAAAGTGGACTGCACAATGACAGGGTATAACCATAATTTAACTGCAAAAATTATAACTCTAAGAAGTCTTATGCAGAATCTAGTTCGAGATTTGATTATCATGCACACAATAAATTAAAGACAGGCCTGCTTAGTTTAGCTACCCTGTCTGTAAAAGACTCCCCGCCATTAATTGTGACACATGAACAAATGCAAATATCAGCTGAGGAAAGACAGTGTGACGAAACTGACATGTTCTCTATGGGTCAACAACAGACACAGCCAAGTGATCGAAAAACACAGGCAGACAAACTGCTCAACTGAGAGAGAAATGGTGGACACGCTGTGGTCTAAACCACAAGTGCATCAATTCCCCGCCCTAATCCCCAAAAAGGACAATGTAGCTTTTGTAAAAATCAGAGTAGGAGCAAGTACGACTCTCAAACTGAGGGTTTCCTACAAACTTAATTATGTGTTTAGATAGTTCATCTGTCCTGGAAACTGAGAATCTTCACAATTTTTGCCTGTTATTGATATTGATACTGACAAGATTATGGCACTGGTAACCAAGAGTTTCTAGATCAATTCCAAGATAATTTTCAGATTTTTTTCCTCTCGATTACACTATGAAACCTTGCTTGTTGCCAAATTTCATGACTGTAGGTCACCGGGAAGTACCCTATAGAATTTGATCAGTGAGTACGAGTATCAGAATTTATGATATGAATGACCATATCTTTTGACTGAATTGACTTGTAAGCTTACATGTTCTCTACCACCAAGAAACCATAGACCTTAGTATGTGACACATTTCAACTTCATATTTCTATCCATTCCTGAGAAAAAGGCATGTAAGCATTCAGACAGATGGACAGACAGACAGACAACAAAGCGAGCCTATAAAGGTTCCGTTTTTACCGACTGAGATACAGGGCCCAAAAACTGGGCATAAAGCAGAGATATGCAAAACAAAGCTCAACAGGCAGCCCAATCAGACACTCAGGAATACTAAAGCAGGTAATAATAAAACTTCAAATGATGTTTACAACATCAACAAATTAACGAACTTTCACGGATAATATATCAAGTGAATGTGATCTTTCCTGTGAACAAAAAGAAATTATCTGTAAACCTTTGCCTTAAAGTGTGAGTAAAATTTCATGTTGACACAGTATTTTCAATTTCAACTGTTAATCTACAGGTGTACTGAAAACTAAAATAGCTGAAGTTTACAGGTAATCAAATTTCACTTTCAGTTACAGCAACCACGAGACTTCAGTAAAAGATCAGTTTTCCATGGCAGTTAAGTACAAATAATTTATCAAACATACCAACTTGATAGTTGTCAGTTTAGATAATACAGCAACAAATCTGCTGGGACTGAATCTCTTCAATACTTTAGGCTTCACAATTCACAAAGGAGTGACTCAGATTCAGACAGACGTTCTGTCTGGAAAGTTAACAAGCCATTGTTGCAAAAACAGCATGATATTTTTCAGGACCCAAAGCAGAAGCCAGCCAAATATGGTGTCAAAATTTTGCAAAACATGCAACATTATCTTTGTGTTTGAAGATAAAGTAAAACAAGAACTCTAACTGTTTCGATCAGAATGAGGTTTTAGATGCCATAAACTGTAGACAATGGGCAATGTCACTCATGGCTCACTAAGTGTCTGTAGAGATTTCAAAGCAAAGGTTAACACATAGTACATTGTTGTTTCTATCTAATTCCCATGCCAAAAGAACTTACTTTGAAATTAACTGGTGGTGTTTGCTTTGCCAAACCTGATTTTAAGGAGACTCATTTACACTCTCTTGTGGATGACAATGCATACAGATTTATCGCAATAAATATTCCATTTGGTCTATAAGGTACCATTCAGAATGATGAGCACACTGAGTTTGTTCCAGCAGTATTTAGAGCAATTAATCTGCAAAGCTCCAAGCACTGCAGAACAACTCATACTGAATTTGGATTCTATCTTTGAACTTTTACGAGTTGCAAGTTTGGAATGTACCAAAGACAAATGCATCTACTTTCAACACAAAGTCTAGACACACACTGCCTGCAAATGGCATCAGGCCAATGCCACAATATATTGAAGCAACCCTAAACCTTCCAAAGAGATTGAGCAATTATGTGCTATATATATTAGGACAAATAAATGAAAATTTATCCCTCGTTCAGCTTCCATCTAAAAACCACTGTACAAATTATTACACAAATGCACAAAATGAAATTGGAACAGTGAATGCCAGGGTGCATTCAATAAACTGAAACACTGTCTGGTCAATGCTGAATGTCTAACAACATATTATCTGAATAAAATGCTGACAATTGCTGCTAATGTTTCAGAATACGGAAGATACACCACTTTAAAGACCAACAGTGTGGTTTTGGACAGCTAACAGCATTCACATCAAAAACACTGGCTGTGGCACAAAGACACTACAATCAGATCAGAAAGGAGGCTCTCGTGATTATATTTGCAGTAAAAAGTTTCATAACTACGTTTACAGAAGTAAATTCTACATTTAAGGAACCACAAGCCTTTAAAGGCTACCTTTAGACCAAACATTACTGTTCTTACAAGAACAACTCAATAATCTTAGTGCAGGTGCCACTTCTGTCAAATTATGACTATGAAATACTTTTCAGAACCACAGCTCAACATGTGAATGCAGATTTGCTTTCACAACTACCAATAAGGCACAACAGAAAGTTTGATTCATTAGCACTTGTTTGTTTTTCCATTAGATGTAACTAGCTGAGATGTTGTGGAAAATTTTTCTTCGAACTCTATCAACCTGCAATACTTGTCCAAAGCATCCAGTTTTATCTAAAATTAAACAGTACATTCAAACAGAGTGGTCAAATCATACAATGTTAATTAACCAGCTGGACATTAAATCATACTGGAATATGAGGCATACCCTTACTGTTTACAAAGCTGTCATTCTGATGCATTCAGAAACAGGCAAGACACGAGTTGTTATTCTGTCAGTGCTTAAATCCAATGTATTTCAGATGCTACATCAATGTACCAAATGCGTTACCAGAGAGCACTGATACTGGAAAAATATAGATAAGGACAGTGAAATATGCTGGCTAAATGCCCTGTATGCAAAAACATCAGTCAGCTCTGCTTCAGCAGTAATGTATGCATGCAAATTTTGCAGGACCATTTCTTGGCTGCTGCTGCTGCCTCATCCTCATCCTCATCAATGTTTTCTCCAGATTTCCATTTGCAATACAGATGTCATCAATTACTTTAACAGAAATGATTCAGGCTTTGCAAAAAATCTCTTTTATTGAATGACTGCCGAATGGTTGACATTGGCATTCAGTTGCTTAAGGAATTTAAACTTTTATGTAAAACAAAAGCCATTTTATACTTCAAAACTGCACCGTTTCATTCTGAAGCCAATGGACATGTAGAAAGATGGGTAAAAAATTTCAAATCACAGATGATTAAGCTTGTCTAAAAGTGCAATTAAGACAATGCTTTATTGATTATCCTCTCTCAGTACAGAGACATTCAACATGGTGCAAAAATCTCCAGCTGAGAAACTCCTCAGAAGACCACATCAAGCTTTTATTTCAATTTTAAAATCACTCATGTCTCCATGAATCGTGCTTCTCAACAGTCGAGAATTTTTATTGTATGAATGATCCGGTACTCATAACAATGCATAGGAAAGTGAAGAAAACATTGCCTTAGTTATAGCACAGCTTGGCAATGGTGTGTTTACACTAAAATGCCAACAAGATGACGGTATGCACGTGAGACTCAGGTCTGGTCACACCATGCTCACACATATACAAGCAGAACTCCTTTGCTGTTATCTTTTTCAGAATCAGAAGACTTGTATGCAGCCAACTATTCGGGGAGCCGACTGTAGCACCCACCAGGTGGCCCAGAATTTGCCTCTGGCAGTGACACCTAGCTGCAGCTAATCAGAGACGACAAGATGGAAGTAGGCATCGCGTCTTGGGCCTCATACAAACAAATGGAGATGGATGTAGCAATTGCTTTAATGACTGTTCCCACAATAGTTTTTGGTGGGTTTCTCATAGTACAAGGGGTAAGTAACAGAGGGAGCACCATGTGTCTGCCCACTAGATTTGCAGATTGGCAAGTGGGATAAAGAGATGCTAATGAAGCCAGCTGATGTCATCAGCTAACCCCCCTTCCCCCAAAGGGAGATATGCTTGGCATCTTTGTTTATATATATAGAAAGAAACTTCCACATGGGAAAAATATATTAAAAACGAAGATTCCTCTTCCTCAAAATCACCCTCTCCAAACCTTCCAGGAATTTCGCACTTCCAGCCTTGCCTCTCAATCTTTCTTGAAAAACCTTAATCCTACTCGCAACATCACCACAGCCGAAGCCCAGGCTGTCAGTGATCTGAAAGCTGACCGATCCATCATCATTCTTCCGGCTGACAAGGATTCCACAACCGTGGTACTTGATCGTCTGGAGTATGTGGCTGAGGGACTGCGTCAGCTTTCAGACAACTCTACATACAAAGTTTTCCAAGGTAATCCCATTCCTGATGTCCAGGCGGAGCTTCAAGGAATCCTCAGAACCTTAGGCCCCCTACAAAACCTTTCACCTGACTCCATCAAA
The DNA here is from genome assembly GCF_023897955.1 of Schistocerca gregaria. Lineage (NCBI taxonomy): Eukaryota > Metazoa > Arthropoda > Insecta > Orthoptera > Acrididae > Schistocerca > Schistocerca gregaria. Next base: position 177,837 of record NW_026061879.1, read on the forward strand.
CTCCTGACCCCACCGACACCTCGCACTCCTACCTTCTACCTACTTCCTAAAATTCACAAACCCAAACATCCCGCCCGCCCCACTGTAGCTGGTTACCAAGCCCCCACAGAACATATCTCTGCCTACATAGATCAACACCTTCAACCCATTACATGCAGTCTCCCATCTTTCATCAAAGACACCAACCACTTTCTCGAACGCCTGGAATCCTTACCCAGTCTGTTACCCCCGGAAACCATTCTTGTAACCATTGATGCCACTTCCCTATACACAAATATCCCGTACGTCCAGGGCCTCGCTGCAATGGAGCACTTCCTTTCACGCAGATCACCTGCCACCCTACCTAAAACCTCTTTCCTCGTCACCTTAGCCAGCTTCATCCTGACCTACAACTTCTTCACTTTTGAAGGCCAGACATACCAACAATTAAAGGGCACGGCCATGGGTACCAGGATGGCCCCCTCGTATGCCAGCCTATTTATGGGTCACTTAGAGGAAGCCTTCTTGGTTACCCAAGCCTGCCAACCCAAAGTTTGGTACAGATTTATTGACGACATATTCATGATCTGGACTCACAGTGAAGAACAACTCCAGAATTTCCTCTCCAACCTCAACTCCTTTGGTTCCATCAGATTCACCTGGTCCTACTCCAAATCACATGCCACTTTCCTTGACGTTGACCTCCATCTGTCCAATGGCCAGCTTCACACATCCGTCCACATCAAACCCACCAACAAGCAACAGTACCTCCATTATGACAGCTGCCACCCATTCCATATCAAACGGTCCCTTCCCTACAGCCTAGGCCTTCGTGGCAAACGAATCTGCTCCAGTCCTGAATCCCTGAACCATTACACCAACAACCTGAAAACAGCTTTCGCATCCCGCAACTACCCTCCCGACCTGGTACAGAAGCAAACAACCAGAGCCACTTCCTCATCCCCTCAAACCCAGAACCTCTCACAGAAGAACCCTAAATGTGCCCCACTTGTGACAGGATACTTCCCAGGACTGGATCAGACTCTGAATGTGGCTCTCCAGCAGGGATACAACTTCCTAAAATTCTGCCCCGAAATGAGATCCATCCTTCATGAAATCCTCCCCACTCCACCAAGAGTGTCTTTCCGCCATCCACCTAGCCTTCGTAACCTCTTGGTTCATCCCTATGAAATCCCCAAACCACCTTCCCTACCCTCTGTCTCCTACCCTTGTAATCGCCCCAGGTGTAAAACCTGTCCTATGAACCCTCCCACCACCACCTACTCCAGTCCTGTAACCCAGAAGGTGTACATGATCAAAGGAAGAGCCACGTGTGAAAGCACCCACATGATTTACCAACTGACCTGCCTACACTGTGACGCTTTCTATGTGGGAATGACCAGCAACAAACTGTCCTTTAGCATGAATGGACACAGGCAGACAGTGTTTGTTGGCAATGAGGATCACCCTGTGGCTAAACATGCCTTGGTGCACGGCCAGCACATCTTGGCACAGTGTTACACCATCCGGGTTATCTGGATACTTCCCACCAACACCAACCTATCCGAACTCCGGAGATGGGAACTCGCCCTTCAGTATATCCTCTCTTCTCGATATCCGCCAGGCCTTAACCTCCGCTAATTTCAAGTTGCCGCCGCTCAACCTCACCTGTCTTTCAATAACTTCCTTGCCTCTGTACTTCCGCCTCGACTGACATCTCTGCCCAAACTCTTTTCCTTTACAAATGTCTGCTTGTGTCTGTGTATGTGCAGATGGATATGTGCCTTACCCTCTCCCTTAAAACCCACATCCTTTTGTCTTTCTCTCTCCTTCCCTCTTTCCTGAAGAAGCAACCGTCGGTTGCGAAAGCTAGAAATTCTGTGTGTGTGTGGTTGTTTGTTTTATTTATTGTGCCTATCTACCGGCACTTTCCCGCTTGGTAAGTCTTGGAATCTTTGTTTTTTAATATATTTTTCCCATGTGATACTCCTGGAAAAGGAAAAAAGAACACATTGACACCGGTGTGTCAGACCCACCATACTTGCTCCGGACACTGCGAGAGGGCTGTACAAGCAATGATCACACGCACGGCACAGCGGACACACCAGAAACCGCGGTGTTGGCCGTCGAATGGCGCTAGCTGCGCAGCATTTGTGCACCGCCGCCGTCAGTGTCAGCCAGTTTGCCGTGGCATACAGAGCTCCATCGCAGTCTGTAACACTGGTAGCATGCCGCGACAGCGTGGACGTGAACCGTATGTGCAGTTGACGGACTTTGAGCGAGGGCGTATAGTGGGCATGCGGGAGGCCGAGTGGAGCAGCAACTGAATCAGCACACAATGTTTGATGTCAAGGAGACATTGTATTGCAAGACAGTATGGCAGGTCTTTGACTATATTGCTGATGCTATTGATAGAATGGCTTAAGGCAGTGAATTGCCTTACCATTCAGGCCCTAACTACTGCATTACAGGAGGTTACAACAGAAGATCAAGAAGCAATGCAGCAAAGACAACTTAGGTCCATAGTTACGCCAGACAAACAGCCACCAGTGTGTCATAACAACCCAAGAGAAGAAGCACCAGCATGTGGCTGCACTCCTCACCTGTGCCAACAATAATCCCTTGGACCAAGGAAGTCATCCCCTACTATCATGGAGGCAACAGATAACAGAAGAGAGAACTTCAATCACAATGCATCCACAAAGCCCAATGAACTGCCAGGGTGTGCCTCAACTGCTGTTGAAAGTAATAATTTGTGTAAGGATAAATACAGGTAAAAGGTTGTAACAAAATAAACAAGTAAATAAATTACAAATATAGCCTAGTCTGAAGTCGAAATTGCAGAAATTCGACTTGCATCCTTTACCCCTCAAGTATAGATTTATAGCGTATGTTCTTGCAAACAACAATCATAGTACATCAAATAATTTTCCTATTTTTAATTTATTTAAGCAGAAAAATCATTTACTTTGCTTTTAATACCTTTCATATTTTGTTGCTAAATTTGTCTTTGTTTACTGCATTTGCGATTCAAGTTCTTTTTACTCAGTTTCATGACTACTTCACACTATTAAAGTTCTTGAACTGCACTTTTAATTATAGATCAGAAACAAAGTGAGTACAACACAATACCTTAGAAACCAAGGCACTGCAGTTACATCAGTGGTATATTGGATTCCTTCCTGCTCACTGCACTGCGTGCTGCAAACACTTACTACTCATCAACTCATTCTATCTAACTGAAGCATGCAAGGCAAGTCGTGACTAACTATGAAAGCTAAGACTGAAAGGGTGAAATAACCAATTCTCAGGATCAGATGGCCTCTAGTGAAGCTGTGTGTTGTGGAGCTGTGAAGAGTGTGAGACAAAAACTATGTGATGCAGTGTACACAACTGCAAATGTGCGGCATTACACGAAGAGTAATGTCTGGCAAAGTCTGATGCTGTAGACCACAGACATAAAAATTCATCCATTGCAAACGAAATTTTTGTTTATCCCACTTCCACCATGAGAATACATATGTGCTCTGTCAAATTAAAATAGGGCACAGAGCAACGTCACCTGTCCCTATGACCAAAAAAGCATATAGTCTTTCAGTCATGACAACTTCCATTTACAAGCTAAAGTTTGCAGATTATCACTCAATTCTGTAACTCTTGAATACTGTTGTCAATCTACTTTTAAGTGGCCCGAAGAATGAGAAAGAATACTGTGGAGAAGGAAAAAGAATTTGCTAATGCAGTGGCAATGCCACGAGTTTCCAGTTATACTCACGAACTCATATAATCTATTTCCTTCCTACGCTCGTAGAGTTCGCTTGTACCTACCAAGACTCAGGCGACAAGTTTACAGTTGTAACTGGGCAGTGGCAGAGCCTGTCGAGTTCTGAGATGATGTCATAGGACCCACTGGTGAGTTTAAAGCGAGCATATGGAGCTCATTTATGATTTCTACTTTTAATGCAGTAAAAAGTACAAAAGCACTGTGTAAAAATATTTTTGATTGTGGTTTAGTGCCTGAGTCTGTAAAAATGCTAGCTGCTACATAATTTAGGTACCTGCATGGTATTTGTCTTTATATCAATGACAGAATGTTCCAAAAGCTTTTATTTCTCTCCCCAAGACTGCTTTAGGCGCCAGTTTCTCATGGATTCAAGCTGACTGGGTCACATCTCTCCATTTTGGGAATTCCACATTTAATAACCACACTCAAAGCAGCAACAACAGCTCTAACATTCACATGAAATTCATTTGCAAGCTATCTCTGTACAACTAACAATATGTTGAAGTTCTGTGAATCAAGGCTACTTTAAACATAAACAGTTCTCAAAACACCACTTACCACACTCGATCTGTTGGCTGCTGGATGCATTCTGTACACCATTCTGTCAACTTCATCAACTCCTTTGATTCTAAGTGCTCAAATTCAATGATTAATAAAGTCAACAAGGCATTTGTCTGAATTGTTGATATGTCTTGTGTTTGAAGTTGCTGGAGAACTTGTTTACATACCTAGGAAATTAACAAACAACAATAGAGATGAAACAAAGCTTAACTGTTAACACATAAGCAGAGAACATAATCTTGGCAACATAATTGTTAAACATCTGTATGCTATAGCAGAGCACAACAAACAAATAAATATTCATTTGATGCTACCACAATTTCAGACATCTGCAGTCTGGCCAGAGCAGAGGGAGATAGTGGTCACGTGTGTGCGAGTTGTCCCTGCTTGTGCGAATATATCTGTGTGTGTGTGTGTGTGTGTGTGTGTGTGTGTGTGTGTGTGTGTGTGTGCTTTTCCTTTGGCCAAAAGCTCAGCATGTAACAATTTTTTCCTTGTGCCCATCTTCAACTCGACACGTCATCTTTACGGTGAGCAGAAATCTATCCTTTTCATAACACTGTTGACACTGGACTTGCCATTGTTTGATTTTACCATGGTTTAAAGTCCCTTAGCTGCTGAGTGGTCAGTGCGTCTGACTGCCATGCAGTGGGGTCAGGTTCTCTTCCCGGACAGTCCACAGATTTTCTCCGCTTGGCATTGGGGTGTTGTGTCATCATCATCATCATCATCATCATCATCATCGATTCACATGTCGCCCAATGTGGCATCAACTGAGGCCACTTGCAATTCAGTGGCCAAAATTTCTCAGTGGGGACTTCCAGTAACCAATGTCACATGATCATTTCATTTCACCACAACAAAAAGATGGAAATGTTACTGCTATTACTAATACTTACTACAAATGGTTGTTGAATGAGAATCCACACTTTCAAAAAAATACAGCAGAACTTTATCATGTAATAAACATATCACCTCTTATATAACTATTTTCTTCACTTTCTTCTCAATATATTTATGCGCTATTCTAACACAAAATATGATCTAAACAAAACGAACACTGAAGTAAAGAAATGTCTAAGACAGTACTACAGATTAATGTAACTGGCTGATTACTAAGACAACAGTAGCAAGTTAAGAAAAATTAAAAACTTGTCTCATCAATGCACTAAACATGAGTCATATTGCCAAGCACTGTAAGTACCACATTCAAAGCAAAAAGTGACTGTGTTAATGATAATGCACAAGCTTTACATACATGAAATTAAACTGAAACTGCAAATAAGGACAAGAATCAGCTGTAGAATTGAATGATAACAATGAAAATTTGTGCCAGACCAGTACTCGAACCCGGATTTCCTCCCTATCGCGAGCAGTTGCCTTACCATTTGGCTATCCAAAGGAACTTTGCATCATAATCAGAACAACACAGGTACTGCAATATCGTATTTATCTGCTGATACCGGGCAAGCAACTTTCAAGTATGTCGTCTGACCAGTATGGGAATGTACATATGGACGTACAGTATAGTTCGCAGATGTATGGTTTACGACATATGGAAGTCACATGGGGCGGGCATTATTGTGGAGCAGAGTCAGTTCATGAAATCTTCCTGGTCATTGTTCTTGGACTGCATCTGTAAGACATCTCAGCTGCTGACAATAAATGCCAGCAGCGATTGTTACACCTCGGGAAAGCAATACTTAGTGCACCATACTGTTGCTGTTCCACCACATGCATAACATTATCTTCTGTGGATGCATGCCGGTCTTTTTATGGGGAGTTGCTGCTTTGTTTGGCTCAACTGTTTCTTTCTTTTCCTTATGTTAGCATAAAAACACCATTTCTCATCACCAGTAATGGTATAGGATATGAATGGCCAGTGTTGTTCGGAAGTCAACTGATGACAAGCAAGTAGAACCGCATCCCGGCCACCCGCTGATTTTTGTAATTTTGGCTTAGAGCATGTGGTTCCCACACACCCAATTTTTGAACTTTCACCACTGCATGCAAATGTTGCACGATGGTGAAATGATCACAGTTCATCAAATTTGCCAGTTCTTGAGTACACTGATGTGGATCATTGTGGATTAATGTGTTTAAATGAGCTCCATCGAACCCTGAAGGTCTTCCTGAAGATGGAGTCACCAATGTTAAAACAAACGTTGATTTTCTTGCCATGCACTATGCAAGGGCATTATCCCCATACTTGGTGTAAATATTTCTGGCTGCCTCCACTTCTGTCACACCTCTACTCAACTCAAGAAGTATACGTCAGACATGATCAAATTTCTCCACTTGGCACTCCATTTTCAAGCGTCCACAACTCCACACACTATCTCCAAACAACAAAATGATAATGTGTAAACCCAAACAGCAACAATGTACTACAAATAAATAATGATGATTGATAAATAAATTCATAACAACCAGAATACCAAAGGGCAAAACAAAAAGTATACGAATTTAAGCACCAACCTAGTACGTATTTCAGTAGAAAATGATACAGATACTCATTCTTAGTTATTAATGGGTAGGATGTGATCACATTAGAGATGAGTAAAGCCTTTGCAAAGGCAAATGTTGTTTCCAACAATGCATATTTGAGTAAAACCAAAATGTCAATTTAAAATACAATTACATAAACTTTCTCAAAAACATAGTCAGAAGCACTAGACTTCTTATCTAAAAATTATCTACACTATGATCTACTATAATCTCAATACATTATCACCATATGTGCAGTTTGCCTGGTGGATTACACAAAAGGAAAGCAAAGTGACCGAAGGATAACATCATACCCTTCACAGAATAAGATGGAAGTAGAATGAAGCAAATTTCACTACATTTGCAGAGTGCTGCCAACTACACAAGTGATATTTTCTATGTGTTTTGTACCATGCACCTACCATGGTTAAAGCTGACTGACAGAGTTAATGAATGCTCCAGTGTTTCACAGAACCAAAACTAAAATTTCTTCTCGAAAGATGACTGTACTGTAGTGATGCTATCCAGGTTTTAGTGAGATTACCAAAAAGTTGTAAGAAAGCAAGTATTGCAGTAGAAATCGCAGACCATTAAGCATAGTGAGATGGACGTGTGGGTTAGGATAACACACATGCCAAAGGACTGGGAGATGGGCTACACATGCTCAGTAGAAACTCGCATTACACAGCAGTAACAGCCAGAGCAAACAGAGAGATATCACCACACCAGGGCAAGTCTCATGTTGTGGGTTACGTGACGAAGGGTTGGGAAATAGTGCAACAAATGCACCTCAGAGTTGTATAAATAGTTATGAATTTTGAGTTAGATTCATTCAGAGTCCAACAGAACCATCACAGCACCGAAAGCCACATAAGATAAAGAAGATTGGGCACAGACAGCTACAGCCATGGGTTAAAGACGGGGTTCCCTTGTGGGACTCGTTGCCACAGTGCACTGACCAAGTGGTCCAGGAAAAAAATAAGTTGCTCAACTATCCCAAAAGAAATTGATATTTGCTGGGTGAATTCACTAATGTTTAGTGGGCTCAAAAACATTTAAAAAAAATTTTTTTTATCATTAAGAAAAAGCAGATCATTTTTGTTTCAGGCTACAAGCAGGTTTTTGCATTTACAAGCATCTGTGGTTTTTTAAATTATTCAGTAATGGGTTGCCCCTGTCCTTCAAATAAGAATCATTTAGTTCAGCACATACCAGACCATAAATTAAAACTATGATCACCCAGCTGAATGCATTTCTTAATATAATTTTAATGGTTTGAAGTTACTAGTCACAAATTAAAAAACTCAGTTTTTGAACAGTATTTTTCCAAAGGAGGAGTAATCTCCCAGCCTTAATATTTTTTGTGCTATTACACTACACAGTATAGCGACTTTTTATACAGTATCAATGGCAAGAAGCTCACATAAAAAAAACACTATTTTAAAAAATGGATTTTTAAAATTTTTCATTCTTTAGCCTGCAATACCTTTGATGGGACACCAGTAAAAAATATGAAAATTACACACTTATTAGACCTTCATGAAATCAAATATCAACATAAATTTCAATGTTGATATTCAATGGGAAGACAAAAAAATTACAAATATGATTCAGAAAACCATTTCTTAATATCTGCAATATCTGGACTAATGGAGTAAAGTATATCAATTATATAATTTAAACTCACAAAAAATGCGTGAAATTAAAGTAACAAATGATTATTTGTTGAAACAATCCTCTGCAGAAAGCTACAGTTGGCTAGCAGACAACATCTGTAAGACTGTACAAGCTCACAGACAAGCCTCTACTAGTATGTGTTTTGTCTTCCTCCTTCCACCAATGTCAGTTCACTCACAATCAGTAAACAATGAGCTTTTTAAGTGAGCAGTTTAAGTGAGCAGTTTAACAATGGAATCTCAGCATTCTTTTAGTGTTCTTATTAATGAAGCTTGCCATAAAAGTCTGTATGGAGTGTTTCCTAAAGACATTACTTTAACTGACACATTGCAGTGAAGAAGAAGAAGAAGAAGAAGATGATGATGAAGTGTTGTTTTACTTACGAGTTGGCTCAGAGGTTAACTCAACTTTCAAGTACCATGAAATTACATACTTAAAGAAATTGCATCACCTGTTTAACCAGTCTTGCTTGGACTCTCTTAAGAAACATAAAAAGCCTTTGATGAAGGGACTGATAGAAATAATGTTTGATCATTATTCTAAAAATTAATGCCCTTTTATAAATTTAACACGAGTAAAGTCATTGAGTTCAACATGTTATTCTAAAATACTTTTCATTAACAAAGAAAGGAATAATGATAGCTCAGATAAAGAATTTTGTGACTCATTAGAAACTATAAAAAAGTGGTTTAAGCTAGTGGAAATCCTAGGTGTATCGCCTACTAGTAAAATTAGAAAACTAAGTGGAGAAAAATGAGCTTTTGCATTGAATGCAAAAATCGAGAAAGTGGAAACTACTGTCAAAAAGAATTTGGAAATTTCATTTCAAAAGATAAGCTGCGCTAAATCAGACGGAAGTTCAAAAAATTCACTGACTGAGTATGATGATTGACAGAAAAGCTAGAAATTAAATGTTGAATTCCAAACGAAGACCATTGTGTTAATATTATCAGTTTACTACCAAATTATTGGAATCAAGCAAAAGTTAGTGACGAATTTAATATGACAGAACATTTGGTTAAATTAACAAGGCAGTTAGTAAAAGAGCAGGGAATTTTACCTGCATTACAAAAGAAAAATACATCTAATTTCATAAATGAAAACACAATCAAAGGTTATTAGATTTTATGACAACGACAATAACAGCCTTTTGATGTCCAGCAAAAAGATTGTGTTTCTTTGAAAGAAAATGGTACTAAGGTCCAGGGACAAAAGAAAAGGTTAATGTTGTGTAATTTAAATGAACTACTCACTGAATTCAAAAAAAGGAAGTCCTGACATTAAAAATGGAAGACAGAAATTTTGTGAAATGAGGCCGTTGCAGGGACATCTGGCACTCACGTTTGCATTTGTTTGTGCCACTGGAATGTAAGATTGATGATAGATGTGGCCAATCTTAGAGTTGATTATAAAGAACTTTTGAAAGCTCTGGTTTGCAATACTGACAGTTACAATTGCATGATCATAGTAAACCATCAAGACTGTTCAGGCAAACAAGCTTTACTTGACATATTTGAAGAATCGAAGGAAGATGATTTGATGCCTGACAATACAGACTACAATAGGTGACAAAATGACACAATGGAAATAGTGACAATTACAAAACCATGACAAGAGTTTTCTTTGAAGTATTGGTAGTTAACCTCAAAAACCCGAAAATGCATCATTTTATTGCCAAATCTTAGGGTAAATTTCTGAGAGACCTTGGCAATTGATGAATGCTTAGCTCTTGCCGACTTTTCTGAAAACTATTCCTTTGTTGTTCAATGATTGGTTGATTACTGAATTGAGAGGGGTTATGGGAGCAAACAGCGAGGTCATCAGTCCCGCAATTCCGAATTGAGTCAGACGAAAGAGGGTCTCTGCTGAAAGTGGACGGATCCACTCATGGGAGTCAAATTATAAATTATAAAATAATGATCATTAAAACACACACAGTAAAGGCACAAAAGGTGAGGGGGAAGAAAAGGGGGACCGGAAAAAGTGAGGGTGGTCATGGGGGTCACAGTCCGAGAAAACTGTGAAAGAAGTCCCAACCACAACCAACCTGCCCCTGCTCCAAGACTAAAGCAGGACCTTGTATCTGGAAATAAAAACCACTTTCACAAAGGAAACTGAGGACCAGTTCAATCATCCAAGGATCGTCTGCTAATTTTAGGAATTGGGAATGCTATATTTAACACAAAGGGCCAAAAGAAGGAGACGTTACACTAATATGTGAGATGTCATCAGTCTGGCTCCACAACCACATTGTGGGGGTGGGTTGTTACATAGGAGGAAACAATGGGCGAGACAGGTATGACCAACACATAGATGGCATAAAACAGTGGACACATTCTGAGAGGAGTGGAAGGAAGAGCACCAAACTGCAGTAAACTGCTTGGTTGTGCGGAGTTTATTACTATGCGCACTAGCATTCTAGATGGCATTCCACTTTTGGACAAAGAAAGATTTGACATAGACACGCACATCTGCAAATGGAATCATGAAAGGAAATGGGGAGTAAGTATCTGCTTCTCTAGCCAAATGGTCACCCAGTTCATTCCCTGGGATGCCCACATGACTTGGGACCCAGAGAAAGATGACTGAACAGGCAGCACACTTAAGGGCAGAGAGAAGGTCATGGATAGCAGAGACCAGAGGGTGACGACAGCAGCATCAGTCAATAGCCTTCAGGCTGCTCATGGAGTTTAATCAAATTAAAACACTGTGGAGGGAGGCCTGAGAAACAAAAAGGAGGGCCCTGTGAACTGCGAGAAGCTCTGCTGTGAATACACTACATGATCCTGGCAATAAATGGTGTTCGAAGCCAGTAGGAAACATGAAAGCATATCCCACCTTACTGATTGTCTTAGAACCATCAGTGTAGAAGATGGTGGCACCCTGGAACTCAGCAAGGCTGGAACAAACAAGATGCCAGTAAAACATAGGAGTGACAGAGACCTTAGGTCCCTGGAATAGATCGTTCGTAATCCATGGTCTAGGCACCATCAAAGATGGGATGGGGGGGGGGGGGAGGAGGAGGGGGGTTATGGGAGGAAAAACACAGAGTGCAGTCCAGTGAGCGGAGATGGAGATCCCAACAGAGGGAAGCGAGATGCATGCCAACCGGCAGTCCCACCGTGGGCAGGTTTTAGAAGGGAGACATCCCCATTGGTGAAGGGCACAGGGTACACAAGATGGTCAGAGAACTGGCGAATAGCGATTACAGAAGAAACAAGGAGTTGGCTCTGTCGGATGTGTAGAAGGGGAATCCCCATTTTTGACAGGAGACTATCAACAGGAATAGTGAGAAAAGCACAAATAACCAGATGCACAATGATGGGCAGAGTCAAGGAATTTCAAAGTGGAGTCAGCTGCTGAGCCATAAACCTGATTACCATAATCTAGTCTGGACAAGACCAAAGCATGGTAAAGATGGAGAAGAGTGGAAAGGTCTGCACCCCAAAATGTGTGCACCAGGATGCAGAGAGCATTAAGCTTCCACATACATGTAGTCTTTAGGTGATGAATGTGGGGCAGCCATGTCAGCTTGTTATAAAAAAATAAGGCCCCAAAAACGGTATTGTGTTACTGTGAGTTGACAACAAAAATGCATAACCTGCATTGTGGAAGGAGAAAACTGGAAGCCATGGGTAGTGGCCCATGCAGAGGCCCATCAGATGGCGTCTTGGAGATGGCGCTCAGCAGATGCTACTGAGTGGGAGCTGCACCAGACGCAAAAATCATTGACGTACAATACCGGGGTAACCAGAGGCCCAACAGAGGTCACAAGCCCATTGATGGCAATGTGGAAGAGTGTGACACTTAGCACAGAACCCTGTGGGATACCATTCTCCTGGATCTGAGGGGCACTGAGTAAAGTGCCAACTCGAACCCGGAAGAGTCGGTGAGATAAAAACTCACTGATAAAAATTGGAAGGGGACCACGGAAGCCCCAGTCATGGAGGGTAACTAAAATGTGACAGCACCAAGCCATGTCATAAGCTTTATGTACGTCAAAGTTGCCAGCAGTGGGTATAAGACTGTTGGATGTCTGATTCCAATCGGAATAAATGGTCAGTTGGAGATCGCCCTGCCCGGAAGGCACACTTACACAAGGACAAAAGGCCGCAAGATTCGAGTACCCAACACAACCCAAAGCTGACCATCCTGTCAAGCACTTTACACAGTACATTCGTCAGGCTAATTGGGCGGTAGCTGTCTAGAAACATTGGGTTTTTCGCGGGCTTAAGGACAGGGATAAACATACTGTCTCACCACTTCGACAGAAAAGCACTTGTGAGCCAAATGTGGTTCAAGACCCTGAGGAGCTGTTGCTTGTGGAGAGCGTTGAAGAGTTGGATCATCTGGTTGTGGATGGAATCGGGGCCTGGGGCTGTGTCTCATGAAGAGCTAAGAGTCTGCACCAAATCCCATTCAGTGAAGGGTGCATTATAGGGATAGACATGGTGCGGTATGAAACAGAGGGCTGTCTGTTCGACTCTACTCTTCTGCAGAAAAGAGGTAGCAGGGTAGGAAAAGGATGACGATGCAAAGCGTGTCGCAAGGTGTAGTGCGAGGACCAATGGATCAGTGCAAAGAGCACCTTAGAGGTTCAGATGCTGGACAGTTGACAGTTGCTGGTGGCTCAAAAGGCTACAGAGCTTGGGCCAAACCTGTGATGAAGAAGCATACATCCCCAGGAAGGAAACCTAGAGCTCCAAGTATTCCTTTTTACTTCGCTTAATAAGCTAACTAGCCATAGCATGGAGACACTTAAAAGTGAGGAGGTTGGTATGGCTAGGGTGTCGTTTAAATCACTGCAGCACCCATCAGCAGTCCTGGACAGCAACTGCGATGTCCTTGGTGCACCAAGGTACCAGTCGATGACAAGGGGGCCTGTGGATAGGGGGACAGCAGAGCCAGCAGCGTGAAGAGTAGTGGCAGATATGTCTTGCATGACTACACCAATGGCATTCGACAGGGAGGTGTCCAGGACTGGCTCTCCCAAGGCTGTCAGCAGTTCTAATGGAATGTCGTCTACTCAGAGGGCCTTGTTTCGACTCAGGGTAACATCCATAAATAAGATGTCGGCCTCAGGTTTCGAGGGGGGAGATGCTACCTCTAGTGTCACCAGAGGTGCCTTGTACTGGGATTTATATTTCTTCTTCTCTTTCTGAGGTGGAGGAGGGCAGGACACAGCGGGGAGTACAGGCTTCTGCAAGATCTGGAACCGAAAGAGAGCAGACAACCTTGGGGTGCCCAGATGGTGCACCTTGTAGCCGAGTGGTGGTAAAAGTCTTACGGCCACTTTTCGGCGGTTAAGGGGAGCAGCTCCCTTACAGGGAGGGAACAGCTCAGTTATCAGTAGGGTGGTAATGGGCGGAGCTTGAAAACTCCGCGAAAAAGCGGCCGAAGGCATTGGTAACATCCACAGGATCAACAAGTACCTCATTACCTGAAGTCAGGCCAGGTACCGAGGAGTGGGCCTTAATGCCCGACAGCCGGCGATGGCCACCCCAGACGACAGAAGAGGGAGTAAAACTGTTAAAGGAGCTGGTGAAAGAGGCCCAACAAGCTTTTTTGCTGTCTTTGTTGACCCTACGGCATTGCGCTCGGGGTCGTTTGTATCCAATACAATTCGCCAACATAGGATGGCGGCAAAAGGTGCGTAAAGCACGTCGTCGAGCACGGATAAGTGTCTCTACAAGCCTCATTCCACCAAGGGACGGAAACGCGACATGAAGAAGAGGTAGTACGAGGAATGGAACGTTCAGCAGTATTGATGATAACAGCCGTGAGGTATTCGACCTGACTGTCACAACTGAGAAAAACGTGGTCCAGAAAGGTCACCAGGGAGGAGTAAAGTCCCCAGTCAGCTTTCGGTATGTTCCAGCTCAAACGATGTGGGGATGGGGTGTGGTGCAGGAGACGAACGACACAGGGGAAATGGTCGCTCGAATAGGTGTCAGAAAGGACATACCACTCGAACCGACGGGCAAGAGTGGTAGAACAGATCGAGAGGTCCAAGTGGGAGTAGGTATGAGTAGAGTCCGAGAGGAAAGTCGGGGCACCAGTACTGAGGCAGACAAGATTGAGATGGTTGAAGACAGGATGCAGGAGAGCCCCAAAGGGGATGATGGGCATTAAAGTCGCCAAACAATAAAAACGGCGGAGGAAGCTGAACAATCAGGTGCATCACGTCAGCCCGACTAACTGCGGATGACGATGGAGTCTAGACAGTACAAATAGAAAAAGTAAAGGCAGAAAGAGTAATACGGACAGCTATTGCTTGGAGTGGGGTGGTCAATGGGATGGGATGGTAATAGACATCGTCCCGAACGAACAACGTGACCCCACCATGAGCTGGAATACCGTCCACAGGGGTGAGGTCAGATCGCTCTGAGGGTATAGTGGGTAAAAGCAATACGGTCAGTTGGGCGCAACTTGTTTTCCTGGAGACCAAGGACGAGCGGACAGTGCAGGCGGAGGAGCAGTTGTAATTCCTCCCGATTAGATCGAATACCTCTTATGTTCCAATGTAACAAAGCCATCGCTAGTCAGAAAAAAGGGGGAACGAAACGGGTGAAGAACTGGTCACCTCGACGGCCACGGAGGGCCAGGTTTCGAGGGAGGCGGATCCTGTTCCATCGAGTCGTCGCCAGCTGCGGCCGCATTCCTGGGTTGCGTAGGAGGGGCAGCATCATTCGCTAACGACAGGCCAGCTGAGCGCCTGGCAGCAGAGCGTCCCGGCGAAACTGAGGACGGCCGGGAGCAGCGACTCACGGATGGAGTTTCAGACGAAACGCGCCAGTGTGGAGAGGGGATAAAGACTTCTTCTTGGAGGCCTTCTTGGAAGTCCGATGAGGCACGGGGACGGTGGGCTGGACCCGAAGAAGGTCCTCACGCAAGGGGT
This sequence comes from Schistocerca gregaria, assembly GCF_023897955.1. Taxonomy (NCBI): domain Eukaryota; kingdom Metazoa; phylum Arthropoda; class Insecta; order Orthoptera; family Acrididae; genus Schistocerca; species Schistocerca gregaria. The sequence continues at coordinate 193,223 of NW_026061879.1, forward strand.
CCGTTTTGGAACGCCGGACCTCGAAAGCCGGGGTCCGGAACGTTTCCCTGATGGACGCCTGAGAAGAGGATCGCTTCTCAGGCGGCGGAGGGGGAGGAGGAGGAAGGGTGGCCCTTGGGGCAGAGGGGGCAGAGGCCGTGAGGGAGGAGGATTTGGAAGGGAGGGATTTGGGAGGCGGAGGCATAGACCCCGGATGGGGTGAGGAGGTGGAGGGGGAACAGGATAGGAGTGAGGATACTGTGGAAGGAGTGGACACGACTGAGGCAAACGAGGTTGTCAACGTCACGGGATGGAGGCGGTCATACTTCTTCCTGGCATCAGAATAAGAGAGACGGTCCAAAGTTTTTAATTCTTTAATCTTCTTCTCCTTCTGATACATGGGGCAGTCTGAAGATCTAGGCGAGTGGAGGCCAGGACAATTTACACACCGAGGTGGTGGGGTGCATGTATGTTCCTCACGAAGAGGACGTCCACAATCGCCACAAAGGGGCTCAGCCTCACACCGTGATGACATGTGCCTGAAGCACAAACACCGAAAGCAGCGCATAGGAGGCGGGATGTAAGCTCACACATCGCACCGGTAGCACATCACCTTTACCATCTCAGGGAAAACGTCCCCCTCGAAAGCGAGGATAAAGGCCCCGGTGTCGATGCGACAGTCTTTGGGGCCGCGCTGGACTCGCCGGACGAAATGCACGCCTCGGTGCTCCAGGTTGGCCCTGAGCTTCTCATCAGATTGCAGCAGGAGGTCCCGATGAAAAATAACCCCCTGCGCCCTATTCAGTGCCAGATGCGGGACAATGGACACAGGGATGTCCCCTAGTCGGTCGCACGCCTGGAGCGCCGCCGATTGTGTGGCGGAGGTGGTCTTTATAAGAATGGACCCCGAACGCATTTTACTGAGAGCCTCGATTTCCCCGAAGATGTCCTCGATGTGCTGGACAAAGAACATGGGCTTGGAGGTGGCGAACGTCTCCCCATCGGTCCAACAACAGACTAAATAGTGAGGGAAGTACTTCGTCCCAAGCCAGTGGGACTGTCCTCCCTCCAATGGAGTGGCCAAGGGGGAAAGTGCAGGAAAACCAGAACCAGAGACAGTACCTTTCTTTTTAAAAGACTCGGCCGCAGATCGACCTGATACATGTTGACATTTCATCTGCGAAACGTCCGCCCCGTTACCACCCACTCCGACCAGGGGCTCTCCCCACGGGCACCACCCAGCCTCAGCAAGGGCCACCTGGCAGGATGACCTTTGCCGGGAGTCCTGATGCCCCAAGGAGATGGGCATCTACTCCTTGGCCGACATGGGGAGGGTGCAGCTCAGGTATCGGCAGTACGATCCCTGTGTTGTCAGGGGGCTACAACCTAGGGGGTACATGACGACCCCACCACAACGGGCTGGCTACCGTGCTGGATTTCGGGTGCCATGGAAAGTCCATCATGATCGTAGGTGCAGATGGGGACGCACTACGGGCGTAACTTGTGCAACCCATCAGGCGTTTAAGCCCAATTTGAGGAATAGTGGGTACGGTTACAACGCCGTTACAATGCTGAGTGCCAAGGTCTTAGTGCACTGAGGACCAGTGGTACACCACGTAAGGCGTCCTTCCCCAAAAGGCTCGTACTTCCGTAGAATTTTGAAAAATGGAGGTCAAACCCCCAAGGGGGACCATCACATGGAAGGCCGAAACGGTTGAAACTCCTTTTAGTTGCCTCTTACGACTGGCAGGAATATCTCGGGCCTATTCTTACCCCGGACTCACAGGGGGGGGGGGGGGGCAGGGGGGGGGGAAGGAGGGTGAGAAGGACGTGGCTGGGGTAAGGATGAGGGGGGAGGAGGAGGGGGAAATGAAGTAACAGAGGCAAAAGTTGAAGATAGTGACACTGGATGGAGCCTCTCATACTTTTGGTGAGCCTCAGCATAAGACAGGCGATCCAGGGATTTGTATTCTTGGATCTTCTTCTCTCTCTTGTAAGCCATGCAATACGGTGAGTGAGGGGAGAGGCACTCAGCACAATTGACACACACAGGTGGCGGAACACGGGGCTTCCCTCATGGAGAGGGTGGCAACAGTCACTACATAAAGCGTCCATCGTACAGTGGGAAGATATGTGCCCAAAACACAAGCACCGTATAGATGGAGGGATGTATGCATTCATGTCACTTCTGTAGCACATAACCTTGACCTTCTCTGGGAGGGTATCCCCCTCGAGAGTCAGAATGAAGGCAGTAGTATCGGTGTGGTTGTCTTTGCGACCCTTCTGCACACATCAAACAAAATGAATGTCAGGCCGCTTCAGATTAGCCCAGAGTTCTTATGCAGGATGAGGTCCTTATGAAAAATTACTCCCTGGTCCATATTCAGAGATTGGCGAGGAGTGATAAAAAATGGGACATTGCCAAGACGATCACAGGTATGAAGAGCTGCGGATTGGGTGGCAGAAGCTCTGATCAACAGGGAGCCCGACCGCATCTTACTAAGAAACTCCAATTCAGCAACCTTGTCCTCTATATTTTTCATGAAAAACAATGGGTTTGTGCCGGTGAATTAGTCTCCATCCTTCCTAGTACAGATGAGGTAATGAGGAAAGGGTTCCATCCGAAGATGGTGAGCCTGGCCCTCCTCCCACGGTGTAGCCAGGGAAGGGAACGGAAGGGAAGGGAAGGGAAGGGAAGGTTGCCGGGTCATACGAAGCAGCATTCATTGATCTTTCACCATTTGAAGAGACGGCCATATTTTTGCAGCTTGATACATATCATGCACCAAGCATCTGCCCTGATAACTCTGAGACCATGGGCCCCACCTAGCCACAGCAAGGGCCATCTGGCACAGTGGACATTGCTGGGAGTTCCGATGCTCCAAGAAAACAAGCGACCACCCCTTTGCATTCATGGCGAGGGAACAGCTCAGGTATCAGTAGCATCATCCCTGTGTTGTAAGAGGGCTCAGCCATATGGGTACATAACAGCCCCACCACACGGACTGGCTACATATGCTGGTAACCTAGCAGTGTGGACGAGGGCTAGAGTGGGCAAGGAAGAGGGGAAGGAAGGGGAGAGAGAAATCCACGCCGCAGATGTTAGGGAGGAAGTTCTCCCCCGTGTAGCTCATATTAAAAACTGGAAATTTTGAAGTGGAAGTGAAACTTAAAGTGGGGACCTAAATGCCAAAAAGGATGAAAGAACAGGCAAAAGGAACAATATTGCAACCAATACAGGAAACCAAGTGGATAGCCAGGTCAACTTAAATCACAACACCAAGAGATGGGTACGAGGTGGCAACAGGGAAGGAACGAGGAGCGGGAGGGAGGGCGAGAGAAGGAAATGCAGTCAGGGAAGGAAGAATGGGCCTCGGGGTCCCGTGTGCACCACACACGAACTCGCAAAAGAGCCGTGAGCTCCCTGGTGGGTCCTTTGTTGTTCGAGATGAAGTAAGAGGGCACCACTGGGTAAACAAACAGGGCACAGCTCATCCATTTGTGTTCTATCATAAAGATCAATATAAACTAAAGATTCACAGTTTCTGTGTCATAAGCACGTACCTTGAACACAATGCTTCAGCAGTGCATGGTTTCCAATTGCAATTAACAAACTACATAAAATGGCACCATCCTTGAATAAACAAACTGATCAACTTGTCTGATGTGCTGCAAGCCAATATCAAAACAACAACAAAATTATTACCATCTCCTTTCACATAGGAGGCCATAGGCTTGATGCACAATGGTACCTTTTCCCATCATGCCATGGGAAGAATGCGTATGACAATGCAGGGCAAACAACAAAGCAAGCTGTCGCAAAAGCTAGTCTGCAGCGGACCTACGAGATCCAGATTTTGACACCTTAAAAAAATGTTTAAATTCTGTAAAGAAAAGTAAAAGGGATTACCTATGTTTTTGTAAAATGTGGGGAAATACAAGAACTCTACACCAATGTCTTCAAAGAAACATTCAACACTTGTCACAAGATTAAGGGCATCCGATCTTTACATTGTTTTATACCTCAGCCACACAACTTGCTCAAGTGTAAGTTCACATTAACATCTGCTAATAGCGAACTTCATCAATGTGAAAAACTTTTACCACTGACACTTCGAAAGAAGGCCATAGTGGCTTGTGTTTATGGGGAACAGTAGTGGATTGCCGAGGTTTATAATATTGATTGTCAAAACCAAGAGGAGCACAGTGTTTTTACCACCCAAAAAAGACTAAGGACCTCATTTAAAGAAGTTGTGTAGGATCAAGTCTGGACGCCTGTTAAAAATATACTGAAGAAGCTGTCTCCCCTGGAATTTACAACTGTGACTGGCTGAATTTTCAACCCAACAACTAAACTGAGTGAACAAATTTCTCTGTTATTCAATGAGCAACGTAGTGGAAACAAATCAGGCAAGAACAAGACACTGTACTAGTTTACATTTAAAAAAAGTGAACATAGATATGTTTAAATTATGTAACTGATATCCATTAGTCCGGATATTGCAGATATTAAGGAACATATACAAAGATTCCAAGACTTACCAAGCGGGAAAGCGCCGGCAGACAGGCACATGAACAAAACACACAAACACACACACAGAATTACTAGCTTTCGCAACCGATGGTTGCTTCTTCAGGAAGGAGAGGGAAAGACGAAAGGATGTGGGTTTTAAGGGAGAGGGTAAGGAGTCATTCCAATCCCGGGAGCGGAAAGACTTCCCTTAGGAGAAAAAAAGGACAGGTGTACACTCGCGCACGCACGCACATACACACACACACACACACACACACACATCCATCCGCACATACACAGACACAAGCAGACATATTTAAAGGCAAAGAGTATATATATATATTAAAAACAAAGATTTTAAGACTTTCCAAGCAGGAAAGCGCCGGTAGACAGGCACAATAAAATAACACACAAACACACAGACAAAATTTCTACCTTTCGCAACCAACGGTTGCTTCTTTCCTCTTTCCTGAAGAAGCAACCGTTGGTTGCGAAAGCTAGAAATTTTGTGTGTGTGTTTGTGTGTTATTTTATTGTGCCTGTCTACCGGCGCTTTCCCGCTTGGTAAGTCTTGGAATCTTTGTTTTTAATATATTTTTCCCATGTGGAAGTTTCTTTCTATTATATATATATATATATATGATGTAAATAAAACAGAAAGAAACTTCCACATGGGAAAAATATATTAAAAACAAAGATTCCAAGACTTACCAAGCGGGAAAGCGCCGGCAGACAGGCACATGAACAAAACACACAAACACACACACAGAATTACGAGCTTTCGCAACTGGCAGTTGCTTCGTCAGGAAAGAGGGAAGGAGAGGGAAAAATGAAAGGATGTGGGTTTTAAGGGAGAGGGTAAGGAGTCATTCCAATCCCGGGAGCAGAAAGACTTACCTTAGGGGGAAAAAATTGCCGTTAAATATATCTGCTTGTGTATACACTCACACACACACACACACACACACACACACACACACACACACACACATATCCATCCACACAGACTCTTACCCCACCTATGTGCACACCCAAATCACTGCATTCTAAGGCCGACTGTAGGCAACATTCGACAAACAACATTTTCCCAGTAATGATGACCAGGTAGAATATTTTACAAACATTATCTTTACTGCTGCAGAATGTTCCTTTCCTCGCACTTTGTCTTTACAGTGTCCCGGTCTTCTGGTGGACTGAGGCCTGCTGTGACACTATTTACGCACAGAGACATGCTCTCTGCGTTTTTAACCATCATCCTACGATGGCGAACTGTATTCGTCGTAAACAGTTACGTGCACAGTGTTGTCATGTTTTGCGGGATAGCAAAAATGCTTGCTGGATTTCATTTACTACTTCTTTTAACAGGTCCACTCCCTCTTCCGTCATGAGGGCCAACCTCTGACAGCTCTCTAGACAAAGGTCCATTCCCCAAGTTCCAGCCTGACAGTAGCAACTGGTATTATAGTGCAACTTATTGCTATCTCCAACACCTTGGGCCCCTATTTTTTCTGAGATTTCGAGCTCCAACCACCCTCACCCTGCCTTCCTCCATCAGAAATGAGTGGAGGAGGCTAGAGCGATATCCTTCTCATCTCAGAATTGTGAATGCTACAACACGACTTTTACTATGAGGGAACTCTATCATGCTCTCACTTCATCCCAATCCTCCACCCCAGGGATGGATGATGTTTACATTCAGATGTTGCAGAACTTTTTTCTTGTGGGTAACCACTTTCTTGTTCATACTTACAATTGCATCTGGACTGATGGCACTGTCATACCCATACCCATGCCTAAGCCCGTTTAGGACAAACACCTTCCTTCTAGCTCCCACCCCATTTCTCTCACCAGCTGTGATTATGAAGTGATGGAACATATGATTCATGCCCAGCTGTTTATGGTGGCTCAGATCTCACAATTTACTAACCACTGCACAATTTGCATTTTGAGCACGCTGTTCTGCAGTTGACCATTTCATCACTGTTTCAACAGTTTTCTGTGGAAATACTAGACTGTGGCCATGTTTTTTGATTTGGAGAAAGCCTGTGACATCTGCTGAGGGACTGGTGTTCTCGATACACTCTACACACGGGGCTTCCAAGGCTACCTGCCCTGTTTCCTTGAGGAATTTTTAAAAGACCTAGTTTTCAAGGTGTGTGGCTTCTGCCATGTCAGACTCCTTAATCCAGGAAAATCGGATACCTCAGTGCTCCATCCTGAGCATCGTCCTCTTTGCTATCACCATTAACCCTATAATGGCCTGTCTCCCACCGGGTATTTCTGGCTCCCTTCTTGGCGATGATTTTGTGATCTATTGTAGTTTTATTCAACTTTATACATACATATGAATACAACAGAGGGAAACATTCCACGTGGGAAAAATATATATAAAAAACAAAGATGCTTTAACTTACCAAACAAGAAAGTGCTGATATGTTGATAGATACAATAAAATAGAAAAACACAAACACACACAAATATTCAAGTTTTAGCAACCCGTGGTTGCTTCATCAGGAAAGAGGGAAGGAGAGGGAAAGACAAAAGGATGTGGGTTTTAAGGAGGAGGGTAAGGAGTCATTCCAATCCCGGGAGCAGAAAGACTTAACTCAGGGGGAAAAAAGGACAGGTATACACTCGCACACGCGCGCGCATGCACACACGCGCGCACACACACATATATCCATCTGCACATGTACAGACACAGGCAGACATATGTAAATGCAAAGTGGTTGGGCAGAGATGTCAGTCGAGGCGGAAGTACAGAGGCAAAGACGTTGATGAATGACAGGTCCTGTATCTGAATGTTTACAGATAAAGACAGCACGAATGGTTATAGGTTTGTTTGATCCATGAGAAAGTGTCACAGAGATACTGAAGATAGAGGAAAACTATCCCATTAAAGTTCCAAGAACCGGCTTTAGATTATAACTTGGGAAATATACTACATCCCGAACGTATTGCATACATAAGGATTGAGGATGAGATTTGAATAATTACAGCACAAGCAGAGGCATTCAATCAATAATTCTTCCCATGCTCCATATGTGAAAAAGTAACAAATTTATGGTTGGTTGGGTGTGGGATTGAAGGGACCAGACTGCTAAGGTCATCGGTCCCTTGTTCCACGATAAAATCACACGAAATAAAAACTGTCAGTTGTTAAAAAACAGAGAACTGAGACAAGGGACGACACAATACAAGAAAGACAGACAAAGACCAGACAAACGGAACTAAAATCACACCGAGTGTGAAGGTGGTTGGCCGACCATGAAAATAAGGAAAAGCCAACCACCAAATGACACTAAAACCCACAGTTTAAAACCACAGGCCAAAGGCCCAAGTCAATACAGGAAAGAAAAGGACAAACACTCAAATCATACGATAAAAACCCCCTGCCCGAATAAAACTCAACACGAGGTCCGCAATAGCAACGTCATCACATAAAAAGGGCAGGGAGGGTGTCAGGCAGCGCAAATGTCTGCCCGAGTCCTGTTAAAAGCGGGCAGTCCACCAAAATGTGGACCACCGTCAGAGCTGCCCCGCAGCGACATAGCGGTGGGTCCTCCCGGCGCAACAAATGGCCGTGCGTCAGCCACGTGTGGCCAACGCGCAGCCGGCAGAGGACGACCGAGTCCTTCCGAGAGGCCCGCATGGAGGAGCGCCACACACCGGTCGTCTCCTTCACCGCCCGAAGTTTGTTGGGCGTGGGCAGGGTGCGCCACTCGTCACCCCAGGCACCAAGCACTTTCTGGCGCAAAAGCGACAGGAGATCACACTCCATAAGGCCGAGTTCCAGAGCCGGTGAACTCACTGCCTGTTTAGCCAGCGTGTCAACCCGCTCATTGCCCGGGATGCCGACATGACCTGGGGTCCAAACAAAGACCACGGAGCGGCCGCAACGGGCAAGAGCATGGAGCGACTCGTGGATGGCCATCACCAGACGGGAACGAGGAAAGCACTGGTCAAGAGCTCGTAAACCACTCAGGGAGTCACTACAGATGACAAAGGACTCACCTGAGCGGGAGCGGATATACTCTAGGGCGCGATAGATGGCAACCAACTCGGCAGTGTATACACTGTTCCTGGGTGCCAGCGACCGTTGCTCACAATGATCCTCTAGAGTAAGAGCGTAACCAGTGCGACCAGATACCATCAAACCGTCGGTATAGGCCACGGCAGATCCAGGAAACTCGGCAAGGAGAGAAACAAAGCGGCGGCGGAGGGCCGGAGGAGGGACCGAGTCTTTCGGACCCTGTGCCAAATCCAGCCGAATGCATGGTCGGCGCACACACCAAGGGGGCAGACGGAGATTGGCCCGGAAAACAGGCGGGAGAGGAAAAAACTCAATCCCACACAGTAGAGCCCGGATGCGAACCGCGATCGTACACCCTGACCGGGGCCGCCTGTCTGGAAGATGGACGATCGAGTGCGGGAACAGGAGACGGTAGTTGGGATGCCCTGGCAAGCTACAAACGTGGGCAGCATAAGCGGCCAGAAGTCGGTCGCGCCGGATCCGCAATGGAGGAACACCATCCTCCACAAGTAAGCTGTCAACAGGGCTTGTCCGAAATGCTCCTGTGGCGAGTCGGATCCCGCAGTGATGGATGGGATCCAGCAATTGCAACGCTGATGGCGATGCCGAACCATAAGCCACACACCCATAATCAAGGCAGGACTGGATCAGCGCTTGATACAGCCGCAGAAGGGTGGAGCGATCGGCACCCCATCCGGTGTGGCTAAGGCAACGGAGAGTGTTTAAATGCCGCCAGCATGTTTGTTTACGCAGCCTAATATGAGGCAGCCAAGTCAACCGGGCATCAAATACCAGTCCCAAGAACCGATGCGTCTCTACCACAGCAAGAGGTTCACCGTCAAGGTAAAGGCGTGGCTCAGGGTGAACCGTGTGACGCCGGCAGAAATGCATAACGCAGGTCTTAGCGGCCGAAAACTGGAAGCCGTACGCTACAGCCCACGACTGCGCCTTGCGGATAGCGCCCTGCAGCTGGCGCTCAGCAACTGCAATGCCAGCGGAGCTGTAGTAGAGGCAGAAGTCGTCTGCATACAACGAAGCTGCGACGGACGATCCCACCGCCTCATCGAGCCCATTGATCGCAATTAAAAACAGGGAGACACTGAGGACAGATCCCTGTGGGACCCCGTTCTCCTGGACCCGACAGGAACTATGGGACGCAGCAACTTGCACGCGGAAGGAACGAGAAGACAGAAAATTCTGAATAAAAATCGGGAGCGGGCCCCTAAGACCCCACCCATGAAGTGTGGCGAGGATGTGATATCGCCAAGTCGTATCGTACGCCTTCCGCATGTCGAAGAAGACGGCAACCAGATGTTGGCAGTGTGCAAAGGCTGTACGGACAGCAGACTCTAGGGAGACCAGATTATCGACGGCAGAGCGGCCTTTACGGAACCCACCCTGAGACGGAGCCAGAAGGCCTCGAGACTCGAGGAGCCAACTCAACCTCCGGCTCACCATACGTTCTAGCAACTTGCAAAGAACGTTGGTGAGGCTTATGGGGTGGTAGCTGTCCACCTCCAGCGGGTTCTTGCCAGGTTTCAACACGGGGAGGACGATGCTTTCTCGCCATTGAGACGGGAACACACCCTCAACCCAGATGCGGCTGAAAACATCTAGGAGGCGTCGCTGGCAATTCACAGAGAGGTGTTTCAGCATCTGGCTGTGGATGCGGTCTGGCCCAGGAGCCGTATCAGGGCAAGCAGATACGGCACTCTGGAATTCCCAGTCGCTGAAAGGAGCATTGTACGACTCCGCGTGGCGCGTGTGAAAGGAAAGCCTCCAACTTTCCAACCGCTCTTTCCGGGAGCGGAAGGAAAGTGGGTAATTTGTAGATGCGGAACACTGAGCAAAATGCGCTGCTAACCGGTCCGCAATCGTGTCGGAGTCAGGACACACCACTCCATTCAGCGAAAGCCCAGGGACAGAGACAGGCGGCCGATAGCCATGGAGTCGCCTAATGTTATCTCAAACCTGCGATGCAGAGGTACGGACGCCAATGGTGGAAACATACCGTTCCCAGCACTCCTGCTTCCGTTGGCGAATAAGGCGTCGGGCACGGGCACGGAGCTGTTTAAAAACGATGAGGTTCTCCAAGGACGGGTGCCGCTTATGGCGTTGAAGAGCCCGCCGGCGATCTATAATCGCCTCTGCGATCTCAGGCGCCCACCAAGGCACAGTCCTCCGCCGAGGGGACCCGGATGAACAGGGAATCGCAGATGCCGCCGCAGAAACGATGGCGGTGGTGACCGACTGAACCACCGCATCAATGGTGTCAGGGGAAGGAGGTGCGATAGTGGCGAGAGAGGAGAACAAGCCCCAATCAGCCTTATTCAGAGCCCATCTGTAGGGGCGTTCAGAAGAGTGACACTGTGGTAGTGATAGAAAGATGGGGAAATGGTCACTACCACATAAGTCGTCATGGACACTCCAGTGGATGGATGGTGAAAGTCCGGGGCTGCAGATAGAAAGGTCGATGGCCGAAAATGTGCCATGGACGACGCTGAAATGTGTCGGCTCTCCCGTGTTTAAGAGGCAGAGGTCAAGCTGCGAGAGAAGAGTCTCGACATCTCTACCCCGGCCAGTAATCACGGCGCTACCCCACAGGGGGCTATGGGCGTTAAAGTCGCCCAGTAACACAAAAGGAGGAGGCAGTTGTGCTATCAATGCAGCCAACACATGACGCGAGACATCACCATCTGGCGGAAGATACAAACTGCAGACAGTAATAGGCTGAGGCGTCCACATCCTTACAGCGACAGCCTCTAAAGGTGTGTGAAGAGGTACACATTCGCTGTAGACAGAGTTAAGGATGTAGACGCAGACTCCACCAGATACCCTCTCATAAGCTGCCCGGTTCTTGTAATAACCCTGATACCCACGTAGGGCAGGGGTCCGCATTGCCGGAAACCAAGTTTCCTGTAGGGCAATGCAGAGGAAAGGGTGACTGCTGATGAGTTGGCGAAGCTCAGCAAGGTGGTGGAAAAAAGCGCTGCAGTTCCACTGGAGTATCGCTTTGTCCATGTCCGAAAAAGGCGTGAAGGTGTCGAGGAGGCAGATCACGCCACTAGGTCACCTGCTGCCACCGATGGAGGACCAGTACAATCTGCTTCCATGGTGTCTGAGGGTCCGGCGAGATCCAGGTCCTCAGCGGACGCCCGGATGTCCACCTTATCCTCGGACGCAGAGCCTGTAGGGAGCAGTGGGGTGGATGCCACCGCATGGTCCTTGGCCTTAGAGGTCTTCTTCTTCGTCTTGTCTCTCTGGTCCTTGGGTTTCATTGGCTGGGAGGGCTCCAGCGAGTCAGTCTCCGGGACGGAGGAGGAGCGGGAAGCCCTGCGACCAGCCGCTGGTCTGCTTTTCTTCCATTGGCTGACGTCACCCTTCCCAGAGGCGGAAACCTGGGAAGGAAGGGACCCAAGGGACCCTTTCCGTGCTATTCGAGCCGGGGAAGTTTGAGGCTTCCCCAGCTTAGAAGTGGGGACTGATGTCCCCGATGGTTAGGGGGTTGCTGCTCCTGAGGCAGGTAGAGCAGGAGCAGCAGGGAGTGAAGTGCCCCCCACCATCAAGGGGGCAGGTGTAGCATTCCGGCTCTGAGAGGTGGCAGTCTGAGGGAGAGCTAATGGGGCCATAACAGTAGTAGCCGCGGCGTAAGAGGCAGTCATTCGAACAGGATGGAGGCGTTCGAACTTCTGCCTGGCCTCAGTGTATGTCAGGCGGTCAAGGGTCTTATACTCCATGATTTTGCGCTCTTTCTGGAAGATCCTGCAGTCCGGCAAGCAAGGCGAGTGGTGCTCTCCGCAGTTTACACAGATGGGAGGCGGTGCACATGGAGTATTGGGATGTGATGGGCGTCCACAATCTCGACATGTGAGGCTGGAAGTACAGCGGGAAGACATATGCCCGAACTTCCAGCACTTAAAGCACCCCATCGGGGGAGGGATATATGGCTTGACGTCACAACGATAGACCATCACCTTGACCTTCTCAGGTAAAGTATCACCCTCGAAGGCCAAGATGAAGGCACCGGTGGCAACCTGCTTATCCCTTGGACCACGATGTACGCGCCGGACGAAGTGCACACCTCGCCGCTCTAAATTGGTGCGAAGCTCGTCATCGGACTGCAATAGAAGGTCCCGATGGAATATTATGCCCTGGACCATATTAAGACTCTTATGGGGCGTGATTGTAACCGGAACATCCCCCAGCTTGTTACAATCGACTGGGCGGAGGACGCCGATTTGATCAAAACCGAGCCCGAGCGCATTTTGGACAAGTCCTCCACCTCCCCGAACTTGTCCTCTAAGTGCTCGACGAAGAACTGAGGCTTCATGGATGTAAAGGATTCACCATCAGCTCTCGTACACACCAGGTAGCGGGGCGAGTATGGTTCGCTGGCATCCTTAGTCTTTCGTTCCTCCCATGGTGTAGCCAGGGAGGGGAACGATTTGGGGTCATATGTAGTTGCGTTGTATTGAGCCCTGGAACGCTTAGAGACTGCTGGCGGCTGGCCGCCAGCAAGAGATGATGTACCACGCTTCATTGCGGGTCATCCGCCCTGATGCCACCTACTCCGACCAAGGGCCCTCCCCACGGGCGCCACCCAGCCTCAGCAACGACCACCTGGCAGGATGGCCATTGCCGGGAGTCCCAATGCCCCAAGGAGATAGGCATCTACTCCTTGGCATACGTGGGGAGTTAACGGCGCTGGCATCAGCAGAGCGATCCCTGTGTAGTCAGGGGGCTACAACCAACAGGGTACGTGGCGGCCCCACCACAACGGACTGGCTACCGTGCTGGATTTCAGGTGATGTAGTCCAATATCGTCATTGGTGCATAAAGCGACACAGCATAGCAGACTGCAATAAACTGCACCCAAGAACAAATCCACGCCCAAGAGATGGTAGGTGAGCGGGACTGCTAAGCAATGACGACAAACCTGGCTAGAGATGGTAATGCACGATGGACACATCGCTCCTTGTAAGGCGCCCTTCCCCAATCGGCTCGCTCTTCGGAAAATTTAGAAGGATGGAGGTCAAACCCGTTAGGGGACCATCTCACAAGGCCAAAACGTTTGAGACTCCTTTTAGTCGCCTCTTACGACAGGCAGGAATACCGTGGGCCTATTCTTACCCCCGAACCCACAGGGGGGTAACAAATTTATAATTAAAATATTAAACATACGCATTGTTGAGAAACAACAGTGTGAAAAAGGTAGGTTGGCACTCACGACCTAAAGGTGGTGTCAAGTCACAGACAGGCAGAGTGAAAAAAGACTGCTAATCATTTATGGATTGGGACAAAAAAAAAAAAAAAGTGGACAAAAAGAGTCCTCATTTGGAAATAAGAAACACAAAGACATGACCACTGTCTCCAGATGCTGGGGCCAGTGGACACATACATGTGAGCTGTGTGCATGTATGTGTGTTTTCTACCTTGGAAGGAGAGCTCCTTTGCCTGAAAGCTTAAATGTTTAGCAGTTCTTTTCACTGTGCCTGTCTGTGACTCAATGTCTCCTCTACACGGCGAGTAGCAACCAATCCTTTTCATATTACTGTTATTCCATCCTCGACATTCCATTGTTAATGAACTGTTTCCATACGAAATCCATAACAGATTATCAATTGTATTTATGGCACATAATTCCATTTAATTTGGAAATTAATTATATATGTGACTTTTTGTAAAACAAACTTTTAATAACAACCTAATTAATGTATCGAGCTCAAGAAAGTAAAATAAAATACAAACTGTCGACAACTTATTTAATATTTCATAGCAATGATTACAGGAGGTAGTCTCTGTAGCGTTCTGTTAAGAGGTAGTTATGAGCAGTTCGATTTTGAAGCAGTTGAGTGCAGACTATGACCAGCAGTATTTCAGTTTTTGTCAAGTTCACTATAATTATTATGAAGATCAATGTAATTTTTTGGTTTTTACTAATACTGTATAATGGAAAACAAAATGATTCTTCTGAGTCAGTCAATTTGTAGTTAGAGTGCTAGCGTCAAATTCCAACAACTGAAAAATGGGCTCAGCTACCAAAGTCTTAACTGCAACGAGATACAGATAATCAGCCACAAACAACTATTTGAAATGGAAGTTAAGTAAAATTCTATTAAATCCAAACTTAGTATATTTTGATAGATCTGAAAGTACACTTTAAAGACATGCCATGATGGAACTATCTGAATTGGGCTGAAATCCATAGATGTGACGTAAATGTACAAGCAAGCAAATGATTACAATTTCAGAGGAGTCATATGATTTATTCATGAGAAAGAGCTTCACAAATTGAGCACGTCAATAATGTGTTGGTCCACCTCTGGCCCTTATGCTAGCAGTCAGCTTAGCACTAACTGATACAGTTGTTGGATGGCCTTCTGAGGGATATTGACCAAAATTCTGTCCAACTGACATGGTAGATCATCAAAATTCCAAGCTGCTCCAAACATCCTCAGTTACGGAGATGATCTGGCAAAGTGGTTGACCAATGTAGGATTTAGCAAGTATGAAGACAAGCAACAGAACCTCTTGTCATGTGTAGGCAGGCATTACCTTGCTGAAATGTAAGCCCGGGATAGCTTGCCATGAAGGGCAACAAAACAGGGCATAGAATATTGCCAACATACTGCTGTGCTATAAGTGTGCCATAAATGACAACCAAAGAGGTTGGCATAAAATGGCATCCCAAACCTTTACTCCTATTTGTTGGATTGTATGGCAGGTGACAGGTAGGTTAGTATCCTAACGCTGTATGGCATCTCGAGACACATCTTCACTGGTCACTGAATATTATTCTGGACAAGTAAATGATATTCCATGCCAAATGTGTGAGACACCACTCCAAATAGGCTTGCTGGAGTACAATGCTCAATGGTAGTCAGTGCAAGAGGTACTGTGAGCTAAGCCCCTTTTCTGTGAGCCACCTATTAACAATCCCTGTGGTCTCCGAAACACAAGCTGCACACTGGACCCATGATAATGATGAATTCAGTGCTCTGAGTGCCTCTCCGATTCCTCGGTCTCACATTCCATCATCTCTCTACATTGACTGCTTTGTTTCTGATGCTGTGTTCAGCCACGGTTCATTATTTCTTGCCAATATCATCAAATAGTGGCATCGTTCCTATTCATAGCGAGCAATTCACTGACTACTCCAACTGGCTTCTTTGAGCCCAACTACATGTCCTATGAAATGGTGACACCTGCATATATTGTTCATGCAGCTGTGTTCGAGGCATAGTTACTGTGCAATTGATTACATGAAATGAAATTTGCGGAGACTTTATGTCCTGATATCGGTATGTCCCCGTTTTCTATAATCGCCAACTGTGCTGTAAAACTTTGCTATAGAGTCACATGCTTATCCACTGGCCGCCAAAGTTTACAATTTTGCATTTTATGTCAACACCTGAATGAATATCATTTAGTGACCAATTTGCGTAACCCTTTTGTGATGCGCCACCTTTTTTTGTCTTTGAGTGTATAACTCAGGGTAGCTATAACATGAAACTCTGGTCAATTCAAAACTGCCTATGAGAGAACTGCCATAAAGGAAGCAGATCACGCAGACTGAGAATTGTTCCAGAGATGATTCTGCTGCCCCTTTGTATTAGCATGGAATCAGTGACTGAAATTTAAAAGAGACTGCATGTCTCATACAACAATGTGCCAGTAAGATGACAGCAAAGTTATACAAGTATCTAGTACACCTACGCCTGGGGGCAAGGTGACAGGGTTGGAACTAGAACTTTTTATGGTTACTTATAAGTTGCCATCCACCTTCCAAAATATTAAAAATATACTCCGTATTCTCAAGTCTACCTCTCCCCCCCCCCCCCTTCTCCCAACAAACCTGACAAGTACAGAAGTGAGAAAATGCTGCTGATGAACACTACACAGATGACCAAGTCCCATGGATGCCTTGTGTGACTTCACTATTCCAGGCACAGAAGCTTGAACATTAAAAGCTAGTCTATTCTTAATTTAGTAGTTCTTAAATGTAGTTACGCCATTCATAAATTCTTGACAATGCTACTCATACGAAAGATTCACTCTTCGAACAAAATAATTTAGTCTGTCCTGGTGTTCGCTTGTTTTAGTCGTCTGTACACAATGGGTACTAACACATCCAGAATTTATGTTTTGGTCCCTTTGCAAGATGTGCAATGCAGGCCATGGGATTGGTTGGTTGGTTGGTTGGTTGGTTGGGGAAGGAGACCAGACAGCATGGTCATCGGTCTCATCGGATTAGGGAAGGATGGGGAAGGAAGTCGGCCGTGCCCTTTCAGAGGGACCATCCCGGCATTTGCCTGGAGGGATTTAGGGAAATCACGGAAAACCTAAATCAGGATGGTCGGACGCGGGATTGAACCGTCGTCCTCCCGAATGCGAGTCCAGTGTCTAACCATTGCGCCACCTCGCTCGGTCATGGGATTATTTTTTAGGAAGTTGTTCTCTAAACTTATCCAATGCTTATAAGTACCAAGATTATGATACACCAGTTATTCAAAGGTAACTAATTGAAGAACATGGTTTGCAGTAATGCTGTTTTTAAATTAAATCAATTACACATTTAGACAATTGGAGCATCATATCTGCTTACTGATATTGTAATAAAGTTACACTATGGATTCACAACAGTTTACCCAATTATGCCTTTTTTTACAAACATTTTCATTAATGTTCCCAGCGAACCTCAGCAGCACTATTGTATCGGCTATATCACCCTGTTACAAATCAAGCAACAGTTCTCTGAATTCCTTGGATATTTAGGGGCAAGCCTACTTGACAATGTTCCAAATTCTGAGGCTTAAATCAATCACACTGATGTCCTGACTTTCTCTGAATCCTCCCAACAAATTTTACATGGTTGTCAATATTATGTGTTCATTTTCCTTTATTTCATTTTGTAGCATAATTGTCAAATATTTAAATTATGTGACTTAGCCAGAAGTCAATAAATAACCATGTAAACAAATAATATTGGGCTATTTCTTTTGTTTACGCAAATTATATGGTATTTATTAATATGTTCTCTTTGTTTAAACTGTACTGGTTTTTTTTTAGAAAAAGACCACTTAATATTTACATTAGTTCTTTAAGAGTCACTTTGCTCTATTTCTATGGTTGTGGCAAGCAGAAAGTACCAACCTGATACTCTTAATCTCTCTTTGCGTACTGTGGGAACCAATTAAATAAGAGGAAAATTGCATTTATTGAACTTACTCTAAAGCTTGTAATTTCTGATGCACCACCATAATGTGTAGCCTGAAATAAGAAGGTAAGAATTTCAGGAGCTGTTTGGTATCTGCATATTTTTGTAATGATGGCAGTCACCTGAAACAGAAATTTTAAATAAATCATGTCACGAGACAAGTCACTTGCACACATAGGCATTTGAAAACACTGTCATACAGAAGATATCAACAATGGCTACACTTCCATAGTTTAAACCAAGGTCAGTTAAATCCTATTGTCAAACAAGAAAAGAAATAAAAAAGGAAATATGACATTAACTTATACTTTATAATGGAGTTTTATCCAATTTTAAAA
Source organism: Schistocerca gregaria (assembly GCF_023897955.1). Lineage (NCBI taxonomy): Eukaryota > Metazoa > Arthropoda > Insecta > Orthoptera > Acrididae > Schistocerca > Schistocerca gregaria. The sequence continues at coordinate 211,303 of NW_026061879.1, forward strand.
CGTAAAACTACAAGTTTGCCAAAAATGTGAGAGAACAATATGATAGATAAAAGAACAAATGCGAAGAACAAAAACAACAGAGACACAGTTCCATCAATGACAATTGTCCTGTATGATGATCCATCTTGTGTAACATTATCAGATGTCGTGAGTAGCTAAATTACTTGAATTGTGTATTATTACCGCAATAGCACACAAACAGCAATTAATATTCTCTTTGTATCATCTCAGGCTAAGAGAAAAATAATAAAAGTATTGTGTGTGCCAGAGTGTTTGGACTTAATTTAACAGTAGTTAACTACTGATTTTAAAGTAGGTATACTTTTCTGCAAACCAGCCTTCCACACTGGTTCTCTACAGGGACAGCAATAGACTTCAGCCAACTGACTCAATACTAGTGCTAAAATAAGAAAATTACCAACCAGCCTTCCACACTGGTTCTCTACAGGGACAGCAATATACTTCAGCCAACTGACTCAATACTAGTGCTAAAATAAGAAAAATTACCCACTACCAACTTTCTTCCCAAGTCCTTCTGTTGTGTAGGTCATAAAATTCTTCTAATGGCGTGAAAATGTTATGATACTACAGAAATTTCTCTTCATTGATGCAGTCGTATCTCAACAACACGAAACAAAAGACCATGCCAACAAATGTAGCCACAGGAATAAAACTAAATTATCAGCTGTTTTGAGAGTATCAGTCTTCTGACTGGTTTGATGCAGGCCACAACAAATTCATCTCCTGCACTAACCTCTTAATCACAAAGTCGCATTTGCATCCTATGTCCTCAATTACTTGTTGGATGTATTCCATCTCTGTTGTCCACTACAGTTTTTACCCTGTAGTACCATGGAGGTTATTCCGTAACATCTTACACATATCCTTTCACCGTCACTCTTCCTCTTGTCAGTGTTTTCCCTATATTTCTTCCTTCACCAATTTATCTTACCAGTCCATCTAATTTTCAACAATCTTCTGTAGCACCACATCTCAAAACCTTCAATTCCCTTCTGCTTCAATTTCCCATGGACCATGATTCATTATCGTACAATGCTGTGCTCCAAACATATATTTTCAGAAATTTCTTCCTCAAATTAAGAACAATTTTTTATACCAGTACACTTCTCTTGGTCAGGTATGTCTTCATTTCCTGTGATAGTCTGTTTTTTTATTTTCTCCTTGCTTTATCCCTCATGTGTTTGTTGCTTCGGTCATTGCTTCTTTGATGAATAGATTGAACAATAGGGACGAAAGACTACATCACAGACTCACACGCTTTTTAATCTGAAAGCTTCATTCTTGGTCTTCCAGTTTTCTTGTTCCCTCTTGGTTCTTGTTCCTAGTTTATGTTACCTGTCCTTCTCCAATGCTTATTCCCCTTTTTCTCAGAATTTCGAAAATCTTGCACCAATTTACACTGCTGAACACTTTTTCTAGGTCAACAAATCCTATGAGCATGTCTTGATTTTTCTTCAGTCTTGCATCCACTATCAAGAGCAATGTCAGAACTGCCTCTCTGGTGCCATTACCTTTCCTAAAGCCAAACTGGTCATCATCTAACAGATCCTCAGTTTTATTTTCCATTGCTTCTGTAAATTATTCTTGTCAGCAACTTGGATGCATGTGATTGTGTGATAGTTCTCACACTTTTCTGTCCTTGGTATCTTTGGAATTGTGTGGATGATATTTTTCTGGAAGTCTGATGGTACACCCCCACTCTCAGTGATTCTACACACCAACTTGAATAGTTGTTTGATTGCCATTTCTCTAAATGATTTTAGAAATTCTGGTGGGATGCTACCTATCATTTCTACCTTATGTGATCTCTCATATTTCAGAGCCCTTTTTTCATTGTGATACTAATACTGGATCCCCTTTGTCTTCCGTATTGACTCCAATTTCTTCTTCCATCACATCAAACAACTCATCCCCCTCATAGAGATTTTCTATGTACTCTTACCATCTATACACTCTATCCTTTGCATTTGACAGTGGAATGCCCATTGCACCATTGCTTTTAATTTCACTACAGGCAGAATAACAAGTCAGACATGTAAACCTGGATAAAAATACCTAAGTCATAGTGAATACAGAACCAAAACAACAACGTATAATGAGATCAAAACAATAGCACAGTGAAATCAGGACCAAATTGTCTGACTGACCGAGTGGAAGTTTTGCTGGCTTTAAAAGGCAGAAATGGGTGCCGATAGGCCACCAGGACAGCTGTGCCCCCGAAGCCAGTGCTGCAGCAATGACAGCAGTTCTCACAGATTATAGCAGTGCCGTCTAGCAGCCTGCAGTGAGGTCCCCGCGTCTTGCAGTGGGCTTTCAAACTGGGACTTGACACCAGACAGACAAAGTGGTAGGTCATACACACTGTTTCATTTTCTAATGCAGCTCATTGCACTCTAACCATTTCTACCCCACTTTCTCCTTTACCTGATTAAAATATAAGGTTTTTCCTGTGCATGCAGTCATGCACTCAGCCCTTGTGAGGCCAATTGAGGAGCTACTTGACCGAGAAGTAGTGGCTCTGGTCCTGAAAACTGAGAATGGCAGAAAGAGTGGTGCACTTACCAAATGCCCCTCCATATTTGCATCCAGTGGCACCCATAGGCCAAGGATGACATGGAAGTCGATCAGTACCATTAAGGTCTTCCTGAGACACGTTAGTTTAGTTTGTACGAGAAGAAGGGAAAGTTGATCATTTTGTAATTATTGTGTCTTGTTTTCCCCATTTTTTGTGGAGTTTACAGATTACAATGTAGTTCCAGTTTTCAGAAACTGTCTTCTTTTGCAAACATTCTGTAAATAATCTTACAAGCACTTTTTGTACAATTTTTCCTCTCAGTTTAATCATTTCTACTGAAACACCACCATCTTCAAAATCCTTCCCTTCCTTCATACATGGAATGGCTTTGTACACCTCATCCAGCATTACTCCCAAAATCTAGAAATTTTTTTATAATCCTGCAAAATGTGACTATTCTATGACATGGAGGGGGGGGGGGGGAGGAGGAGGGAGGGTGGCACAGCCCACAAATTCTATGGTATTTTCCTCATACTTTTCTTTGTATGATACTTAAAAGGGAAACTCCCCAACATGACCAGTTCACATTTTGTGATAAGACGGCCCAGTGGATAGATCATCAAAAACTGAACACGGATAATACATGAAAATAGGAAGGAGGTGTACTGAATTGTGAAAAATAAGGAAAATCAAAACACTGAACTGTCCAAGCTCCAGATGAGCACATCAAGTGAATCTGAACAGCCACGACACTGCGAAGACAGGGATTGGTGTTCGGTTTTCATTTCTGTGAGAAGTCTATGCTGTTTGTCACTTGTTCTCACTATTTGTCACATTTACTTGCAATGAGAGTATAGTCTTACCACGACTCATATTCTATAACCACCGTACAGTATGAAAACTGTGTACAGAATGGCAACTGCCAAGACTACAGAAGGAGAATAGACACTCAATGACCTGACAGAAAGTTCATAATTTTGTGAAAAAAATATGAACAGCATGCCACCCTCCACCTCAAAAAACTATCCAATCTCCTGGTTTCCCACCTCCGGAAAGGCAACTCACTCACCTCCACAACCTTTCCAACAAACCTCAACCTCCTCTCATTGCACACAGACCCAGTCTCTCCCATCTATTCAATCTCCCACTTCCAGCTCCACTCCCCCCAACACCTCAAAATTCTAGTCAACACAATCTGGAACCACAACACCCCAATTCAGTAGTTAACCTTTCCTCCAAACCTCTCTCCCAATCCGAAACCTCTGTCCTATCCAAAGGCCTCACCTTCAGCCCCACTCCCAGGATCAACCGAACTGCCCTTGTCAAAGATTTACTGTCCTACAATTGTAGTCTCTGCTGGAAATATGACTTTCCCACGAAGAAAAATAATCCTGATCCCACTCCTAATGATCCAACTCCCCAAGACACTATCCAAATTGAACCCTGCCTGGAACAGTTCCGTCCTCCATCACAGCGGGACCCACCTCCTCTTCCTCAAAATCACCCTCTCCAAACCTTCCAGAAATTTCTCACGTCCAGCCTTGCCTCTCAATCTTTCTTGAAAAACCTTAATCCTACTCGCAACATCACCACAGCCGAAGCCCAGGCTTTCCGTGATCTGAAAGCTGACCGATCCATCATCATTCTTCCGGCTGACAAGGGTTCCACGACCTTAGTACTTGATCGTTGGGAGTATGTGGCTGAGGGACTGCGTCAGCTTTCAGACAACTCTACATACAAAGTTTGCCAAGGTAATCCCATTCCTGATGTCCAGGCAGAGCTTCAGGGAATCCTCAGAACCTTAGGGCCCCTACAAAGCATTTCACCTGACTCCATCAAACTCCTGACCCCACCGACACCTCGCACTCCTACCTTCTACCTACTTCCTAAAATTCACAAACCCAAACATCCCGCCCGCCCCACTGTAGCTGGTTACCAAGCCCCCACAGAACGTATCTCTGCCTACATAGATCAACACCTTCAACCCATTACATGCAGTCTCCCATCCTTCATCAAAGACACCAACCACTTTCTCGAACACCTGGAATCCTTACCCAGTCTGTTACCCCCGGAAACCATTCTTGTAACCATTGATGCCACTTCCCTATACACAAATATCCCGTACGTCCAGGGCCTCGCTGCAATGGAGCACTTCCTTTCACGCAGATCACCTGCCACCCTACCTAAAACCTCTTTCCTCGTCACCTTAGCCAGCTTCATCCTGACCTACAACTTCTTCACTTTTGAAGGCCAGACATACCAACAATTAAAGGGCACGGCCATGGGTACCAGGATGGCCCCCTCGTACGCCAGCCTATTTATGGGTCACTTAGAGGAAGCCTTCTTGGTTACCCAAGCCTGCCAACCCAAAGTTTGGTACAGATTTATTGACGACATCTTCATGATCTGGACTCACAGTGAAGAACAACTCCAGAATTTCCTCTCCAACCTCAACTCCTTTGGTTCCATCAGATTCACCTGGTCCTACTCCAAATCACATGCCACTTTCCATGACATTGACCTCCATCTGTCCAATGGCCAGCTTCACACATCCGTCCACATCAAACCCACCAACAAGCAACAGTACCTCCACTATGACAGCTGCCAGCCATTCCATATCAGACGGTCCCTTCCCTACAGCCTAGGCCTTCGTGGCAAACGAATCTGCTCCAGTCCTGAATCCCTGAACCATTACACCAACAACCTGAAAACAGCTTTCGCATCCCGCAACTACCCTCCCGACCTGGTACAGAAGCAAACAACCAGAGCCACTTCCTCATCCCCTCAAACCCAGAACCTCCTACAGAAGAACCCTAAAAGTGCCCCACTTGTGACAGGATACTTCCCGGGACTGGATCAGACTCTGAATGTGGCTCTCCAGCAGGGATACGACTTCCTAAAATCCTGCCCCGAAATGAGATCCATCCTTCATGAAATCCTCCCCACTCCACCAAGAGTGTCTTTCCGCCGTCCACCTAACCTTCGTAACCTCTTGGTTCATCCCTATGAAATCCCCAAACCACCTTCCCTACCCTCTGTCTCCTACCCTTGCAACCGCCCCCGGTGTAAAACCTGCCCTATGCACCCTCCCACCACCACCTACTCCAGTCCTGTACCCGGAAGGTGTACACGATCAAAGGCAGAGCCACGTGTGAAAGCACCCACGTGATTTACCAACTGACCTGCCTACACTGTGACGCTTTCTATGTGGGAATGACCAGCAACAAACTGTCCATTCGCATGAATGGACACAGGCAGACAGTGTTTGTTGGTAATGAGGATCACCCTGTGGCTAAACATGCCTTGGTGCACGGCCAGCACATCTTGGCACAGTGTTACACCGTCCGGGTTATCTGGATACTTCCCACCAACACCAACCTATCCGAACTCCGGAGATGGGAACTCGCCCTTCAGTACATCCTCTCTTCTCGATATCCGCCAGGCCTCAACCTCCGCTAATTTCAAGTTGCCACTGCTCATACCTCACCTGTCTTTCAACAACTTCTTTGCCTCTGTACTTCCGCCTCAACTGACATCTCTGCCCAAACTCTTTGCCTTTACAAATGTCTGCTTGTGTCTGTATGTGCGCGAGTGTACACCTGTCCTTTTTTCCCCATAAGGTAAGTCTTTCCACTCCCAGGATTGGAATGACTCCTTACCCTCTCCCTTAAAACCCACATCCTTTCGTCTTTTCCTCTCCTTCCCTCTTTCCTGAAGAAGCAACCGTCGGTTGTAAAAGCTAGAAATTCTGTGTGTGTGTTTGTGTGTTTTATTTATTGTGCCTATCTACCAGCGCTTTCCCGCTTGGTAAGTCTTGGAATCTTTGTTTTTAATGTAAATAAATAAAATGACACACAAGTGAGATTTGAACACTGATATCCCCCAGCACAATCCAGCACCGTCACCACATAATCACAATACCCTCCCTGGCTGTTCAAATTCACTTGATGTTGCACACCTTGAGCTTGAAACTTTCACTGTTTCGGTTTTGCTTCTTTCTTTCGCAGTTCAGTACACATTCTTCCTATTTTCATGCTTGATTCATGTTCAGTTTCTGACGGACTATCCACTGGACCATTTTGCCACTTCAGGACTTTTGGTAGGAAGGACACAGCATGTTATCTTGGGTGAAAAGTTGTCATCAGATGTAGAATTAACTTCAGCTGTGCCTGTTGGATATTAATGACCTTGTAGGAGATATTAATAGTAAAATAAGATTTTTTGCAGATGATGCAGTTATCCATAATTAAGTACTTTCTGAAAGAATCTGCATACATATTCAATCAGATCTTAATAAGATTTCAAAGTGGTGCAGAGATTGGCAAATCGCTTGAATGTTCCGAAATGTAATATTTTGCACTTCACAAAATGAAAAAATGTAGTGCCCTATGACTAATATCAATCAATCACTGTTGGAATCAGCCAAGTATTACAAACACATGGGTGTAAAACTTCTTAGGGATATGAAATGGAATAATCACAAATGGCCAGTCAATATTGCTCAAGAGTATGGCACCTCTACCAGATAGGGTTAACAGAGGATACTGAATGTATACTGAGAAGGGCAGCATGGGGTTTGTTTAATCAATGGGAGAATGCCACAGAGATACTAAAGGAACTAAATTGGAAGACTCTCAAAGATAGATGTAATCTGTCCCGAGATAGCCTACTTACAAAATTTACAGGCTTTAAGTGATTGCTCTAGGAATATACTGCAACCTCTTATGTACCACTCACATAGGATTTTTGAGGATAAGAAGAATAATTACTACATGCACAGATGCATCCAGATAATCATTCTTCCAGAACTCCTTGTGGGAATGGAACATAAAGATACGCTAATAACTGATACAATGGGACATATCCTCTGCCATGCACCTCACAGTGGTTATGCACCTCACAGTGGTTTGCAGAGTATATATGTAGATATCTGAGGATGGGGGTAGGGGGGTGTGATGGGGTGTTTCCCTTGTAAGGTGCCAAACCCTGGCAAAGAAGGAATCTAGCAAATGTCTGAAATCCCTCAGTTTCCTACTCCAACCCAACTTTGCAGGAATCTAGTATGGTTCCAGAATAAATTGTACTAAGTTTTAGTACAAGTAACTTCAATGACAATTCAACTTTTGTTACCTGCAAAGTCAATTCTTTGTGTTAGGTCCATTTTGTATAACTTATGTAATTGTTTTAATAATAATAATAATAATAATAATAATAATAATAATAATAATAATAATAATAATAATAATATTTATTCAACATCGAATAATCAAATACAATCCCTAGAAATAATACAGTTTCAGGACATCATATAGATTATTCTTCTGAATACGTCAGTTTATAAATTTAAAAACTAATGGTTTGTTTGTATTAATAAATTTTACATTTGATGCATTTTACATTTGGTAGTATACAATCACAATATTACAAATATTGTTGTTATCAACATCGTATTAGTTGTAAGTTACTTTAAACTATGAGCTTGACATACTTATGAAGCACTTTTCATATAGATATAGTACTCGTCTAAGGAATAAAAAGGGTTTTCAATTAGAATTTTTTTTAGCTGATCTTTTAATTTGTTACTAGGAAGGGTTGTGAAACTTTTTGGTAGGGCATTAGCTAGCTTCAGCCCAGCATAAAGTGCATTTTTTTCATATAAAGCTGTTCTGTGGCTATTTACATGGTATCTGAACTTTTGCCTTGTATCGTACTGGTGCAGGTCACAGTTGAAATTTGGATTTATTGTTTTAACGAGCAATATAACTTTCAATATGTATAAACCTATAATGGTAAGCACTCCTAATTTTGGGAACAGATTTCGACATGATTCTCTGGGTTTGGCACCACAAATAATTCTGATAACTTTTTTCTGTAGTATTAATAATGTGCTTAGGTTGGCTTGAGTTGTTGCACCCCATATTTCTACAGCATAGTTTAAATTTGATGAGAATAGTGCATGATAAGCAGTTTTTAGTACACCCATATCCTTACAATATTTGCTCATCATATTTATAGCAAATACATTCTTCGACAGCTTACAGGCTAAGGAATCGATATGCATGTCCCATTTGAGGCTGTCCTGGATTGTAATTCCCAAGAACTTTGTCCATTTTTCTTTTTTCACAATGTCATTTCCTATGGATAATTTCATACCAAATTCTATTTGTTTCCTTGTGTTAAATTCCATCATTGCAGTCTTTGAAGCACTTACATTTAGATGGCTTTCATTAAAATACTTCACTATTTCATTAGTTACACTGTTGCACAGCACCTCCAGACTGTCATAGTCTTCGTGTCTACACACAATTGATGTATCATCTGCATACAATATTTTTTTACAGTTAGGGGAACAATACTGTATGTCATTAACATAAATTAAGAAAAGAAGGGGTCCCAAGACAGAACCTTGAGGCACTCCATATTCGATATCAGTAATTTTAGATTTGAAAGACCCACTTTTTGTTTTAAGCAAAACAAATTGTTTTCTGTTGCACATATAGGATTTTATTAGATCATAGCCAGTTCCTCTAATACCCAGGTTCCATAGCTTGTCAAGTAATATGGTGATGTTGACACAATCAAAAGCTTTTTCTAGATCAAGGAACACTCCAGTTACATACTCCTTATTCTCTATGGCAGTTATTATTTTGTCTATTAATTGTGCTGCGGCTACTGAAGTTGACTTGTTTTTCATAAAGCCATTCTGATTTTCAAATATTAAATTGTGTTGACTCAGGAATGTCATTAATCTAGTATAAATAACTTTCTCAACTACCTTAGAAAATGCAGGTAAGATTGAGATGGGACGGTAGTTCTCAATTTTTGATTTATCACCTTTCTTGTAAATCGGGGTTACTTGTGCTATCTTTAGACTATTATTTATTTATTTATTTCAATGCCCTAACTGAATCACACATGCATTACTGATATTGTAATAAGTATACTATTGTTATAAATAAATAATCTAAATAATTAATGGAAAATCTCATATAAAGATGTGAAACAAATACTAACAAAGAGATAGATGGGCTGGCCAGTACTTACCTCAACTCAGTACAGCCGATAGATACACAAAAAACAACCGAAAATTTACGTTCCTAGCTTTCAGAATAAATGTTCCTTCATCAGGGAGGAGAGAGGGGAAAGAAAGGGAAGAAGGGATAGTTACTCACAACCCAGGTTTTGAAGCAACAGGGAAAGGAAAACAGGGAGGGTAGCAAGGACGGAGGCATGTTTGTCAGAGGGAAGCCAAAGATATTCTACTGTAAGTACTGTGCCAGCTTCAAACCAAAGAGGATGCATACAGAAGTAAAGGAGTATATAGTATAAAGATGTAGGATGAAAAGATGCATGAATGGCTAAAGAGGAAAGGGAAAGAGGAGAAGACTGAAGAGTAAATGGGAGAGTGAGGTTGTTTAACATAGGTTCAGACCAGGGGGATGGTGGGATGAAAGGATGTGTTGGAGTGCAAGTTCCCATCTCCGCATTTCAGAGGGACTGGTGTTGCGTGGGAGAAGCCAAATGGCACACACAGTGTAGTAGGTTCCTAGGTCCCTAGAATTATGCTCGAGGGCATGCTCCGCTACTGGGTATTGGACATCTCCTAGGCGGACAGTTCGTCTGTGTCCGTTCATGCGCTCAGCCAGTTAAGTTGTTGTCATACCCATGTAAAAGGCTGTGCAGTGCAGGCATGTCAGCTGATAAATGACATGTGTAGTTTCACACACCATTCTAACTTTGTGGATTTCTCCACAAAGATAATACACCAAGTTCATATACACAACACATTTTTGGTGTTGTATATGAGATGGTGTCCCTTTGTTTTCTCCACAAGTTAGAGGAAAAGTCTCACAATTAGTCTTAACAATAATTTACATAGGTTCCCTTAACAAATAACTATGCCCAGTTTGGAGAAAGCACAGAGCACATCTATTTACAAGAAGAATTGTAGAAGTGATCCACAAAACTACCATTCAATATCCTTGACATCAATTTGTTGTAGGATCCTAGAACATATTCTAAGCTCAAACATAATGAAGTACCTCAAAAAGAATGACCTCCATCATGCCAACCGACATGTATTCCAACAAAATTAATTATCTGAAACAAAACATGACACACTCATTTCTCATATGACATATTGAAAGTTTTGGATCAAGAGGAACAGATAGCTGCAGTATTTCTTGATTTACGAAAAGCATTTGACTCAGTGTCATATGTACGTTTTTTAGTGGAAGTACAATCATATGAGGTATCAAATGAAATTTGCACCTGGACTGATGATTTGTTGGTAGGAAGGATGCAGCTTGTTATCTTGGGTGGAGAGTCATCAATAGAAGTTTTAGTGGGACTCTTAATGTTCATGTTATATACTAATGACCTTACAGACAATTTTAATAGTAACCTCAGGCTTTTCACACATCATGCAGTTAGCTATAATGAAATGCTGTGTGAAAGAAGCTACACAATTATTCAGTCAGATCTCGATAACATTTCAAAGTCGTTCACAGACTGGCAGCTTGATTTAAATGCTAAGAAAAGTGAAATTGCACACTTCAAAAAATGAAATACCTAGTTTCCTATGACAACAATATCAATGAGTCACTGTTGGAATCTGCCATCTCATACAACTACCTGGGAGTAACACTTGTGGGGATATGAAATGGAATGATCACATAGGTTCAGTCATGGATAAAGCATGTGGTAGACTTCGGGGAGGTACAATCAGTCTACAAAGGGCACTGCTTATAAATCACTCATGCAACCCATCCTAGAATATGGTTCAAGTGTATGTTTCACTTCATTTCATTTTCATTTTATTATCTTCCTATAAATCATTTACATGATGTAGGAATTGTCACAACAAAGTTATCAAACTAGTACAAGTACTCCAGACGTAATAATGGAGTATCACTTTCAAGGCATTTTTAAAAGTACAAATTTAGACATACAAATTAAAACTTTTGCCAATAAATTTACACACAATCAAAGTACTCATCTGTCATAGAAAGTTTTGCTTAAAAGGTAATTTTTAAGCTCAGTCTTAAATTTTACTTCATCTATTATTTCCTTCATGTACACTGGCAGAACATTGTAAAGTTTTATTCCAAAATAACTTACATGCTTTTGGGTTTTTGTTGTCCTTACCCTTTCTACATACAAATTCTTACGAGTTCTAGTATTATAATTATGGCAGTCCTCATTTGTACGTAGATTTTTCATATGAGCTCTTGTACACAGAATGCTTTTAAAAATATACAGTGATGGTATTGTGAGTATTTGCAGTTCTTTGAAAAGGGGCCTACAATGAGTTATTGGAGAGTTATGTGTTATGATTCGTATAGCTCTTTTCTGAAGTTTGAAGATATCTGTTAAGCTTGATTTAGTTTTACCCCAGAACACTATGCCGTAAGACACGATGGACTGAAAGTAAGCAAAATACACTAGTCTAGTACAATCTGTGCCGCATACTCTAGATAATATCCTCAATGCAAAACATGCCGAATTGAGCCTGTGGGATAAGTACTTGAGATGGTCTTTCCAGCTTAAGTTTTGATCAATGTGCATGCCCAAAAACTTTGTGGATTGTACACTCTGTATCTTCTTATCCATTAGTTTTAACTGGAGGTCCATATCTTGAGTTGCTTTGCCATACTATATATAATTTGTTGTATTTAGATTAAGTGTTAACTCATTAGCATTAAACCAATGTTGAATATATTTCAGGACTATATCAGTTGTGGTGGTTAATGATTTTTTTTATCATCACTTATAATTATGCTAGTGTCATCTGCGAACATTATTTTGGTAGAAATATTAGGATTTTTTATGTCATTTATATAAAGCAAGAATAAAAAAAGGACCAAGAACACTGCCCTGTGGGACCCCTATTTCCAATTTCTTTGCATCTGAGACCCATTTGATTTTCTTATTTTTATGTTCTGCGATGATTTCTACCACCTGAGTTCTATCTTGAAGGTAAGATTCAAACCACTGCTTCACAACTCACCTTACACCTATTGCCTCCATCTTGTTTACCAGAATTTTGTGATTTACTGTATCAAAAGCTTTAGATAAATCTAAGTTAATTCCCACTACACATTTTTTAGTGTTGAGATTCCTGACAATCTCTTTGGTATAGGCATAGATAGCTGATTCTGTGCTGTGGCCCGAGCGAAAGCCATGTTGATTGCAGTTTAGAAGTTTGTGAGCATCTAAGTATTTTATGAGTCTGATTTTCATTAATTTCTCTAGAATTTTTGAAAATGATTGGAGAAGGGATATTGGTCTATAATTTTCTACCTTGTATGTATCTCCTTTTTTAAACAGAGGTCCAACCTTAGAGATTTTCAACCTCTCAGGAAACACACCTTCGCTGAAAGACAAATTGGCAATATGTACCAGGGGCTTTATAATTTGTGGGGCAACTTTTTTTATTATTGACACAGGCACTTCATCCACACCTGCAGACATTTTGATTTTAGACTATTTATCACCTTCAATATTTCATTATCATTTGTGGGAGTTAACAACATACTACTGTCTACTTTTGGGGCTGTTAATTTATCATGTTTAGTAAAGTTTTTACTTAATGACACTGGTACACTTAAAAAGTAATTATTAATGTAATTTGCCAGAGTTTCATCTTTTAATTCAATATTTTCACCATTTTTGAGTACTATTTCCTGATCCTTGAGGCACTTGCTCGTTTCCTTTTTCACAATTTCCCAAATAGTTTTTGATTTATAGCCTGATTTTCTTATTAATTTATCATTACTTAGTAATTTTGCTTTTGTAATTACTTTTCTATGTTTTTTTGTAATTTGTTACATGTTCTTTAAGCTTGGGGTCAGTCCAACTCTTCAGTCTATAGTTAAGCATTTTCATGGTCCTGGAGGAATTTCTAATACCTGTTGTGATCCAGGAGTTAGCATGTGTACGCCCATGATTGGTTAGTCAGTGTATTTATGAAGTGACTGCAACTATTTGTGGAGAAGGTTCTTTTGTACATTTGGTATGAACTATTTTTGTCACAGGGGCTATGGGAAATTTAAGGATGAGTGCATGGGACCCATAACAAATAAGACTAACGAGATATTGAATGTACACAGACAGGAGCAGCACGAATGGTCTGTCTGACACATGGGAGTGTGTCTCAGAGATGTTTAAGAAACTGAACTTACAGACTCTCAAAAACAGACGTAAACTATCATAAGAAATCATACTTTCAAGAACCGGCTAAAATCAAACAAGATTAGATTAATCATAGCACAGATGGCAGCAATTAAACAATCTTGAGGGGCAAGATTAGATCTATTACAGCACTGAATGCAGCATTTAAACAACCATTGTTCCCACACTCCATATGTGAATAGAATGGGAAGTACCGTAATAATTGGTACAATGTAGCATACCATCTCCCCTGCAATTCAGTGGTTTGCAGAGTGTACATGCAGATAAAAAAAAAAATGGGCAACAACACACACACGATGTGGAGGTTGTTTATTAGTTTCATTCATCCGTGTTAGAAGCTGAAGCTAATCACAGAAGGCTAATTAACACATTTTTAATATTATATGAAAACCCTAAGGTACTGAAAGGTACTTTTGAACAGGAGAAAATCTAGGAGACATAAGAAGGCATATAATTGAGGTCTTCAAAAACTGGTGATTATCACGCATTTTTCAGGTTTGATGGAAACACCATAAGAAGGTAGGCCTAAATGAGAAAAATTCAATATCTTTCTGAGCAATGATTATGGAAGTGTTATCCAAGTGCTTTTTAGTTAGTAATCTAGCAGTGTTCATTGAGTGTATGCTGTCGTTTCTTTTGAGCGAGCTCGTATTATTAACCAAAAATGTGGGGAGTCGGTGCATGTACAGGAATAGCGGACGCGGAATTCCAAAATATTGAACCAACGGCCTACACGAATTTAGTGAATTGACATTACAACACAGGCTGTAGTTCATCAACTTTGTTTTCCCAGTCTGTGCGACAGCTGTGATGGCATGGACATAAATATCAATGGTGACCAGTGTGGTAGAGGCAAAAATAGGATTGTTTCGAATGACATGAATTTAAGTGTAGCCAATCAAGAGAAAAACGCAATGATAGTACTTAACGGTTCAGGAACAATTTGCAGACTTACAAAGTAAACTCTAAATCCCTATCCGTTGACTTAAGAGACAGTACAGAGTGCAGTGTATTCAATTCACAATGACTTAATGTGACTAGTAAATGCCGAGGTTGTGTGATCGTATCAGCTGACAATATACCGATGACAACCCCAAGAAGGGTATCACTATTAATTTGGTAACTTACTCACTTGTTTAATACCCAATTTATTAACATATGCAGACAACGCAGCGATATCTTTTTCGCGGCCGAGTTCTACAATTCTCTCTTCTAATTGCATGATCAGTGCTCGACTTCCACTGTAATCTCTAAAAAATACATAAACACATCAAATTTGATACATTTCGCGCGTTTTTCATCACAGTCATTGTACAAACGCTATTCTTTTCTTGAACCCGAACAGGTTCACCAACATTTGCAAGGGAGTGACACTACGTTATTGCTTGATTTATAAAACCTATAAAATAAAGGAATTCAAATTGTTATCCATCGTACAGCTCTTTAATTAATTTAGATAATGGTAGCGTGTTCCAAAAGACGACAATTCACTATACATATACATTACCAATATTTTATCTGTCTATGATTTACATACCAGTACGTTAATAGACAAGAAAAATGTACTTTAATTTAACAACAAAATTAATTACAATGTCTTATGGCGTGAGATGAGGAGGAGTGATTTCATTCACTTTTCTAGTTTTCAGAGGGTGGACGTGTGTCCTGTACAGACTAACGCCCAAACGCACGGTGAAAACTGTTTTTATCAACGACTATTTCTGACGTTAATGGGAAGGTAGAAGAGGTAAGTGTGCTTTAATATGTAATCAAAACTTCATATCACGTATTTAGTTTTTTTGTGAAAGTATTTACTTCTGTTGAGAACAGCAATTTTGCAGAGGGGTGTGTCTCTGGCAGTGAAACCTTGTATCTATGTTATTGATGAAATGCTTCGTCGTATCTTTTCTAATATTGTCACATTTCTTGTATTACACCCTTCGCACATTAGATAGCACTTCCATAATACAACGTTCTATATCCTTAAATCGCGTAGAAGTCTTAACACCACTGAGTTAGTCATTACATGCCCTTCACACCAAGAATTTATGAAAGTGAACGCGAACATTTAATTTGTGTTATATTACAATGACTGCATATTCAACGTTTATCATTTGTTTTAACGTCACGAAATCAATGTTTAGCATTAAAGTATATGACAAGTACGTGTAATACGTAGCAAGTGACACACCCCCTTGCTGCTTCATACACCACTTTGCTCTGATTATTGCTTGATACCTTCATCGGTATATGTTATTCCAAGACCATAAAGAAACATATGTGCTGAGAGAACCGACAGTTGGTTATACTTTAGTTACATCTGATACATTAAATGAAACATTATCTGGTAATATTTTCAGTTTTGACACAATCAAACATAACAAAAGTGAAACCATTAACGTATACTAGCTATCCATGAACAGTTGCCAATCAAATTGTATGCTAGTTCCAAAAGATCGTTACTGGTGTGACAGAAGTGCTTATTTTAGATGGGCAATAGCCTATGTTGTTTCCTGCATGAGAGAAGGTTACTGAGTTATTTATTGTAATACCTGCTAATTCAGTGAGCTTACAAGCAAATATGTCACTTCTGAGAGTTAAATTACCTATTTTGAAGTGAAAATAGCAGCTGCGCTTAAAAAAATTGCTGTATGGAAAGCAGGAGTTCAAACTGATTGGGTGTGCTTGTTATTGTAATATACTATGCTAATTGTTGCAGGAAAGAGCAGTCTTCATCAGTTTATTGCATCATCGGAAACATCTAGCAACTACTTCGTTCGGTGCATTGTGAAAGTATAACTTTCGATCAAATTATTTTTCCGCCAGAATTACACTGGTTGCTTAGCTGAATACCGTTTCACAACTAATTACCTTATCGTTCGAAAATTCTGAAGGTGCTCCTTTATGTGACTATCCACAGTAGTGAATTCAGTGATTTCTGTATCTGTACTGCAGTTTTCCTTATTTATTTCGTATATAGTAGAGACGGAACACTTATGAAACGTGATATTTCTGCGTGCAAAGGAAGTTGTAACCTGTTGGTCAATCCTCTTCACAAATAAAAACAGTATGTGACATGTGTCAATATTGCAGTGACCCTTAACAAGACGTTAAATGAGACAAAACCTAAGAACGGTTAGCAATATTAATACGCCTGCCAAAAACACTAAAAATATTGGGTTTTGTCTGAGGATCAAAAATTAAACGTATTTACTCTACCCCAACCCTTCCGCTTCTCATATAGCATCGACAGATCCAAAAATAAAATAAGAGACATGCAGCATATGAGAATATATCCAATAGTACCGGTACCCAAGAATAAAATAGGAGAAGAGAAGAAAGCTATAATAAGGTACCAGACACTCAACCATACCCCAGGCACATAATTTCGACGAGTGAAAATTCATATACATGCAGCAAGAACAGATTGCATTTGCTAAGATGTCAACATCTAAACGACGTACATATCGAGCATAGAACTGTCAGCATTTCATCATTCCTATTAACGCTATAGATTCTTCTTTTCTAAAGCCACTTGTGTACAAGTCTAAACCAGCTTAATTCTGATGTAGTTGGTTTCATGATCTTTCATATAACAAGTACTACTATCTATTTGGACCGGCACTGTTTAGCGCACATTTTAGCCACCAAGGCATATGAAAATGTCTCCGTGCTTTAAATGATTTACAAGCCCGACGTGATAACAGCATATAACTTTACAACTAATTTCAGTGCATCAGCCGAGCGAGGCAGTTTTCCTGATATCTCGTGGGCAGACGCAGAAACTTTAATTTTGTGTCAAGTACAAAATGAAGTATACGAGGTCGAGGGCGATATTCAGTAAACACTAGGAATCGAGAACTCAGATTGTCACCTAGAAGCCTGTACTGAAGCGGTTGAAAAAAGGGGAATGCTGCGGCCTTTAATTTTTGTACTGAGCTGAAGTCTATTGCATTACAATAACACAACTGCGGGTGCGGAATAGATTGCTTATTGCGATCCAGTATAGCTAAGATCAGACAGCTGTTACTTAATGAAATTTTTTTGTTGGAGACATAGTTCTTGTACTATGGCTGAGGCGTTAAAGTTACAGGTGCAATGAGAGGCGACGGACAAACTTGTTACACTAAACGGGAAATCCCGTCGCTGACGCGTGGACGAAGACAGACAGGGCACTTAAAACAATGCAGACATGCAAGTGCCGCTGTGTTTTCGGCTCTTCAAGTTTTATTGCTATTTTCTTCAGTCCCTCTTAGTCTACGTCGAGATTATATAGCCAGTTCGTTTCTGAATGATAACAATAAGAACCCTTCTTCTTGACAGAATTTTAAATATTAACAAAAGTAATTAAGATGCACTGACGAATTATTGCCAACAGAGCTCGAGGGACATAATTGTAATCGAAAGTCAAAAGGATACACAAAGCGAAGCCGTAGTTGGTCTACTGGGGAATCTGTTAATGTAAGAAGAGAACGATTAATTACGGAGTTCTTTTCAAGCAAATCTTACTATTTACATTTCAAAGAGTACACGCTTTACGTAAACAAGGTTGAGTTAATTGAGAAAAAATATGTATCTTGGCAGCTTGGTTCCCTAGTCACAATCGTCAGAATTTTTAATTTCGATTTTTTTATTATTAAATTTATAGGCTATGTTAGTATGGGGTGTGACGAAAAGGTACGACAAAACATTTCCATATTAAAACTCATTTTCTACAACTCTTCTCTTTATATGAGAAACACACAACGTGTCAACTTACAGCTTGAAGCTCTTTCTTACATGAAATATTCAAAATGCCGTTTTGATTACATCTCGTTAACTTGTTAGGTTCTCACTGGTGTTTTGTGTTCCTTGTTGACATGTCACTCCTGTATCGCCTTATTTTCCTGCGATCGGCGATATATCCTCGCAAGAAGCGTCGCAGAATGAGTTCCACATCTACATCCATACTCCGCAAGACACCTGACAGTGTGTGGCGGAGGGTACATTGAGTACCTCTATCGTTTCTCCCTTCTATTCCAGTCTCGTATTGGTCGTGGAAAGAAGGATTGTCGGTATACCACCGTGTGGGCTCTAATCTCTCTGATTTTATCCTCATGGTCTCGTCGAGAGATAAACGTAGGAGGGAGCAATATACTGCTTGACTCTTCGGTGAAGGTATGTTCACGAAACTTCAACAACAGCCCGTACCGAGCTACTGAGCGTCTCTCCTGCAGAGTCTTCCACTGGAGTTTATCATCTCCGTAACGCTTTACTAAATGATCCTGTAACGAAGCGCGCTGCTCTCTGTTGGATCTTCTCTATCTCTTCTATCAACCCTATCTGGTACGGATCCCACACTGCTGAGCAGTATTCAAGCAGCGGGCGAACATGCGTACTGCAACCTACTTCCTTTGTTTTCGGATTGCATTTACTTAGGATTCTTCCAATGAATCTCAGTCTGGCATCTGCTTTACCGACGATCAACTTAAGATGATCATTCCATTTTAAACCACTCCTAATGCGTACTCCCAGATAATTTATGGCATTAACTGCCTCCAGTTGCTGACCTGCTATATTGTAGCTAAATGATAAGGGATCTTTCTTTCTATGTATTTGCAGCACATTACACTTGTCTACATTGAGATTCAATTGCCATTCCCTGCACCATGCGTCAATTCGCTGCAGATCCTCCTGCATGTCAGTACAATTTTCCATTGTTACAACCTCTCGATATACCACAGCATCATCCGCAAAAAGCCTCAGTGAACTTCCGATGTCATCTGCAACATCTCCCGCCATAATTCATAAGAAATAGTTCACGGGTGATGGGTAAGATGTGTATAAACAATATTTCGGCAGGCGACCATGTTGCTATCATCTTGTCGCTGATGAGCTGTTGGTAACAGATTATGACAACGTGGTCGCTTGCCGAAATATTGTGCCTGTCGGACACTGACATCCGACCTTTCGCTCGTAAACTATTTCCCCACATTTTTTTCTGCTACGTGTAAGGAATGTGTTCTGAAAATATTTGCCCATCTTTTTGTTCCACCCTGCCGCACAACTTGACCAGAAGAAGGGATCGGTTGGTAGGACATGTTCTGAGGCATCAAGGAATCACCAATTTAGTATTGGGGGGCAGCGTAGAGGGAAAAATCGTAGAGGGAGACCAAGAGATGAATACACTAAGCAGATCCAGAAGGATGTGGGTTGCAGTGGGTACTGGGAGATGAAGAAGCTTGCACAGGATAGAATAGCATGGAGAGCTGCATCAAACCAGTCCCAGGACTGAAGACCACAACAACAACAATTTCAAATGACACGTGGGCTTGTAACGAGAAACCACTCAAAAACCGATAGTTGTTAAGCGAGCTCTGGAGAGATTCCTGTTGCAAGTTGCTAGGAGAAACAAGAAAACATCCAAATCGATCAGGGAAGAAAGAGGAGTGAAAGAGATATTTGTGGCTGTAACGAAAATGAAATGGGGATAGGCAAGACTTGTAGCCAAGCGAATTAACCAAATAAGTCCTTTAGTGGACTTCGGTAAATAAGAAAAGACCAACACGATAGTCCAGTAAACAGTAGTACTGTATCAGGAACATCAGTAGAAAGAACCACAAACAAGTACAGACTACCTAAAACAAGTAAAAGTAAACAAGTCTTGGTATAGGAGCATAGGCGAACATCCATGACCAAATGCGAGCAACATCGAGATTATTTGGAGCTGCCTGAAATACATCTTCCCCTGTGCAGGACACGAGAAAGTGGTCCATGGTTTGCGCAGTTTCCACATACCTTGGGTCTGCACTTCGCAGTTGAAGTTGGCCTCGACCACCAGAAATCACAATTTTTTGACATTACATCTGGATCTTACGGCTCAGAGCGTAGACGAATGCCACGTAGTCACTTCTCTTTTTGCCCAGAAGGGGGATTTTTAGAAGACTGAGGCCAATGTGGGTCGTTTACAGCTTGTACGTTTCACATTTCTATTAGTGCAATGGGCGGAGTCGCCAGTAAGATGTTGCTGGGTTCCGTGAAACTTTTCCTAGACCTCAATCTCTGTACGGTTGATACATAACCTTATAATGGATAGCCAGGCTTTGTGACCAGGTTTGTTCTTTCCATTGCGGCAGCAACCTCACGACAGGTACCTGGAAGAGCATATCTACCATATGACACTACCTTAGGAAGTGGAGTAGGCAGCGAACATCCAATAACAAGCTTGTACGTCTCATTTAGAGCCCTGTTGGCTTCTTTGGCTTGGTGAGACCTGTAGCAGACAGGCTATATGTATTCGACCTCGGAGTATCAAACTGATAATACCGTTGGTCTTAAAATGACATGATGACATTAGAAAATTAGCGGGAGCAATATGGCTCCAGCTAATATAAAATGCACATTCAAAGACAAAAAAGGCCGACGCACCACGAAGGAATTATCCGAATGTCTCGGAAATTGGCAGATGTGATGTAGATATATTTGAAAGACAAACTATCATTTTCTCGTCAGTACATTGAATAGTTCCTCTCTGTTTACATTTAAGTGTCCTGAGTATGAAGTCGAAAATTGAAGTAAAATGGTCAAAGCCTTTTTAGATATCGACTCATATTCTTCTTTTATAGAAATCCAAAAGGCTTCAAGAGACAATTCCCTATGCTTAATCATCAGTCCACGATCCGTAGATTAGCTGCCAGTTCTTCTTCTTCTGTTAATGTTAAGCCGAAATCACGTAAAATTTCCATGAATGGGTTTCGAATCCATCATTACTGTTCAGTGTTGAGGGAAGGAAAATGTTAACTCAGTTTCTCTTCTAAACTTATTAAATGATCTGTTACGATTGGAAGTACGTATTTCATTTATGCACGTGTTCCTTACCAACGGGAATATTTCCAAGTTACCTTGAACAGCTCATCTTTTCCATATTTGTAGTTTTCTTTGAAACGCTTTAATTTTGTCGGTGAATGTGAGGATATTTTCTTCTTTTCGTTGCATGCTAGTGTTCAAAATATTGAACTGTTGGAATATATCGGCCAAATACTGCAGTCAGGCAATCAAAAATTCACAGGTTGCAAAAATTTAAATTTTTAATTTCTTCGAGAAACACGAGAAGTTCTTCTAGATCGTGCACAAGGGGAAGTACTTTCCCCCTCGACAACCACCTGACTTCTGTGTGTAAAAGCAACCGTCTGTGTTATCACATATCGGTACAAAGTTTTCATAAAATTTACCATCTGATCAACTTGCTCTATGATTTTTCTCAGTTTTTCTCCCAATGTTTTTGCTATTAAGGCGTCCATATGAAGAAAGCAGTGAGTTACGATAACATCTTCATTTTGTTTTTTACAAAAGAAATAAGGCCCTTAACACAGCCTACCATTAAAGGGGCGCCATATGTACAAATACCCACACACGACTTCCATGTTAACTGCCACTTATTAAGATAATCACTTAAAATGTTGAAAACGTCCTTAACCTTTAGTAGACACACTTAATTCTTTGCAAAAGAGAAACTGATTTTGTATTTGATCTTGATTAATGAAACGGACAAATGCTAAGAGTTTCGATTGGTTGGTAATATCTGTTGATTCATCAACTTGCAATATAAAGTTTGAGAGCTTGAGTTTATTATTGCATACATGTTTCTCAATATTAGTAGACATTTCTGTAATTCGTCCGTGAACTGTACCATTCGACAAAGGAATCTTGCTTATTTTTGCTTATTTTCATAGCTGCTTCATTTACTAGCATCTTCATTACTTTTTTTTCGTTTCAAGCAGGCAAAATAAGTGAGTCACTCATAGCGTAAGCTTTCATACTCCTTGCTATTAATTCAAAGACTTGGTAGGAAGCGATCAGTGCCGGCCGCGGTGGTCTCGCGGTTCTAGGCGCTCAGTCCGGAATTGCGCGACTGCTACGGTCGCAAGTTCGAATCCTGCCTCGGGCATGGATGTGTGTGACGTCCTTAGGTTAGTTAGGTTTACGTAGTTCTAAGTTCTAGGAGACTGATGACCACAGATATTAAGTCCCATAGTGGTCAGAGCCATTTGAACCATTTGCAGCGATCAGAGCTTTATCAGAAACAGACATTACACTTTTAAAATAATTTTCTGCCCTTGTTTACCGTTCAGAGAATCTCCTGAAATAGGTTACATGCATATTTTGCAAATGTGAATGCGTTGTTTCAAAATCTCTTCTCAGTTTACTGGGAAGCAGAGATTAATTTGCCATTTTATACTCACATATTAAGCATAGTGGGAAAGAACAATCCTCACTCCCAGTCTAAGTAAAACCATAGCTTAAGTAGCTTTAATTGTACTTACGAGTAGGCCGCAGTTTCTTTTATTTTTTTTATTTTTTTTATTTTTACTTGCACTTGCGGAATCGGATTCTTCGACAGCATGCTTATTTTTCAGAAATCTATCCATTTCATTCGATTGTATTATGCATATGTTTCATTTTTACTGCTTTGAAAATAAGTAGTACGCTGTACATAAAACATGAGCCCCAAGCACGCTAATAACACCTTCCTGACGTATCACCTGAAAGCTCTGCGATAAGGTCAAGTGCACAACGGTGGAAACGCATTTTCCTTCTGGGCCTATATTCTTCTGCCTCCATGGGTTAACAGCCGTGCCAACGATAATTTTCAGGTTCCGTTAACTTTGCTGGAAGCTTCTGTCATATATCTGCTGGATCACTAAACTGCAGTGGAAATGACGCTCAGAAGTAGCAAGGCTTCATGAACAATGACGATCATGTTCACATGTGCTAATCATCTGCAGCAAAGAATAGGAAATGAAATTCTTTTAGTCACGGGCAGCTCGAGGTCAAAAAATAAGCAGCTCTCATAGATAATTTCCTCTCCGTTTCTCTTTTCAATAATACACTCCTGGAAATTGAAATAATTCATTGTCCCAGTAAGGGGAAACTTTATTGACACATTCCTGGGGTCAGATACATCACATGATCACACTGACAGAACCACAGGCACATAGACACAGGCAACAGAGCAAGCACAATGTCGGCACTAGTACAGTGTATATCCACCTTTCGCAGCAATGCAGGGTCCTATTCTCCCACGGAGACGATCGTAGAGATGCTGGATGTAGTCCTGTGGAACGGCTTGCCATGCCATTTCCACCTGGCGCCTCAGTCGGACCAGCGTTCGTGCTGGACGTGCAGACCGCGTGAGACGACGCTTCATCCAGTCCCAAACATGCTCAATGGGGGACAGATCCGGAGATCTTGCTGGCCAGGGTAGTTGACTTACACCTTGTAGAGCACGTTGGGTGGCACGGGATACATGCGGACGTGCATTGTCCTGTTGGAACAGCAAGTTCCCTTGCCGGTCTAGGAATGGTAGAACGATGGGTTCGATGACGGTTTGGATGTACCGTGCACTATACAGTGTCTCCTCGACGATCACCAGAGGTGTACGGCCAGTGTAGGAGATCGCTCCCCACACCATGATGCCGGGTGTTAGCCCTGTGTGCCTCGGTCGTATGCAGTCCTGATTGTGGCGCTCGCCTGCACGCCGCCAAACACGCATACGACCATCATTGGCACCAAGGCAGAAGCGACTCTCATCGCTGAAGACGACACGTCTCCACTCGTCCCTCCATTCACGCCTGTCGCGACACCACTGGATGCTGGCTGCACGATGTTGGGGCGTGAGCGGAAGACGGCCTAACGGTGTGCGGGACCGTAGCCCAGCTTCATGGAGACGGTTGCGAATGGTCCTCGCCGATACCCCAGGAGCAACAGTGTCACTAATTTGCTGGGAAGTGGCGGTGCGGTCCCCTACGGCACTGCGTAGGATCCTACGGTCTTGGCGTGCATCCGTGCGTCGCTGCGGTCCGGTCCCAGGTCGACGGGCACGTGCACCTTCCGCCGACCACTGGCGACAACATCGATGTACT
This sequence comes from Schistocerca gregaria, assembly GCF_023897955.1. Taxonomy (NCBI): domain Eukaryota; kingdom Metazoa; phylum Arthropoda; class Insecta; order Orthoptera; family Acrididae; genus Schistocerca; species Schistocerca gregaria. The sequence continues at coordinate 235,933 of NW_026061879.1, forward strand.
GTGGAGACCTCACGCCTCACGTGTTGAGCAATTCGGCGGTACGTCCACCCGGCCTCCCGCATGCCCACTATACGCCCTCGCTCAAAGTCCGTCAACTGCACATACGGTTCACGTCCACGCTGTCGCGGCATGCTACCAGTGTTAAAGACTGCGATGGAGCTCCGTATGCCACGGCAAACTGGCTGACACTGACGGCGGCGGTGCACAAATGCTGCGCAGCTAGCGCCATTCGACGGCCAACACCGCGGTTCCTGGTGTGTCCGCTGTGCCGTGCGTGCGATCATTGCTTGTACAGCCCTCTCGCAGTGTCCCGAGCAAGTATGGTGGGTCTGACACACCGGTGTCAATGTGTTCTTTTTTCCATTTCCAGGAGTGTAGTTATTTTACACACAAAAGTAAAAAGGGTTTCCTAAAAGCGCATTATTTCTATCAAAAGTTGTGAAATTAAGGTAAAGCTGTTGTAATGCAATTCTAGTGCAAGGAGATAAACAAAATGACATTTGAGGCATTTATTAATTATGAATGACCATGAATCATTATGTTGTAAGAAACTTGCAGTCCATGGTTGCAGTCTTGGACTGCAATTTTTTTCCAACATATCAAATAAGTTACTGTGTTGGCCACACCAACCAAACTTTACCGTGGATAAATGGATAAAGTGTTACAGTTATAAATACAGTTACATTCATTATTAAATGAATTAGTCACTCCGACCACTGCCTATTGTTATGATTGTAGTAATGTGACAATTATCTTACCATTCTGTTTCTCCAGACCGCAGCGTTGTGCCATCCGAATAATTTTTTTTCCCTCCCCACTGCGAATTACACTTCCCTAGAATTCCTTACACTTCTCGGTGGTGTAAGGGATGATCTCGATGGGCCAGCAATGGCTTTATCATCACACATTATTTTGGAATACCTTTGCCCAGTTACCAAACAGCCGCCACTCCTAGATAGCTAAGGTTAGCAGCAATGAAAGAGAGGAGACAGTCGGCATGAAACGTTCCAAATACTGTCGACACTACAACGAGAATAAGCGTCTAATGTCCTTAACCAAACTAAACTGTTGTTGTTGTTGTTGTTGTGGTCTTCAGTCCTGAGACGGGTTTGATGCAGCTCTCCATGCTACTCTATCCTGTGCAAGCCTCTTCATCTCCCAGTACCCACTGCAACTTACATCCTTCTGAATCTGCGTAGTGTAGTCATCTCTTGGTCTCCCTCTACGATTTTTACCCTCCACGCTGCCCTCCAATACTAAATTGGTGATACCTTGATGCCTCAGAACATGTCCTATCAACCGATCCCTTCTTCTGGTCAAGTTGTGCCACAAACTTCTCTTCTCCCCAATCCTATTCAATACTTCCTCATTAGTTATGTGATGTACCCATCTAATCTTCAGCATTCTTCTGTAGCACCATATTTCAAACGCTTCTATTCTCTTCTTGTCCAAACTATTTATCGTCCATGTTTCACTTCCATACACGGCTACACTCCATACAAATACTTTCAGTAACGACTTCCTGATACATAAATCTATATTCGATGTTAACAAATTTCTCTTCTTCAGAAACGCTTTCCTTGCCATTGCCAGTCTACATTTTATATCCTCTCTACTTCGACCATCATCAGTTATTTTGCTCCCCAAGTAGCAAAACTCCTTTACTACTTTAAGTGTCTCATTTCCTAATCTAATTCCCTCAGCATAATCCGACTTAATTTGACTACATTTCATTATCCTCGTTTTGCTTTTGTTGATATTCATCTTACATCCTCCTTTCAAGACACTGTCCATTCCGTTCAACTGCTCTTCCAAGTCCTTTGTTGTCTCTGGCAGAATTACAATGTCATCGGCGAACCTCAAAGTTTTTACTTCTTCTCCATGAATTTTAATACCTACTCCAAATTTTTCTTTTGTTTCCTTTACTGGTTGCTCAATATACAGATTGAATAACATCGGGGAGAGGCTACAACCCTGTCTCACTCCTTTCCCAACCACTGCTTCCCTTTCGTGCCCCTCGACTCTAATAACTGCCATCTGGTTTCTGTACAAATTGTAAATAGCCCTTCGCTTCCTGTATTTTACCCCTGCCACCTTTAGAATTTGAAAGAGAGTATTCCAGTCAACATTGTCAAAAGCTTTCTCTAAGTCTACAAATGCTAGAAATGTAGGTTTGCCTTCCCTTAATCTATTTTCTAAGATAAGTCGTAGGGTCAGTACTGCCTCACATGTTCCAACATTTCTGCGGAATCCAAACTGTTCTTCCCCGAGGTCGACTTCTGTCAGTTTTCCATTCGTCTGTAAAGAATTCGCGTTAGTATTTTGCAGCTGTGACTTATTAAACTGATAGTTCGGTAATTTTCACATCTTACAACACTTGCTTTCTGTGGGATTGGAATTATTATATTCTTCTTGAAGTCTGAGGGTATTTCACCTGTCTCATACATCTTGCTCACCAGATGGTAGAGCTTTGTCAGGACTGTCTCTCCCAAGGCCGTCAGTAGTTCCAATGGAATGTTGTCTACTCCGGGGGCCTTGTTTAGACTCGGGTCTTTCAGTGCTGTGTCAAACTCTTCACGCAGTATCGTATCTCCCATTTCATCTTCATCTACATCCTCTTCCATTTCCATAATATTGTCCTCAAGTACATCGCCCTTGTATAGACCCTCTATATACTCCTTCCACCTTTCTGCTTTCCCTTCTTTGCTTAGAACTGGGTTTCCATCTGAGCTCTTGATGTTCGTACAAGTGGTTCTCTTATCTCCAAAGGTCTCTTTAATTTTCCTGTAGGCAGTATCTATCTTACCCCTAATGAGATAAGCCTCTACATCCTTACATTTGTCCTCTAGCCATCCCTGCTTACCATTTTGCACTTCCTGTCGATCTCATTTTTGAGACGTCTGTATTCCTTTTTGCCTGCTTCATTTACTGCATTTTTGTATTTTCTCCTTTTATCAATTAAAGTCAATATTTCTTCTGTTACCCAAGGATTTCTACTAGCCCTCGTCTTTTTACCTACTTGATCCTCTGCTGCTTTCACTACTTCATCCCTCAAAGCTACCCATTCTTCTTCTACTGTATTTCTTTCCCCAATTCCTGTCAATTGCTCCCTTATGCTCTCCCTGAAACTCTGTACAACCTCTGGTTCTTTCAGTTTATTCAGGTGCCATCTCCTTAAATTCCCATCTTTTTGCAGTTTCTTCAGTTTTAATCTCCAGTTCATAACCAATAGATTGTGGTCAGAGTCCACATCTGCCCCTGGAAATGTCTTACAATTTATAACCTGGTTCCTAAATCTCTGTCTTACCATTATATAATCTATCTGAAACCTGTCAGTATCTCCAGTCTTCTTCCATGTATACAGCCTTCTTTTATGATTCTTGAACCAAGTGTTACCTATGATTAAGTTGTGCTCTGTGCAAAATTCTACCAGGCGGCTTCCTCTTTCATTTCTTTGCCCCAGTCCATATTCACCTACTATGTTTCCTTCTCTCCCTTTTCCTACTACGGAATTCCAGTCACCCATGACTTAAATTTTCATCTCCCTTCACTATCTGAATAATTTCTTTTATTTGATCACACATTTCTTCAATTTCTTCGTCATCTGCAGAGCTAGTTGGCATATAAACTTGTACTACTGTAGTAGGTGTGGGCTTCGTATCTATCTTGGCCACAATAATGCGTTCACTATGCTGTTTGTAGTAGCTTACTCGCATTCCTATTTTCCTATTCATTATTAAACCTACTCCTGCATTACCCCTATTTGATTTTGTGTTTATAACCCTGTAGTCACCTGACCAAAAATCTTGTTCCTCCTGCCACCGAACTTCACTAATTCCCACTATATCTAACTTTAACCTATCAATTTCCCTTTTTTAATTTTCTAACCTACCTGCCCGATTAAGGGATCTGACATTCCACGCTCCGATCAGTAGAATGCCAGTTTTCTTTCTCCTGATAACGGCATCCTCTTGAGTAGTCCCCGCCCGGATATCCGAATGGGGGACTATTTTACCCCCGGAATATTTTACCCAAGAGGACGCCATCATCATTTAATCATACAGTAAAGCTGCATGCCCTCGGGAAAAATTACGGCCGTAGTTTCCCCTTGCTTTCAGCCGTTCGCAGTACCAGCACAGCAAGGCCGTTTTGGTTATTGTTACAATTCCAGATCAGTCAATCATCCAGACTGTTGCCCCTGCAACTACTGAAAAGGCTGCTGCCCCTCTTCAGGAACCACACGTTTGTCTGGCCTCTCAACAGATACCCCTCCGTTGTGGTTGAACCCACGGTACGGCCATCTGTATCGCTGAGGCACGCAAGCCTCCCCACCAACGGCAAGGTCCGTGGTTCATGGGGGGCAAACTAAACTATTCAACAAAACTTGTCCCGTATCGTGAAGTGGATAGAATTGAGTAGCTATATGTCCCTTTATATTTGGCCATACGTTTCCCTTAAATATTACAGGGCGCACCCTGATACACGCCTTGCGAACCACTGATCTGTGGTGTCATTTCGGTTCATAGCAGGACCCGTTTGGTTGTCATCCGCGGCACCTTACAGCACAACGATATGCTGATGATACTAAACGCCCAGCCGACCTTGGTGGCCACGTGGTTCTAGGCGCTGCAGTCCGGAACCGCGCGACTGCTACGGTCGCAGGTTCGAATCCTGCCTCGGACATGGATGTGTGTGATGTCCTTAGGTTATTTAGGTTTTATGAGCTCTAAGTTCTAGGGGACTGATGACCTCAGATATTAAGTCCCATAGTGCTCAGAGCCACTATACGCCCCGTTTTGTTGCCTTTCGTGGCAGGCCATCCTGGGTTCACATTTCAGCAATATAATGCCCGCCCACACAAGGCGAGAGTTCCTTCACCTTTTCTTCATGCTTGCCAATCTTTACTTTGGCCAACCAGGTTGCCGGATCTCTGCTCAATTGAGAACGTTTGGAACATTCTGGGTAGGGCCCTCCAACCAGCTCGGAATTTTCACAATCTAACGGGCCAACTGGACAAAATTTGGCACGATTTTTCTCTGGAGGATACAATATAACTCTGCCAGTCAGTGGCAAGCCGAATAACTACTTGCACAAGGGTCATAAGCGGGCTAGGGCGTTATTGATTTGCTCAACTTGTGAAGCTCTTTTTCTTGAATAAATCATGCAGCTTCTCTGAAATTGTAATCATTTGTTTGTCTGCAAATGTACATCACATCTACTGATTTCCATCCCATTCGGATAATTCATTTGTGGTGCTCCCATTGTGTGTGTGTGTGTGTGTGTGTGTGTGTGTGTGTATGTGTGTAACTGAACTTGACCGACAAAAAAGGCGCTGCAGGAGATGTGCTGTTAGCAAAGGCACTCGCGTCGGTCGTCTGCTGCCATTAACGGCGGGTTTCGCCTCAATATCCTAACGGATATGTTCGTCGTAAATCTCAATTTGACTTCTGCTGTTATTTCATGCAGTGATGCTTGTCTGCTAGCACTGACAACTCTACACGAACGCTGCTGCTCTCGATGGTTAAGAGAAGTCTATCAGTCACGGCATTGTCCGTGGGGAGAGTAACACCTGAAATTTGGTATTCCCTGCACACTTTTGACACTGCGCATCTCGGAATATTGAATTCTCTAACGATTCCCGAAATGGAATGTTCCATACGGCTAGCTCCAACTACTATTCTGCGTTCAAAGTCTGTTACTCCCCGTCGTGCAGCCACTATCGCATCGGCAACCTTTTCACATTCATCATCTGAAAACAACTGACAGCTCTGCCAATTCTGTCTGTGGACATTATTGGCACTATCCTTGACAATTTCCCACTTGCTATACGGATCTAGGAGGTCAGGTTAGGTTTGTTTCTGTTGTGTGGAAAATGAGGCGCAGGTATTGTGAGATGTCACCTCAGTGGATAGGCAGTGCTGCATGTTGTTACCATGCATCCTGATACATCCTTCAGCCCTTCTTCGGTGTGTATCATGCACTCTTTCAAATATCCCTGGCTCCTTTCACACTATGTGACACGCGTTGGTCATACCCTCCTGTAAAGTCTGGACGTTGTCGGAGAACTGGACATACACCAATGTCTTTAAATGTACCCATAGCCATAAATCCAACGAATTCAGTTCCATGCATCCTGATGCATCACCTTCGTGATTTCTTGAGGATTTGCATCTGCCCACACATGCGTATTTTGGTAATTTACTCTCCCATCTCTTGTAAATAATGCCCAACTTGTCACATCTGAAACGGTTCATATCTCAACATGTATTGCTTTCTGGATATATACACTACTGGCCATTGAAATTGCTACACCACAAAGATGACGTGCTACAGACGCGAAATTTAGCCGCCAGGAAGAAGATGCTGTGATATGCAAATGATTAGCTTTCCAGAGCATTCACACAAGGTTGACGCCGGTGGCGACACCTACAACGTGCTGACATGAGGAAAGTTTCCAACCGATTTCTCATACACAAACAACAGTTGACCGGCGTTGCCTGTTGAAACGTTGTTGTGATGCCTCGTGTAAGGAGGAGAAAAGCGTACCATCACGTTTCCCACTTTGATAAAGGTCGGATTGTAGCCTATCGCGATTGCGGTTTATCGTATCGCGACATTGCTGCTCGCGTTGATCGAAATCCAATGACTGTTAGCAGAATATGGAATGTGTGGGACCAGGAGGGTAATGCGGAACGCCGTGCTGAATTCCAACGGCCTCGTATCACTAGCAGTCGAAATGACAGGCATCGTATCCGCACGGCTGTAACGGATCGTGCAGCCACGTGTCGATCCCTGAGTCAACAGATGGGGACGTTTGCAAGACAACAACCATCTGCACGATCAGTTCGACGACGTTTGCAGCAGCATGGACTATCAGCTCGGAGACCATGGTTGCGGTTACCCTTGACGCTGCATCACAGACAGAAGCGCCTGCGATGGTGTACTCAACGATGAACCAGGGCGTACGAATGGCAAAACGTCATTCTGTTTACAGCATCATGATGGTCGCATCCGTGTTTGGCGACATCGCGGTGAACGCACATCGGAAGCGTGTATTCGTCATCGTCATACTGGAGTATCACCCGTCGTGATGGTATGGGGTGCCATTGGTTACACGTCTCGGTCACCTGTTGTTCGCACTGACGGCACTTTGAACAGTGGACGTTACATTTTAGATGTGTTACGACCCGTGGCTCTACCCTTCATCCGATCCCTGCGAAACCCCACATTTCAGCAGGATAATGAACGACCTCACGTTGCAGGTCCTGTACGGGCCTTTCTGGATACAGAAAATGTTCGACTGCTGCCCTGGCCAGCACATTCTCCAGATCTCTCACAAATTGAAGTAGTCTGGTCAGTGGCGGCCAAGGAACTGGCTCGTCACAATACGCCAGTCACTACTCTTAATGAACTGTGGTATCGTGTTGAAGCTGCATGGGCAGCTGTACCTGTACACGCCATCCAAGCTCTGTTTGACTCAATGCCCAGGCGTATCAAGGCCGTTATTACGGCCAGAGGTGGTTGTTCTGGGTACTAATTTCTCAGGATCTATGCACCCAAATTGCGTGAAAATGTAATCACATATCAGTTCTAGTATAATATTTGTCCAGTGAATACCTGTTTATCATCTCCATTTCTTCTTGGTGTAGCAATTTTAATGGCCAGTGGTGTAATTATAGAAACTTTTTTTTATTCTAGTTTTGACCAACGCTACCTCTATAGAAATATGTGACATCTTTTTTTAAAACACCTTGTGTCCGGACGCGGAGTTACCTTTTCATCTTCTTTAAAACTGAGCAAGCGCAAGTGCTCACGCAGTACAATAATTTGTTTCGTCTCTTTCCCCGTCACCAGCGTACGTGAACATAAAGCGCGTTAATGCCGATGGCTGTTTTAATAGTCTTCTTTTCAGTCATTATAATTTCGGCAAAAGTAAATTAGGAAAAACACAGACAATCTAAATCTGGATGGGCAGACAGCGATTTGGACCTCCTTTCTCCGAAATGCGTGTGGGCTGTCTGTAAGAAAACAAAGTCACGTACGAAACGATTTGCTCAGATAAGAGAAATGACGGCCACAGGTCTTTTATCCGCATCTGTGGGTGTAAAAATTTTCTAAATCACCTCTTACGCTATCTCGGCGCGATTGGTTAATGGTGTTCAGCCGAGTTTCAATACACGATTATGATTGTAAACCACTTTAACCCGTAATGTACGTCAGACCTATGACGGCAGGGTTGCTGTAGGCCTGACTTTTCGTCTGCTGAAGCCTGAACTCTGAATTTGCATTCCACTGACTAACAACATAACGATAATCATATTCACATTTTAATACAACATAGCCTGTCATAGTCATAAAACGTCGTAACTATTGAAAAGTTTTATACGAAAGTTTCTGAGGATTACTTCCGCAACGGTTGCAAGCCATGTGAAGTCGTGTTACAAGTTGTCGTCACAACTTGCCTACTACTATAAATGTTGATTACATAGTTTGTTTATCAACTGTATATTATTCACGGTAAAGTTAAATGTTTACTTGCTACATCTGTTTCAATATTTACAATGTACCACGATGGCGTAGGATGTCACTGACTGTGTGGCGGATGAAAAATTGGTTCAAGTTGCGCTGTAGATCACTCACGGAAACTCGTTGAGAGAATTGAGATTGAACGAAAAACAAATTATCATAGCTTTTTGTTTATTGATGGTCCAACGTTTGATACTTTATTGGAAATTCGTCCCGTTTTATAGGCACTTGCCTCGCCCTCCATCCTTCCTGATAAATTTCAGCGGACGCCCATATCTCTTCGTAAAAAACTAAATAGTACAAAGAGACGCAGTTACAACAATCAGCGCTTGTCTATAACGCTAAGCTACTTTGCTGCTTGTAATTCTTTCGGAAACTTGAAATTCACAAGTGCAGTTTCATCTTACAGTATTTGAGATATAGTTATAGACACGTGTCAAGCAATAATTCGTGCACTCAAGCATCATTTTCGTGTAATAATGTATACATAGAGACAAATATCAGTATACATTCTTCTATTCGTTGATTTTGCATTCATTATTTTTTTTAAAAAATCTTCCTTCGCGGTCGTTCTCCATAGTTTCTGAGCTACAAATCACAAGAATCATTATTTTTAATACTTCTGTTTTTGTACTCATCTGCCCTAATATCCCACAATACCTGCAACTCATTTTCCACGCAGTAGCAACAAACCTAACGTAACCTAACCTGACCTCCTAGGCCCGTGTAGCACGTGGGAAATTGTCAAGGATAGTGCCAATATTGCTCACAGACAGCTTCAAAAATTTCCAAAGTTTTTGATGTTTTCACTATTATTGCGCAACCTTTCAATCTCACTCATGACGGTGAATATTACTGGTTATCCGGGAAATATTATCTGTATTACGGAGTGAATTTTCACTGTGCAGCGGTGTGTGCGCTGATATGAAATTTCCTGGGGGATTTAAATTGTCTGCCGCGTTGAAACTCAACTCTGAGCCTTCGCCTTTCGCAGGCGAGTCTATCGACCCCAAGCACGGCTCACCATCCGTCCTTACAGCTTTACTTCCGCCAGCACCTCGTCTCCTACCTTCCAAACTTCACAGAAGCTCTCCTGCGGAGCTTGCAAGACTAGCACTTCTAGAAGAAAGGATATTGCGGACACATGGCTTAGCCACAGCTTGCGGGATGTTTCCAGAATGAAATTTTCACCCTGTAGCGGTCCGGTACACAGTTTTAATCCGCCAGGAAGTTTCTTGTCAGTATTATTGGCCGTCTAGGGGGCGCCACACGCCCATAGCCTAGTCTGTTTCGTTAACTTTATTAATCTTTCCTATGAGGCTATTGAAAGAAAGACTTTAGCAACGTTTTACAAAACTTAATTAGACAAAAGACGTTTGCAAACGGTATTCACAAATTGATTACGATTACTATTCGGTGCCAGTTTAATCCTTAAGAAGCTCAGTAGTTTTATAGTAGGAAGGACAAACAAACAAAATCGATTTACTTGTTCATTTTATACTGATAAAACTCATTATATTTTGAAGCAAAATTTACACACTCGTGAATTTCACATTTTGCTAGTACAAGGAGAACAATTTTTTAATGTTCAAGAACGATTTTAGCAAAAATACCGGACGGCGCGCATGCGCCATAGCTTAAGTGGCACCTGTAGGCCTATCTGAGGGTATTTCCGGGTTTATAGCCAATACGTTTCCTGTACCAATTTGTCCTTCTCGACTTTACCTCAACCGCTGTGGTATGTTGTAAACAGTTATCGTTTACACCATGTATAAATCGTTGTATTGTATATGTGGAAATATACAGATTGACTCGCGGTAAGGCGTTAACGCCCCATTTACTTTGTGAACGGTCCATATATCGAAACGAGGTTTGGGACTTAATGATAGTACGTCAACGAGCGCGAACTTTTTGTGTGTAATAGAGAATGGTAACTCGTGTATCGATCGAGATATTGAGGCAAATATATTTTTTTTTAAATAGAACTGAATACTATTTAATGGCATCGAAAGCGCCATAAAAGACGAGTGCAGTGGTATGACGATTGTTAATTTTGAGGTTAAAACTATTTGCAAAAGAATGCGAGAAGTATTGTGAAATCGAAAAGAAAATCGGCCGGAATCGGCTGTTACCTTGTAAACTTGATCATGCCAGTCTTCATCATTGTATCAAGCCTTTCGACAGTTTACTTATATGTACTGCAGAACTACCAAGAACTGTGTTGTTTATCGGCGAATAATTTCTGCAATTATGTGTGTGTGTGTGTGTGTGTGTGTGTGTGTGTGTGTGTGTGTGTGTGTGTGTGTGTGTGTATGTGTGTGTGTGTGTGTGAACTTCAAAGGGATCGAACAGCTGAGGTCACTACTTAAACTAACTTATGCTAAAAACCACACACACACACACACACACACACACACACCACACGGAGGATTCGAAACTCCGGCTGGAGTGGCCGCGCAGTACGCGACATGGCGCCTCCAAGACCGCGCGGCAGTAATTTCTGCTTCAACATTCCTCAATTTCTGCTTCAACATTCCTCACATACAGACGTATAAGTTAGAAACATTTGGAAATTTATGGTAAGGTGTTACGGGACTAAACTGCTGTGGTCATCGGTCCGTAAGCCTAAACACTATTTAATCTAACTTAAACAAACTTACGCAATGGATAATACACACACCCAAGCCCGACGGGGGGAGCCGCACGAAACGTGCAAGGCGCCCCTAGACAGCGCGGCTGAAAAGTTAAGACATGCTGCTTTTATACGGTGATGTGAAATGCTGTCGAAACGGTACTGCGTGTCCATCACGGCGAACGGTCTAGCCGACGGGAGGCCCTCGTCACACATCTATTTATCGTGGCCGCGAAGGGTAAAATCTCAATTTGTAACTTCACTTGGTTGCTGAGGCGCAGATATTAATGAAATGCTCCTGCAGTCGAAGAAATCTCGAACGACATTCTAAATGCCTTCAACTGACCTCAAAAGTTACTTTCGAATCATTCCGAGTAAATTCTAAATCCTTATCCAAACTGATCCGTTCACTTGAACGGAATGTGTTACAATATTTGAAAAATTACACACAAGTATTTTTCAATATCTCTGTACCACCCCCGTGTCGATATATACACTGTAAGTAGGCTGTTTAGGTTTTTATGTTGGTAACGTCACGTAGCGCTCTGTATGAAAATCACAGGCTGTGCTGTGTGCAGTCTGTGGCTGGTTGATATTGTTGCAATATTCGCTATTGTAATGTTGGGCAGTTGGATGTGAACAGCGCGTAGCGTTCCGAAGTTGGAGGTGAGCCGCCAGCAGTGGTGGATTTGGGGATCTGGACGTGTGCACATCAGAGAGAGTAAATTTGTAAGACTGGATGTCATGAACTGATTTATATATTATGACTTTTGAACGCTATTAAGGTAAATATAGTGTTTGTTCTCTATCAAAATCTTTCATTTGCTAACTATGTCTATCAGTAGTATTACAGTAGTTTGAGTAATGAAGATTGTTGTGAGGTAAGTGATTCATGAAAGGTATAGGTTATTGATAGTCAGGGACATTCTCCTGTAAGGATTATTGAAAGTCAGATTGCGTTGCGCTAAAAATATTGTATGTCAGTTTAGTGAATGTCTGAGTACGTTCAGTTTTGTTCTGCTGTTTGAAAATCAAATAACGTAGAGGTTTTCCAGCACTGTCATTTATAAGATTTTTTCTAAGGGGACGTTTCAACACTTTCAGATCAAAAATCACCTAGACAGTCCGGTGCAGTGTTGAGCTGACACCTCGCATTCGGGAGGACGACGGTTCAATCCCGTCTCCGGCCATCCTGATTTAGGTTTCAGGCAAATGCCGGGATGGTTCCTTTGAAAGGGCACTGCCGATTTTCTTCCCCATCCTTCCCTCACCAAGCTTGCGCTCCGTCTCTAATGACCTCGTTGTCGACGGGACGTTAAACACTAATCTCCTCCTCCTCCTCCTCCTTGAGCTGACCACTAGATGTCACGAAAGGCGCACCCGCCAGTCTAAAGGGAGGCGCAGGAAATTTTCAGCAAAGAAGCGGTCACAGCAGAATGGTTCGGTTACGAGAGCTCAGTGACTTCGATTGTGGACTTGTCACTGGATGCCACCTGAGTAACAAATCCATCATGGACATTTCAACCCTTATAAAGCTGCACAAGTCTGCTATTGGCGATAGTATTCTGAGGTGGAAAAGCGAAGGAACAGTAACAGCTGAACCAAAAGCAGGCAGACCGCGTGTACTGACGAACAGCGACCGTCGAGTATTGCAGAGATGGTTTAAAAAATCACGTGAAGTCGACGGAAGGAGCGATACCAACAGTCCAGTTACCACAATGACTGTGCGTAGGAAGCTAAAAATAACGGGGTACAGTGGTCGAACAGTTTATCATAAGCCACACATGTCTGTACAAGATGCTAGGCGACAATAGAGGTCGTGTCAAAAGTGACGCCACTGGACAGTGGATAACTGAGAACAAGTGATTTGGAGCGATGAATCAAGATATACCTTGTGACAATCGGATGGAAGGGTTTTAGTTTGTCGAATGCCTGGAGAACAGACAGGGATCTAGGGGATGGCGCAAAACGGGGTATTTGCCCTGGGAGGCAATTTCAGGGGTGGGGGAGGGGAAATTCATATTCTTAAAGAAATAAAAACCTTGTTTCACAACGCGCCTAGCATCCACCTCACGTTGGTTTATCGATTGTTTGTATGGTTTTGAAACGCATCCCTGATGGTTTTTGAACACATTCTAAGTTGTTTTCCAAACGAGTCATAGTTGATTTTGAATGCGTGCGTAGTGAACGTGATGTCTCTAAATGGTTCAAATGGCTCTGAGCACTATGGGACTTAGCTTCTGAGATCATCAGTCCCGTAGAGCTTAGAACTACTTAAACCTAACTAACCTAAGAACATCACACACATCCATGCCCGAGGCGGAATTCGAATCTGCGACCGTAGCGGTCGCGCGGTTCCAGACTGTAGTACCTAGAACTGCTCGGCCATCCCGGCCGGCCGTGATGTCTCTCCCAGGCTAATCTCCATCGCATCTAGAAAAAATAATACTAAAAAAAAAGGGATGGGGCTATACGAGCTGAGCTGAATAAAGCCGAACGGGTGAATGCCAATCGCAGTTTATTTTCGTGCTTGATTGGGTATGCGAATGATAAGCATTGTTATAATTATTAGCAAAATCCGTAGATTCAGACTACCAGAGTGGAAATAAACGACTAAGAGGAATAACAGATAAGGAAGATTACATATTATCTTCTCTGTCTATCCAAGAAAATGAAATTTTCATATAAAATTTTTGCCAGGTCACTACAGTACTAAGGGCCAGTTGTACAGTCCCAGTTTGTAGCCGCTTAATTATTTTCTCGTAACAGCGCAGAAGACGCATCGTTCGAAACATGAAAGCCCAACCGGCGAATAAAGGAGGGATAACTGAATCGGTGATTCTGACAGTCAGGGAAGTTAGCGGTTCTAGGCGCTACAGTCTCGAACCGCGCGACCGCTGCGGTCTCACTTTCGAATCCTGCCTCGGGCATGGATGTGTGTGATGTCCTTAGGTTAGTTAGTTTTAAGTAGTTCTAAGTTCTAGGGGACTGATGACCTCAGCAGTTAAGTCCCATAGTGCTCAGAGCCATTTGAACCATTTTTTCAGGGAAGTTAACCGGAGAATAAGTTATGACAATGGCAGGAATAGTTACAAAATTAGTGGTGACAAGATTGTTTGTTAGAACGAGGAAGGAGAAGAACCGGGAACATTATATGGAAGAATTTTGTGCAACAAAATTTCTGCTAGTTGTACAGTCCCCAGTTCGTAGCCGCTTAATTCTGTTCCCCTAACAGCGCAGAAGACGCATCGTACGAAACATGAAAGCCTAACCGGAGAATAAAGGCGGGATAACTGAATCGGTGATTCTGACAGGGTCACGGAAGTTAGCCGGAGAATAAGTTATGAGTTAAATTTTGGATCCCATGCTTGACAAACTAGAGCAAATGAATGATATGTAAAACTGTTTTCTAACTCAAAACTTTTTGCTTGTAGTAAGCATAAAGGGCATTTGATGTTGGTACTTTGTGAATTATGTTAACTCATATAATTCGGTCCAGTTATTTATGTAAATGAGATAGATAAAAATGACAGTCTCGGTTACTTGGAGTGTGTTCCAGTCAGTGGCGGTTGCAGAAAAACCTCGAGGAGTTGGCGCTAAAGTTATCTGGAGCTATCTTTACTTTTACAGTAATAAAAAATTATCAAGTCACATACAAAGTTTAAGAAAGTTGTATTTAAACTGATTATACACATATAAAATACAGTGCAATGTTATGATATTAAAAAGTTACAATTGTTGTTCTCTTCCTTAAATGCGTCAATTCCTCCTGGTAAATTGGTGAATTACATCGTCAATAGGACAATCAATGTCAGGGTGAGTGTTCAACAGAGATAAGACATTAAGTCGATCCTCCTTCATTGTCGACCTCAGCAGTGCCTTTGTACGCCGCAATGTTGAAAAACTTCTTTCTACTGTAGCATTAGATGAGACAAGCAAATATTTTGTACAGCGTGTGCAAAGTAGGATAGTCAGATCCAGGACAAACAGACAAGCTCTTGCATAACAGAATCACGATCATGAAGGGCGTTTAAGTTCGTTTGCTTGTGTTCAAGAATCTCTCCCATTAGTCTCTTTTTAATCATAAAGAGTGATCCTTCTTCAAAGAACGGTAGTTTAGTTAAGCACTGATTCATGTGCCAGATCATTACCGTCATGGTTCAGTATCGAGATCACTAGAATGGTAGTGGTATGTGTTAGCTATCTATGTGCCAGACAGAAACACATAAAATACGAAGACGCGGGCGCGCGTGCTACAGAGGAAAGTACAATTACTCGATAACTCGATTCAGAGTCAACCGACGAAAGAAACGAACAAATAGCGGGCGGGTGGTTCCACTTGGCGCAATATTAGAAAGGCCTAGTAGACAGCGACAAAATAAACATAATCAGATCGAGAAACCAGACCAGTCTTGGGTACTAATCGTATTAACAGCTTTTTCAGTATTAGACAACGACATTTTAATTTTTCATGTAGTAAGACGTTTGACGAACATTGATGAGATAATAAATTCTTTTGCAGGAAGATAAGCATAAAACTGTAGCACGATTAGAGGGAGAAAAAAATGCTAGGACCTAAGCATTGGAGAAATGTGTACTGTCTTGCTTGTCTTTTGTGTTTATTGATTTTGTGTTTCCTATATTTAATTTTATGTCACACAAAAGAGCTGATAGGTAATAAATAGGACAAATTTTCTGAACAGTTCTTATTCTCCCGGTTACGGATAATCCCACCTAGTATTAATTGTGAGTTTTTTTTTAAAAAAAAGAAGAAAAAGAAGAAGGAAAAGGGGATAGGTTGTCTAATCGGGTGACTGGGATCTGGACTGGCACCACTCGACATTTCAAGTTGGACATTTGAATTTCCACTCTCCTCAATATTGATTTTATGGCTTCAGTTACAAAATTAGACGTTTGAATTCCACAGACCGAAATACAGTGACGTGCAACAGAAGAATGCTGTGTGAATAGGCGTGGCACTGCACTTTGGCACACTTAAGACCAAATAACATGTCTTACATTTTCTCGAACATACAGAAAGATGTACGCTACAAAATGAACATATTTTTGAAAAATTGATTTTTTTTTAAATTTTTGACATCGTATCTCAAACGCTTGAGGGGGAGGGGCGGCACTATCAAGTTTTTGCCCCCGTTCGGAAATATAGTAGATCCGGGGCTGGCGGAGAATGTTACCAGCTATCATCTGTAGTGCCAACAGTGAAGCTCGAAGGGGGGGGGGGGGGGGGGGTGCGATACGCTGATGTTTTTCATTGTAAGAGTGTAGTCCTCCTATTGCGCTTACGAAAAGGTTAAGGCGAAAGAATCGAACACATTTAACTGCATTGAGTACAGGAGTGTGACAGTTCGGAGGCGATGATTATTTGTATCAGCGTGACAATACGAGGCCTTTTTAAAAAAAAATCCTGAACTTTGCCCACAACATTTTTCTGCGCTTACCTTTTACTTATTGTGCATGGTCTCCGTAATACTCTCCTTCACAATTGATACACACCGTTTCCACGTCCGGAAGCGGCCTTCGTACTGCGCTTGCTGTATCGCGCGAAGCGCCGTCTGCGAATTTTCTTTTCCCTTTCAAATTCTAAAGCTGGCAGGGGTACAATACAGGGAGCGAAAGGCTATTTACAATTTGTACAGAAACCAGGTGGCAGTTATAAGAGTCGAGTCGCATGAAAGGGAAGCAGTGGGTGGGAAGGGAGTGAGACAGGGTTGTAGCCTCTCCTCGATGTTATTCAATCTGTATATTGAGCAAGCATTAAAGGAAACAAAAGAAAAATTTGGAGTAGGTATTAAAATCCACGGAGAAGAAATAAAAACTTTGAGGTTCGCCGATGACATTGTAATTCTGTCAGAGACAGCAAAGGACTTGGAAGAGCAGTTGAACGGAATGGACAGTGTCTTCAAAGAAGGATATAAGATGAACATCAACAAAAGCAAAACGAGGATAATGGAATGTAGTCGAATTAAGTCTGGTGATGCTGAGGGAATTAGTTTAGGAAATGACACACTTAAAGTAGTAAAGGAGTTTCGCTATTTGGGGAGCAAAATAACTGATTATGGTCGAAGTAGAGAGGACATAAAATGTAGACTGGCAATGGCAAGGAAAGCGTTTCTGGAGAAGAGAAATTTGTTAACATCGAGTATAGATTTTAGTGTCAGGAAGTCGTTTCTAAAAGTATTTGTATGGAGTGTAGCCATGTATGGAAATGAAACATGGACAATAAATAGTTTGGACAAGAAGAGAATAGAAGCTTTTGAAATGTGGTGCTCCAGAAGAATGTTGAAGATTAGGTGGGTAGATCACGTAACTAATGAGGAGGTATTGAATAGGATTGGGGAGAAGAGAAGTTTGTGGCACATCTTGACTAGAAGAAGGGATCGGTTGGTAGGACATGTCCTGAGGCATCAAGGGATCACAAATTTAGCATTGGAGGGCAGTGTCGAGGGTAAAAATCGTAGAGGGAGACAAAGAGATGAATACACTAAGCAGATTCAGAAGGATGTAGGGCCGGCCGCGGTGGTCTCGCGGTTCTAGGCGCGCAGTCCGGAACCGTGTGACTGCTATGTGTGATGTCCTTAGGTTAGTTAGGTTTAAGTAGTTCTAAGTTCTAGGGGACTGATGACCACAGCAGTTGAGTCCCATAGTGCTCAGAGCCATTTGAACCATTTGAAGGATGTAGGTTGCAGTAGGTACTGGGAGACGAAGGAGCTTGCACTGGATAGATTAGCATGGTGAGTTGCATCAAAACAGTTTCAGGACTGAAGACCACAACAACAACCGGCCGGCCGCGGTGGTCTCGCGGTTCTAGGCGCGCAGTCCGGAACCGTGTGACTGCTATGTGTGATTTCCTTAGGTTAGTTAGGTTTAAGTAGTTCTAAGTTCTAGGGGACTGATGACCACAGCAGTTGAGTCCCATAGTGCTCAGAGCCATTTGAACCATTTGAAGGATGTAGGTTGCAGTAGGTACTGGGAGACGAAGGAGCTTGCACTGGATAGATTAGCATGGTGAGTTGCATCAAAACAGTTTCAGGACTGAAGACCACAACAACAACAACGACATCGTTCCCAATCCCAATGTAGAGTACGGAGGGTGAGGCAGCACAGTGATTTCGGTTTTTGTGCAACATTCACGCATCAACAGGGATGAATGTGATGGTGCGTTATCGTGATGCAGGAGTCATGAATTGTCTCGCCACATTTCGGGTTGTATCCTCCTAACATTTTCTCGCAGGCGTCGCAACACGTCCCGATAGTACCATCGATTAACAATTTGTCCCTGTGGTAGGAATTCATGATGAACGAATCCTTCAAAGTCAGAGAAAACTATCAGCATGGCTTTGAGTTTTGACCTGACCTGACGAGCTTCTTTTAGTCTTGGAGAACCTGTCCCGACCAGTTGTGAAGATTGAACCTTGATCGCAACACGCCTCATTACCAACTATGATTTTCTTGACGAACATATCGTTCTCATTTGCGCGATCCAAAATCTCTTTGCAGATTGCGGGGCGAAGGTCTTTCTTTTCTTGACTCGAGAGCCGTGGGACGAGCATGGTGGTATGGTGCAATGTATGCTGATTTCCTACGTAATGTTCTACCCATGTTACTACAAGATGTTTCACTGCTTAACAGAATGGCGATGTACTTCCAACATGAGGGATGTCCGGCACATAGCTCGCGTGCGATTGAAGCGGTATTGAATAGCATATTTCATGACAGGTGGATTGGTCGTCGAAGCACCATACCATGGCCCGCACGTTCACCTGATATGACGTCCCCGGATTTCTTTCTGTGGGGATAGTTGAAGGATATTTGTTATTGTGATCCATCGACAACGCCTAACAACATGCGTCAGCGCATTGTCAATGCGTGTGCGAACAACACGGAAGGCGAACTACTCGCTGTTGAGAGGAACGTCGTTACACGTATTGCTAAATGTATTGAGGTTGGCGGACATCATTTTGAGCATTTATTGCGTTAATCAAATGGTTCAAATGGCTCTGAGCACTATGGGACTTAACGTCTGACGTCATCAGTCCCCCAGAAATTAGAACTACTTAAACCTAAATAACCTAAGAACATCACACACACCCATGCCCGAGGCAGGATTCGAACCTGCGACCCTAGCGGTCGTGCGGTTCCAGACTGTGCCGCCTAGAACCGCTCGGTCACATCGGCCGACTACAGGTAATCACGCTATAACAGCATGCGGTATCAGAAATGATAAGTTCACAAAGGTACATGTATCACATTGGAACAACCGAAATAAAATGTTCAAACTTACCTACGTTCTGTATTTTAATTTAAAAAAAACCTACCTGTTACCAACTGTTCGTCTAAAAATGTGAGCCATATGTTTGTGAGTATAACAGCGCCATCTATGACAAAGCGAAAGAAGTGGTCCAACTAAAACATTCATACTTCTTTACGTACTACACGAATATGTAATAAAAAATCGGAGTTCCTATAAAAAAAACCGCAGTCGATATCCGTTTGACCTATGGCAGCGCCATCTATCGGGCCAACCATAGCGCCATCTGGTTTCCCCTTCAAGCTAGACATGTTTCGTTCTTTGTAGTTTTTTCGTTTGACACTTATTTCGTGAGATATTTGGCCCGGTCACGATCAATGGACCACCCTGTATAGTTTCGTTTCGCTATGTAAACAGCGCATTGCTCAGTAGCCAACTAGCGAAGAACAGCGAAGGACGTGGTTGGTGTATACGATGGCCAGCTGATATTAACATCTGCCGAAAGCGAGTCCAGTGTGCTTAACCACTGCGCCACATCGCTTAATGTTTTTGAATTCAAAAGTTTTTCGTTTTACATCGAATTGGATTTAGGAAAACTTATAAATTCAACCGACGAACTGCGGTTATGTAACTGTATTTTTACTTTTCCGAGGGTTCAGGAAGAAATGTGAGGGAATGCATCTAAAACACGTCAGCAGCCGAAGTAGTCAATGAGCTGATGCAGAAGTTAGTGCTGCTACTGCGCGTGCCCGTGGCGCGGAGTGGCGCTGGCGTGCGGTCTCGGTGTGAGCTGGCGGCTGACACGCGGTCACGTGACCGGCCGTCCCTGCCCGAGCCTGGGCCCCGCAACGCGCTCGCCGGTCAGTGCGCAGAGTGCCGCGGGCGTGACAGGACTGTGCGATCGGCGCTCTGTGTTCAGCCGGCAGTCCAGCGTTGTGTGTGTGATCCTGTGCGTGTTCTCTCTGTTTGTGTACGTCGCTGCCGGGCTGCCTGCGAGGAACCGGCTCAGCAGAGGTGAGCGAAGCCGTGGCGCTGCTAGAGCTGTAGGCGCGCACGGGGCAGTGGAGAGTCTGTTAAGGACGAGACCGATGATTCTTCGCTTTCAACCGCACATCTGCGGAGGAAACCTGTTCGGGTTCGTGTCAGCAGACGGTATAGAGGTGGCTGCGAGTATGGAGTAGAAGTACCTTTTTGCGGCTACGCCCATCAGATAAACCGCCTGTAAGATACGGCTTGTGCCAGAATGAGTTTGTCAGCAGTTGCTGCTGTGCCCCGCCTCGCAAATTTTTCACTTTTGTTCGTCAGATTTGTGTTTTTGCGACGATTGCATGGAACTGAAACCGAAATCTCGCCCAATTTTCGTTTTTGCTGAGTTATTTTCCACGATGGGTTCTGTTTCTATTCCGTGTGTATGTTTTAGTTTTCAAGTGTAGAAACATCTTGTTGAGTGTGATGCAGGGATTAATTCATATAGTCCTCTTTGATGTCTTTTCTTCTTTATAAGTACTAATACTTTATTACCTACTTAATGTATCTTCCACACGACATTTAGGAACTAATCCGTCTACATTTACGACGTTTATTCTTATTTATTTATTGAACCTGAGCCATCAGGCCCTCGTACATGGGCCGAGGGTTTAAAACATACAGTACTAAAACCTAAGAAATAACAATTTCGATATCAGAGGCAGCATTAAAATGCTTTTACTGTCTATAGTTTATCCCCAATGGTTCAACTGGCTCTGAGCACTATGGGACTTATCTGAGGTCAACAGTCCCCTGTAACTTAGAACTACTTAAACCTAACCAACCTAAGGACATCACACACATCCATACCCGAGGCAAGATTCGAACCTGCGACCGTAGCGGTTGCGCGGTTCCAGGCTGAATGATCCCCAATTTCTAATCACACTTTAGTGTTGAGAAGAACAGCTTGATTACAAGTTCAGTTTGTGATGTTCGCCGGGAAATCTTTTTCTCTGGGATTCACGGTTGTTTGAGAGGAGTATTGCACACCTTAGATACACAGCATGTGCACAGAACATTTGCTTTACAAAATGGCATGCAATCTTTCTTCGCCACACGTCAAACCTCTCCTCACAATTAGAAGTAACTCCCCACCGTCATGCCTGTTAAGCTTACAGTAACCAGACTTCGAAGTATTATTCGAGTGGCCACTGTAAGTTATGAAATGTGCTAATGGATTACTTCAGCTATTTAGTGCAAAGTAACTTTTTTCCCGCTGTGTCAGCGGTTCCCGACCTGTGGATAATTACTCCCTGAGGGGTACAGTGAAATTGTCTTAAGGGATAAAAAATGAAAGGGTTCGATTGTGTTTCGATCACGAAACTAAATTATTTTATAAAAAATCATTACAGACACCACAATTCGGTAAGAGCGTAATATTGGTTACTTAATTTACTTATATTTTTCAAATATTAGCAATAAAGCCTGACGCAATTGAGGTTACAGCCTGTGAAAGGAATGCATGAACATCACTTCCTCTCACAGTCCACCCACTACACACGTACCTTGCTCCATGCATGTATGGCAGTAAAACTGAAACATATGCATCGCATATGCTTAAATAACTCATGAAAATGCCCTCTGGGTTGTTGGTAGTTCTCGCAATGGACAAGAAACTGCTTCGTTGTTCACTTCGCAACCGATAGACGAACTAATTGACAGCACAACACACTAGTAACTGTAATGGCTACTACATTGCTGCATAGCCTAAACATTATTATTATTTGTGACCTAGGTCATAAGCAAAAAGTTGTCAGCCGCGAGTCTTCAAATTTCTGCCATTTCAGAAATAGTGAATCCAGCAATTAATGATTTACAAGCAGTAAGTACGATGCACAGATTTTAACTGGGTTGATATTTAAATACTGGTGCGTGTTGTCGATGAAGAGTGTCGCGAGGGAGAGCAGTAGTGCAGAGGGAGCATGGGAGCATGTATCGTACCAAGTGCATGAGCTGTATGTGGATAGTTAGCTTAGTTTTTTGAGGAGCTGTAGGTAGCAGTCACAATGCTTTGACAACAGCTTCGTTGTCATATATAAAAAGAGGTTGTTAGAAGAAAAGTACAAGTTGTCTCACTGTATCTTTAGTTTGTGGTTTAATAAAACACCTACAAGAACTAAATGGCATTTATTCTTCGTCATTTTGAAACTAATCGTTGAAAGAAAATTATTTACATTCTACAATTTAGTTTGGCGCTAATGTTGATGGGAGATGGGGAGGAGTGTTTATGGTTTGAGAAGGGTTGGGAATCACTGCTGTAGATGGGTTCAGAGAACAAAATCTTTGTACATTTTGTTCATTTAATGATTTTTATCTCTTCACGATTTCTAATTTATTTTGCTCAAAAATGAAATAAATGGTAACCAGTGGCGGATATTCTTAAAAATAATGTAGCCTGTATACAAATCGTAATAAATGTGTTATTTTCTGGTTCAACAGCTTCCATTGCATAGGCATGCATCAGTAAGATAATTAGTCCTACGTAGAATCCTATTTTGTACTTCTCATTGGTGAAATCTTGTGGCGATATAAGCTAGGAGTGGCAGCGTCGTCTTGCAGCAACTTTTCAACTAGTTTCCTACTCTTGGTGAGGAGAAGTGTCGGGTTCCTGGACCGCAGTGTCCTGCTATCCAGGATACAACCGGGAGCCAATCGCCTGCGTGTACTGCGCTCTCTCCAGTTTCGTGTCCCAAGTGAGACAGCGCAGTGGTTGAGGGACTGGAGTCGTATCCCTGAGAGATGGTATTTAAATCTGCATGCGACCATCCACAAGATGGACAAAAACATGGCAACTTATTTTCTGCCAACGGAGGTTTGCTCTATCTGTGGTGAAGCCGTCGGCGGCGGGATGTTAATCATTTTGCCCTCATTTTTCTAGTGGACTTGCAAATAGTTGTGCAATTTCCCGCTTTTATACGCTAAGCTGGTTTCAATTTCGAAATTTTGGTGCCAGAAGGACACGTGCAAGTCTAGCTGTAGTTAAATGTCGATGAGAAAAGAACGAAGCGTTGCTGATGTCAGCGGTCTCTTACAGTAGTTCAGTATTGTAATGTGTTTTCATGCTATTTGAGCCGTTAATGTCAGTTTTGTCTTCAAATAATGTTATGGTTTTAAATAACTTTGTGTTATTTTCTAATGGTTTAACACTACTTTGTTTGTTCGGTACTGAATGCTCCATTCATGTTGAACCAGAAAATGTAGGTCAGATCTTGCAGGTTTGTCGTATGTGAGGGGGGGGGGGGGGGGCGCCGCTACCCAAGGCGAAAGTCTAGTTGTGCAGTGGCAACGTTGGCGAATAATGTGCATACGATGTTTTAGTTGTACATACTGATACGTAGCGTAGCCTGGAGGCCTCTGATAGGTTGAAATAGGTGACTGGGAGTTTGGCGAGGCCAACGAATCGGAAATCAGTGTAATTCTTGCGGCGCACTTTTACCAATGCTGGATTACGATCAGCATTTTTTTCTGACATATTGATTTCATAATAGGTCACAGCAGGTGAGTATTATCGGTAGGTTCAATGTAGCCCAATCCAACGTAGTACAGGTTTGATTGCATTGACAGGCTGAAATTGTTTGGGACCAACGCCAGTGCTCTCACATTTTGCGGGCAATGTGGAGTCTAGGAGAAATGGGGATGATCCCGCAAAAAAAAATTGGACCTTTGGATCGGTCTGCACACAGATGTCTCCGTCCGGGGCTCAACTACAGTTTATCACATGCAAAATGATCGGTGTGTGCTCTGCATAGATATAAGTAATTTATTAACCGCTTCTGCAACTCGTTGCAAAATTAAAGATTATGGAAGTTTCAGTTAGCAGTGGTGCGGGATTGAGAGAGTGGTTAAAGATGAAGAAAATTACTGTATGTACGACCTGCATTTTTAGCGCTCACTATGACGAAATTTAGCCTTTTACTACTGAAAAACTACATGGTACGTCCGTTTTTACCAGCAGGACATTTTGCAAGCTTCGGCGATCGAAAGAGGTTGCGCAGAAATTGGTCAATAAACGCTCATTCGGAATGACAATTCGAGCACGAGTCGGAATGTCCAGGTTTAGATTGTCCGAGGTTTCTCTAAATCGCAAATGTCGGGGGAAAGGGGGAAGCCTTCGAAAGAGACACTGCTTGTTTCTTTCCTCCGCCTTAACACAATTCTAACTTGTTCTCCGTCTCGTTAATCATGATCTTCGCCCCTCGAGCGCAGGAACTGCGCCCATGTCGGTCACAGGTTATCCGATATTTTCCGCGCTCATAAACGCGCGAACTGCCTGAACGAAGTGGCGTTCAGAGCGACGATGTTGGGGGCGCCGTTGCTACCTGTGATATTGGGAGCGTGAGCGAAGGCTAGAAGGGGGCGCGAGGCGCGTCGGCGTATCGATTGGACGTGGGGTGGGAGGCGGGGGCGGCCAGCCGGCCGCCGCCGCATTGGACGTAAGGCTGGCTGGCTGGCCCGTCCCATTGCGGGCCGACGAGGTCGACAACCTCTGCGACCTTGCTCCTTCGTACCGCCTTGTTGCTCCTGAAAGTCTCCACGGCTGTCACGTGTCCAGGACCGTGGTACGCAGCCTTTCCTGAAGATGGAGCCGACTGCGCTACCCGCCCGTGCGTGGGAATTTCCCATCTGCGTAGGTAATTTCTGTATGATACACCTACGACTGTAGCTGAATTCCGCAAGCCGCCTCAGTGTGTGGCGGTGAGTGCTTTGGTCATCACGTTCGCCCATGCCGACGTGGTGACCATCGCGAAAGTTCTGCTGTCGCCTCCCTGATTTCAGTCGAGGAGATCACGCCATGTTATGATGTCCGTACGTCTGGAGAGGATTACCCACTAATACTGGCCTTCTAGGAGATAGAAGTGGTCGAAAAGCGGACCAAGGTTGGTGAGTTTGGAGCCGAGGGGAAAACAGTACTGAGGCAAGCGCCAAGGGAAAAACCTTCCCGATAGTCTGGATGTATAGTAACAGCAGTAGCGGTTTCCTTGATATCTGCCACAGATCTTGCAAGGGTAATGGTGTGGTTGGTTTTTTGGGTATCGTGCTTGGTACGATTGTCTTAGCTTGTCATAAGAGAATGTCCAATCGAGGAGAGGTACTGCAGGGGCTGAGCACCTGTGAAGCCTTTTGGGCCAGCTGCGGCGTCTGTACTTGTAATATGCCAAGGTTGACGTATGAGCGGCCAGTTAGTCATAAATCTATCACACAGTGTGTGATATATTGGTAAGTTTTCTTTGCATTTAGTGTGCAATACAGATTCCCTGGCGTTGCCAGTTAGTTTTGCTGTAATGCTGGGGTTCACCAGTATTTGCGTTGTTGGCGAGCTTTTGCTAGTCATAAGTGGGTAATGACTGTTTTGAGCGATGATGTATACTTGAGTAGCTCAGATAGTAAAGCACTAGCCCGTGAAAGGCAAAGTTCCCGAGTTCGAGTCTCGGTCCGGCACACAGTTTTAATCTGCTAGGAAGTCTCATATAAGCGCACACTCCGCTGCAGAGTGAAAATCTCATTCTGGAAATATCCCCAAGGCTGTGGCTAAGCCATGTCTCCGCAATATCCTTTCTTCCAGGAGTGCTAGTTCTGCAAGGTTCGCAGATGAGCTTCTGTGAAGTTTGCAAGGTGGGAGGCGAGGTACTGGCAGAATTGGACCTGTGAGGTCGGCTCGTGAGTCGTGCTTGGGTAGCAGATAGTAGAGGTTCCGAGTTAGAATCTTAGTCCGGCACACAGTTTTAATATGCTAGGAAGTTTCACTTTCCTATATTTAGAATGAAGGGATTGAGTGCCTCGGGTTCTTGTACAGTGTCGTAAAGCCAATTCTTTGAATACCTCTTCTAGTGTCTCAAGGTGATAGTCTCTCTGAAGGTGCGTGTATCGTGGTGCAATGGTTACGATACAGAGCACCATGTTCTGTATGACCTGGAGGCGGCGCAGGCGGGGAGCTGTGTGTCAGCACGAATCTCTCTAATTTTACCTTCATGACTTTTTCGTGAGATGTACGTAGAAGGAAGCAATATATTGCTTGACTCATTCAGGAGATTCTCGGAACTTCAACAATAAACCGCACCGTGATGCAATACGCGTCTCTAGCAGCGCCTGCCGCTGCAGATGGGTGACCATCTCCGTGATACTTTCGTGCTTACCAAATAAATCGTTAAAGGGACGCACTGCTCTTCTGTGGAACTTCCCTATTTGCTCTGTCAGTCCCATCTGGTATCCAGACTGACGAGCAGTATTCAAGTATAGCTCGAATGAGTGTTGTAAGCTACTGTTTTGTGGGTGGATTACACTTCCTGAGGATTCTCTAAATGAATCTGTACATCTGCCTTAACTGCGAATAGTTTTATGTGGTCGTTCCACTTTCAGTTCCTCAGAGATTTTATGTGCCTGACTGCAGCCATTCTTCTGCAGTAGTGTATTCATGCGTTAATGGGTCTTTCTGCATACTTATGCAAAGTACGTTACATATGTTTAAGTTGAGGATCAATTGTCATTACCTGCACCATGCGGCGATCCCCTGCAGATCTCCCTGAATTGCGCTACAATTTTCTAGTGTTGCGCCTTCTCTATACACAACAGCATCATCCGCGACGCGCCTGAAGGACCTTCCAGCGCGATCCACTCGGTCGTTTTTACGTATCGTGAAAAGTAACGGTCCTACAACACTCGGTTGAAGTACGTTCGAAGTAACTTTTACGTCTGAAGTTTTCTTTCCGTTGATAATAACATGCTATGTTCTGTTTACTAGAAATTATCGGCCCAGTCACACAGCTGGTATGATATTCCGTACTCATACTTTGTTCATTACGCGGCGGTGCGCAGCTATATCGAGCTGCTTCCGGAATTCAAGGAATACAGCACCGATATGGGCCCCGGTCTCTCCTGCTTTCTGGGCCTCGTGGACAAACTGGGTTTCACACCATCGTTGTTTTCGGAACACATGATGATTCCTGCAGAGGACATTTTCGGTCAACATAAATGTCATAAAGCATGAGCATGCAACATGTTCCAAAATTTTACAACCATCCAACATGATGGATGTAGGCGTATACTTTTGCGCTCCTGTTCTACGTGCCTTCTTGAAAAATGTTTGTTTCTCTCATTGTGAACAATAACACTACAGTAATTTATTGAACACTGAAAGTCGCTTTGAGTATTGCGTCTCTCCAGCCATTTCCCGGTAGAAGTGTTGTATATGAGCCACTTAGAGCCGAAGTGGTATAACTGAATTTCTCCAACTTAGGGTGATTTAGAGTAAAATCATGCTTTACTATAATTCGTGATTCATTTGATGAAATTGTATAAACGAAATAATTACGTTTACTACAAACATTTTAGTTATTTGTACCTTAAATTACTTTTTGTTGTCTCTTAAAGTTGGAGTACCACTTTTCCTCTGAGAACTTTGTTCACGGTGAAATAAAACGTTGTGTAAATCAAGAGTTGTACCACTTTTCTTACAAACGTTTTGGTGAAGTTGAATACCTGAGGAGGAATACGCCGCTTTTTTATCTCCGTGAGTGCAATTTATTTATAAAACATCAACATGATGTGATACAGTAAATGTGAATCTGCACTTATTGATCTCAATATGCTCTTCCTCTCTCAAATTGAGTTAAAATAATTACATTGTTATTGTTAATTACTAGAATGCTACCTACTGAGTCTGATAGTTCAGCAGTGCGTCCACCTACGAATTATAAATTGTTGTTTCTAAATGTCAAAATTTCTTAAAAATGTATTGCTTACCATGCTGATATTTCAAGAGGCTTTATAATGGAGCATGTCTTTTTCGACTTCACCGTCCACATCATCTTCCTCTGCCAAAGAGTCAATATGTCGAGGCCTATATTCCTGAGCCGAACTTGGAGTTGTCAGTTAGTTGAAGAAAGCGCAGTGCACCGGAGGAATGTACGGGAGATGTATAATCATGTCTTTCCTTTTTGCCTCGGTGACAAGTCGCACAGCATTGTTGAGAGGGAGGAGTTTTGTGGTTTATGTATTTAATGTGAGACAACACTGCTTGATTCGTGTAGGG
Organism: Schistocerca gregaria; assembly: GCF_023897955.1. Lineage (NCBI taxonomy): Eukaryota > Metazoa > Arthropoda > Insecta > Orthoptera > Acrididae > Schistocerca > Schistocerca gregaria. The sequence goes on from NW_026061879.1 coordinate 264,415, forward strand.
TTTAACCTAGACTTCATGGAGTGCAAACTTCCTTCGTAAAGACAATTTCTGCTTTAACAACATCTGGATATTACAAATCTAAAGAAAGAAACCTATGCAAATACTTACTAGCATTGTTTGCAGTGCCTTTTTGATTTAAGAGCGTAAATAAACACGCAGAATAACACAGAACAACAAGATCATTTGGCTTTACTGCTTGACTTGTAGCACTTCACTCTGCCGTGAGAGAAGAATGCATTTGGAGCTCTAGTGGCTCCTGTGGTAGCTATCGTTGTACCACTTCACAGTAAATTTCCGTGCACTGTGGGAAAACTAAAAGTTGTAACTCAATAACTATAATTTTTTTGGCTTGGACCACTTTGGTTCTCAACGGCTCATATACCGGGAACCATGTCGCCCATAATTATCATATGGCAACGAAACTTGGTAGATATGCTAACTCGTTAATGTAGAACCGATTTGCGCTGGAAATATATTAGTTCTAAATTTGGCCACCAGAGGCAAATCTGGCGCTGTACAGCATCTCGTCGACGTATCCGGTGCTTGTACACAACAAATTGTGTAAACGATACTTAATAATAAAGTAACATTATGGCTTTCTCACTTGCTTCACCTTTTCTGCCCACCTCGCGTTTCTAATCCCTTACATGTACAATCATTTCTATTCGCTTTTTTGCATCCACAGTACTAGATTTGCACCAGTTTGCCACAGTTGCAGCTATTTTCACAGCGTAAATCGGTGTCACATTGATACATTACAATATCTACTAAATTTCGCCGCCATGTGACATCTGCAGGCCACACTGAACATCTGTGAGTAGCTGCAGTTTAATTTTATCCATCCGACGGAAGCACAAGACGCACAGGAAAATTACTCCACACAACATAAAATATTCCAAAATATAGAGCGACTCAAAAATATTCGTCCGATGTCCGAAGATTTCATGAACGAAAATAGGAATATGGGTTAGGGATAAGAAAAAACGATTGGTTAAAACTGATATATATTTTAATTCTGGATAACCGGTATTTTTCGGTATTTGGTTGGCCCCATTTATAAGCGGTGCTTTTTATTTTTTACTAATAACCTTGTAAAAAGCGAAATAGAAGTTATCCGTAGCAGCAGTGCTAAAATTTTCCTTTTTAAATACCCCCTTTTTTTTAATTGGACTAATTCTTATTCGGTGCTTTCTTAATAACTATACTGACGGAAACAAGCAACAAACACATAGCATGAGTATTGGCGCAGCATTGCTGAGGCAATAAGGTCCCATGTTGCCGTGTGTCCTGGCTTAAGGTATGTGTGTGCAGTACTTTCCCCCACCTGGTCTATACTACAGTTTCTCTCTGTCACCGGCCGACATACGTTGTATTGCATAATGGCACCAACCTAGTCAGAAAATATTTTTACGGAGTGGCGTAGGAATGGAGTAAAGTGCTTAATTTGCTTAAAGATTAAACATTTGTCTGCCAGTTCTGTGGAATAATAAAAGGAAGTAAGTTATGATAATATTAATAAGTTAAAAAAATAACAATTCAGAGTATACGTTAAAAATAGAAAGTAGCAGATCTGCTGCCCCTATCTACATAATAGGCATTTATCTGCCTTTAGTCCTTGGAAACGGACAAGTTAACGCGGAAAAGAAAAGTTCTTCAGCCTCAGTTTAACCATTTAACGTTGACTGTTCATAATGCCCAAATAGTGGTATGGTCCCCGATTTTATGATTTCTGTACAGTGTTTCACAAAACTGGAATCAGTACGTCAATACTGGTGGTTTTTTTAGTGTTCAGTCACTTATCACACTTCGGGAAAAGCAGCGAACGATGGACTGACTAAGATTTCTTTTATTTGATTATTTCTTGAATTATTTTGATTCTGCGTATCTTGAAACTGAGAGAAGCATTTCAGTTTTTGTTAGATTTCGATGTTTATTACAGGAAACCATAGGAATAAAAAAATCGAAAATCTTATTTCGAGTGGTGTTAATACTCGGGTTAAACTCGCGTGAAAAAAAAAAGATATTATCGAAAACCTGTTGTTTCTTTGATTACCGCCATCCCTAACTAGGTGTACATTTTGACCTACGCACAGGACTACAAAGTAATTTTCAAAAATAACCCATTTTGCAAGGGTACATCGTTTACACGCATGCGCATTAGACCTTGGGGTTCTTTTTACAAGTTTTCATTTAACTTTCAGAACTGTTCGCTGTGCTCCCCACCGGACTCACGGAAAACACCCAGACGTTAGTGAAACTAGGTTCAAACGGCTCTGAGCGCTATGGAACTTAACATCTGAGGTCATCAGTCCCCTAGAACTTACAACTACTTACACCTAACTAACCTAAGGACATCACATACATCCATTCCCGAAGCAGGATTCGAACCTGCGACCGTAGCGGTCGCGTGGTTCCAGACTGAAGCGCCTAGAACCGCTCGGCCACACCGGCCGGCAGCGAAACTAGTTCCATGGTTTTGCGAGTACCAGAGTGTCTGGAGTTACTTTATTCTCTGCTATTACTTTGTCACAGTTCATACAAGACAGTTGGAAGGGGAGGCACGTAGATGGAGGTTTTCACGAATTCTCACTAAATTAATGTAATGTGAGATCAGGCGACCTTGGTGGTCGGTGGTATAACGGAAGATCCATGTGCTGTAGCATGTGCACTGGTTTACTCTCCGAAAATGTTGTAACTGCTGTAAATGAATTGCTTCTGTTGAAAACAACACAAAACGCCATTGGCTGCCTTGTTATCGCGGTTTCTACTCAAAGCACATTAGGTAATTACTGAAGGAGTTATAGACAGCAGGGATACGCTTACCGACAAAACACATGACCCGGCAACTTACAACTGGCGCCAAGGTAAACTGTAGTCTCGATGCGAAAGTTGTCTTAACGGAACCTATCAGCGTACATATGCTCTTGCCCGGTGCTGACAAGTTACTATATAACGTACTCGAATCATCTGGTGAATTACTGAGACAAGACGTTGAAAGCCGGTCATGATGCTATTTGTTACCCGATGCAGAGAGAGAATTTCGTTATCTAATCGTTCGCTGTTGTCATTACCTGTTACGCGAAGAGTCTGTGACAGCAGTGGATCCGATATGAATTTGTTTATCTTTGGATTCCCAACAGCGCTTGACTAAACCTGCATACAGGATGACAGAACGTGCAGAAGACCTTTCCTTCTCTGCTGAATGAGGTGGCTCGTTGGTAAGGATTTAGGTTTTCCGTGAATTCGATGGAACCCTTTAAGGCATAGGCCGAGGTGATTCCTTTGAAACGGCGTATCATAATCCGCAAGCCACATAACGCTATTGGGCACAGCGTATTTCCATTACCACTAACTTATCTCCCCTTTCCTGTTACACACGCGAATGGCGCGTGTGAAGAATGATTATTGGTAAGCCTCTGTATTACTTCGAATTTTCTCGGTGTGGCCATTTCGTGAGATTTATGTGGGAGGAAGTAGTATGCCCGACTCTTACCAAAATGTACTTTCCCGAAACTTCGATAGTAATCCTATTCGTGATGTACAACGCCTGTGTTGTACCGTCTGCCACTGAAGTTCGTTGACACCTCTGTAACGTTTTCGCGCCGACTAAACCAAATCGTGACGAGACGCGCCGCTTTTTGTTGGATCTCTCTCTACCTCCCTCCTACTCCCCCCCCCCCCCCCCTCCCATCCCAAATTGATGAACAACACTTAGTAATCGGCCGAACTAGCGCTTTGTAAGCCACTTCCTTCGTGGATGAGTTAAGTTTCCATAAGATTTTTTCTATGATGTTCTGTCTGGCATTTGCTTTTCCCACTATTTCTTCTGTGTGGTGATTCCACGTATGGTCGCTCTGTACAGTTACTCCTAGACATTTTACTGTAGGTACTTCTTGCAGTAATTTCTCATAAATAGTGTAATTGTTAAGTAGTAGATTTCTTGTATTACGTATGCGTAATGTGTTACATTTACTTACGTTCAGGGTCAGCTGCCAGAACCTGCACCATTCATCAATCCTCTTCAGGTCATTCTACAAATCGATACTGTCTTTCGGCGTTGCTACTTTCGGCACTTTTCCCTGTCCTTCGCAAATCTGAACTCCTGCTCAGTGTCTAATAACCGCGTCATCGACTGAACATTAAAACTATGATCTCCATTTAATCTACATCCATACTCTGCAAATCACTGTTAAGTGCATGTCAGGTAGTAATTCGCCATATAACTACATTTTAAGGTTTGTTTCCAGTCGCGAGTAGAGCGCGGGAAGGATCTAAATCTTCATCTACGTGGATACGGTGTAAATCACGCTTATTTACCTGGCAGGAGTTTCATCGAACCACCTTCATAATAATTCTGTTATTTCACTCTCGAACAGAGCGTGGAAAAACGAACACTTAAATCTTTCCGTGGGAGCTCTGATTTCCTTTATTTTATTATGATAATCGGTCCTCCCTATGTACCGGCGTCAACAAAATTTTTTCGCAGTCAGAGGAGAAAGTTGGTGATTGAAATTTCGTGAGAAGAACCCCCCCGCAACGAAAAACGCCTACTAAGATGGTATCTGTTCATTCGGATATGTTCGAAAGAACAGATCCCATCGGTGACCATGCAGCTCGTTAGAATGAAATTACAATGAAGTGAACATCCTTAGCTGCTTACAGGCGTTGACATACGTCAACGGGGACAGATGAAAATGTGTGCACCGACCGGGACTCGAACTCGGGATCTCCTGCTTACATGGCAGACGCTCTACCCATCTGAGCCACAGAGGATTCGTAAAAATCTGAAGATTAGCACCTAGTGGTTTTGCACATACTATACCAGAAAGTAGAACTTCTCTACACAAGCACCGACGGAGGTGACGCATTTCTCCCGTCACTTCATGCAACTGCGATGACCTCGTCCACACTAATGTGCAAATTACGTAGAAGCCACGAGTTGACCTCGGTAGCCGAGAGTTTCATCTCATGCGAGTAGTGCCTACCTACATTTAGCCTTCTCTAGACGAAAGGTCGCATGGTTCTCTGCGTCCGGTTTGCTCCTGAACCATCTGTGCTGTGCGTCGGTGCCTAATTGTGCAGCGATGCCACATGTTCACCAAAGCATATGTTGTCTCGTTTGCCGAATCGTCGATAGTGGGACAAATCCTTACTGCTATTCTGTATCGTGCTACCGACGTGATAACCATATCTTGGAGCTGGCCTTGGGCTCGAAAAAGCATTCGGGTTGTATAACATCTAGTCAGCTCTGCTGCAGTTTGTTTTGGCAGCCTTGTTTGTGAGACTATATGGTAAACTACTCCAGACAGACACGTAATCTTTGACGGGTTTTATCTTTCTCGGAGTAACTCAAATAGTGGAGACGTCCGTTTTTGTTGTGTGGTCTGAAGATTTTCTCCTTTTAGCGCCAACTACGTTACTCCCCCGTTCGATTTCACAACAAAGTCAGACGGTGTGAACGGAATAGAGAGATTTTTTTAGCAGCAGGACTTTCTTTCTGTTGAAACAGTACGCAAGTTTAGAACCCAATTAGGGCGTTATCTGCCAACAGGCAAACTCCTTTCGTCGGTATATTGTGCCTGTTCTTATTACGTCCCATAGTTTATGGATCACCGTTTATCACTATCCTACGTACCATTTGACAGAATAAACCATCAGTACTATTGGATGCTTAACGTAAGACACTGAGAATTGCCATCCCCGGTAAAGGTTTTCGGAGAGGTAATAATATATTGCTCCGTCGTTGCTCCAGTATCTTAATGGTAAAACTTCTTTCACTCAATATGTGGCATACAGCAAACCAGTGCTTAACAGTATTAGTTTAACTAAAATTGCAACTAAGACTGTTTTTAACCAATACATTTAATAGTAAAACCTTCCTGCGAGGCCAACTAGCTCATGAACGCTTATGAAGATACCTAGCATAGCTCCCATTATGCTGAAAAAATTGGTATGTGTTGGTCATTGATGATGATTCTCAGTCGATTTAGTATCAATCATGTCACTTTCGAGTTCGTAGCTAATATTTACATTAGTATATCACAAAATTACCATAACTTAATAGCATTCTCCATTTGTAGCGGACTGTGGTCCTAGTAATGGACGTGTTTTATCTTTTTTTAACGCTATTGGAATTTAGTCGATCACTTTCCCTCTCTTTGAACGAGTAACATGTTTTGCATCCTGCGAAGACTTCATCGTTGCTCTGCATTCATATTGTCATTCCTTGCCAACTTTCAGAAGTCTTTGTCATTGATGCACTATTTTTCATTTGAGCAGCAGCGGAGTTTATAAAAGGAAGCTGAGTAGACCTCAGTGCAAAGTTTTTGACTGGAAAGAAGTTCTACAGTTGCCATTTTTTTATAATTTTGTTCGCTGATAGTTTGTAGATTGGAACAAAAAGTCAAGCGCTCATTTTCGTTCAAATCAGCCAAGCTGTCATACTGCAATCATCACTGCCCACAGTTGCACCCCATAACTAGTAGCGAAGAACGAAATAAAAATAATGGCGTTTAGTTGTGGAAGTGTTATTTGCAGCGAAAATACGTTATGAATTGCGGCTGGCTCTGAGCACTAAGGGACTTAACATCTGTGGTCATTAGTCCCCTAGAACTTAGAACTACTTAAAACTAACTAACCTAAGGACATCACACACATCCATGCCCGAGGCAGGATTCGAACCAGCGACCGTAGCGGTCACGCGGTTCCAGACATATGAATTGCGGACCCACACACAAGCTCTCGTATTAAAATAAAAAGATCATGATAAAAATTGTTTCAAACCATTCCTCGACAAACAGAGGTTGCCGCTTTGAACCTGTCGCAAATAACTCGGAATTCGGGCAGATACTGTGGCAACAAGGGAAGAATGATTTGGGAAACAAGACATTGCCTTACAGAAAGCGTAGTCACACTTGTTTTGTAATGCATTTTCGAAAAATGTTATGATTGTCGCCTCGAGCTGCTGATGAAATTCTGTATTTATCAACCAGTTTCGGTCGACGGACAGATTCTTAAAAGCATTTATATTACCACATTAGGCTATTATAATGCCATTGACATCAGATAGTGAAACAACGACTTTTTCACTGTTGTAACATCGTAGTATAAATTACATCGGCAGTATTACATTTTTAGCAATTTTCTGTATTACTTTGTTGAGGCGCCGATCGGTGTCGTGAACCGTTAACTACGTAGATGTTCCCGCAAGCAAAAGATTGAAATATTTGCAATGACTGACATGAGTGTTGCAAAAAAGTCCAGTCAGCTTCGTCAGAATTAGCTGCAGTATAACAATCAGGTAGCGTATGAAAATTTTCAGTACGGAAGGTGAAATTGTGGAATGTGATAATTTTCTTTGCATGTGCAGCCATGCCCTTTCCGTCTTTGCCTTTCCCTCTTTTGTACATGTGTAGGTATATCGTTGGGAAGAAATAGGCTGCAATATTTCAGTTTAATGTCCAGAATGGCAGCGCTCTTTAAATGTGAATAATTGTAAGACAATTCTCGTAAAAAGTCTCCTTTGGCCGGCCGGTGTGGCCGAGCGGTTCTAGGCGCTTCAGTCTGGAACCGCGCGACCGCTACGGTCGCAGGTTCGAATCCTGCCTCGGGCATGGATGTGTGTGATGTCCTTAGGTTAGTCAGGTTTAAGTAGTTCTAAGTCTAGGGGACTGATGACCTCAGATGTTAAGTCCCATAGTGCTCAGAACCATTTGAACCATTTGAAAGTCTCCTTTCACAAAATTGATATAAAATCCCTAGACACTAATACAACCTTTAAATACTAATGATTAATAATACGAAGCTATATTAAATGGAGTGAACGCATTAAATCAGTTGTGGGGATGCGAACTGAAGATTTAGCTGCGTATGTAGAGTGCATCTGATAAGGACACCGTGTATAAGACGCTGATGCGATATGTTGTAGCCTGCTGCTGCAGTGTCTGGAGGTCCCCTTGGAGTTGTCACTGTAGGAGACATCGAAGGAATTCAAAGACAGAAATGCTCTAGGAATCGGTGGAAGAAAGGCGACTTTGTTATACCTAAAGAATGTTCGGCAATTCTGGAGAAGTGGTATTCTAGACATATTGTGAAACAGTTTGTACAGCCTCCATAATTCGGATGCTACTGCGACATGTATCTTATCCAAGCCATCTTCAGAGGATAAAGATTATGGACAACCCATGTTGCCCGAAGGAAATTTTCCAAATAGTCAAGGACCTTTTGGCACGTAAAAATACGAAAAGAATTATGCGAGGAACCTGAACATTAAATAGCTACATTTATAATTTGATATCTGTTCTACTGGATGGAAACTTGAGTTCCCATCATTCGTCTTACGAAACTATTCATTTATAAATTAATGATCCGACACGATCCAAATAGTAAGTAAACCATGTAAAATGACTGTAAATGAGCCTCACAGATCACTGTTGTCAGTGTAGCATCATGTTTCAACCCATCTGTATTCTTGTACTTAAGTAGATTTCAGTATTCAACTATTGTTTCAGTTATTGTTAAGCGAGCAAGCTGTATAGTTCAAATGGCTGAAGCCAATAAATAAATCTCTTGTAGGCACTACGAGAGTAAGAGATTCGGACGCATACGAAGGTATACTACCTCTAATACACTCCTGGAAAAGGAAAAAGAACACATTGACACCGGTGTGTCAGACCCACCATACTTGCTCCGGACACTGCGAGAGGGCTGTACAAGCAATGATCACACGCACGGCACAGCGGACACACCAGGAACCGCGGTGTTGGCCGTCGAATGGCGCTAGCTGCGCAGCATTTGGTGCACCGCCGCCGTCAGTGTAAGCCAGTTTGCCGTGGCATACGGAGCTCCATCGCAGTCTTTATACTGGTAGCATGCCGCGACAGCGTGGACGTGAACCGTATGTGCAGCAGTTGACGGGCTTTGAGCGAGTGCGTTTAGTGGGCATGCGGGAGGCCGTGTGGACGTACCGCCGAATTGCTCAACACGTGGGGCGTGAGGTCTCCATAGTACATCGATGTTGTCGCCAGTGGTCGGCAAAAGGAGCACGTGCCCGTCGACCTGGGACCGGACCGCAGCGACGCACGAATGCACGCCAAGACCGTAGGATCCTACGCAGTGCCGTAGGGGACCGCACCGGCATTTCCCAGCAAATTAGGGACACTGTTGCTCCTGGGGTATCGGCGAGGACCATTCGCAACCGTCTCCATGAAGCTGGGCTACGGTCCCGCACACCGTTAGGCCGTCTTCCGCTCACGCCCCAACATAGTGCAGCCCGCCTCCAGTGGTGTCGCGACAGGCGTGAATGGAGGGACGGATGGAGACGTGTCGTCTTGAGCGATGAGAGTCGCTTCTGCCTTGGTGCCAATGATGGTCGTATGCGTGTTTGGCGCCGTGCAGGTGAGCGCCACAATCAGGACTGCATACGACCGAGGCATACAGGGCCAACACCCGGCACCATGGTGTGGGGAGCGATCTCCTACACCGTACACCTCTGGTGATCGTCGAGGAGACACTGAATAGTGCACGGTACATCCAAACCGTCATCGAACCCATCGTTCTACCATTCCTAGACCGTCAAGGGAACTTGATGTTCCAACAGGACAATGCACGTCCGCATGTATCCCGTGCCACCCAACGTGCTCTAGAAGGTGTAAGTCAACTACCCTGGCCAGCAAGATCTCCGGATCTGTCCCCCATTGAGCATGTTTGGGACTGGATGAAGCGTCGTCTCACGCGGTCTGCACGTCCAGCACGAACGCTGGTCCAACTGAGGCGCCAGGTGGAAATGGCATGGCAAGCCGTTCCACAGGACTACATCCAGCATCTCTACGATCGTCTCCATGGGAGAATAGCAGCCTGCATTGCTGCGAAAGGTGGATATACACTGTACTAGTGCCGACATTGTACATGCTCTGTTGCCTTTGTGTATGTGCCTGTGGTTCTGTCAGTGTGATCATGTGATGTATCTGACCCCAGGAATGTGTCAATAAAGTTTCCCCTTCCTGGGACAATGAATTCACGGTGTTCTTATTTCAATTTCCAGGAGTGTATTTCCTAGGTTCTTGCGTCGTCCTCGGCTGAAGGCTGATTTGATGCAGCTCTCCACGCTACTCTACCTTGTGCAAGCCTTTCTTCATCTCCCAACAATTACTGCAACCTACACCCATTTTAACCTGCCCACTGTATTCGTGTCGTGGTCTCTCGTTAAAATTTTTATCTGAATTCTTCCCACCAGTACCAAATTGACAATTCCTCGGTGCCTCGGATTGTGTTCTATCAATCGATGCCTTCTTTTAGTCAAATTGTGACAACATTTTTTTCACCCCAATTTGTTTCAGTGCCACCTAAGTTATGCAATGAAACCGTATAATCTTGTGTAGTCTGCTACGAGAGGCATTCAATAAATAATGCTATACATCTTTTTTTGTCGCCTATTTCGGTTGAAAAAATGCAGAACTTGTTGTAAGATACCGTGGGGTACGCCCGCTTCAGCCTCTAGTTTCATGAAGTGCCGGTAGATGGCGGTAGCCTTCAAAATGGCGCCTGTAACGTGGGTGTTTTCCAAGCAAAGAGCTGTTACAGTGTTTCTTTTGACGAAAACCAGAGCATCGAAGATACTCACAAGCGCTTGCAGAATGTCCACGGACACCTGTCTGTGAACAAAAGCAGGTGGAGTCATTGGGCGAGGCGTCTGCCATCATCGCCGCAATGTCTCGGAAACGTGTCCGATTTGCCGCGTCCCCACCGGCCGCAGTCAGCTGTGACTCCTACAGTATTGGAACTTGCGGGGAATCTCATTCGATGATGATGATTGATTTGTGGGGCGCTCAACTACGCGGTTAGCAGTGCCCGTACAAATTCCCAAACTTTGCTCAGTCCAAACTCTGTACTTTCATGATTGATGATGAAATGAGGACAACACAAATACCCAGTCATCTCGGGGAAGGTTAAAATCCGTCAACCCGCTGGAAATGGAACCCGGGACCCCGTGCTCGGGAAGCGAGAACGCGACCATGAGATGCGGACGAATGTCATATGCCATTCGAGGTGTCAATGAACGTCCCCTTTTCCATGACAACGTAAGGCCTCACCCAAGTCTGCGCACCCGATAGGAGCTTACAGAACTTGATCCACTCTACAGCTAGGTTCTCGCACCTTCCGACTTCTGTTCGGCACAAACAAGGATGCACTCCACGGGAATTGTTTGAATGATTGGGAGGTTATTGACGCAGCAACTCGTTGCGTCCGACCAAGACCAGTAGAGTGATACCATGCGGGTGTACAGGCCCTTCCAGTAAGGTGGCGCACGGTTGCCGCATTGAATGGAGATTATGTTGAAAAATAGTGTTTTGTAGCCAAAAGAGTGAGGAACCATATGGTGTAGTGGACTCCTGAATAAAACCAGCCTGCTCTCAGAAAAAATGTGTTGCATTACTTATTAAAAGAACTACATGCATATGTTTTTCGAATCATAACCAATGTACTTCGGATATGTTCATACTTGCTGTGATTATCCGACGGGAGGAGCCGTACGGACCTTGGCAAGGATCCTCAGGCCGCACGGGTTGCCCAGTATTGGTGTGAATTAGCGATCAGTAATAAGTATTTCGTATACGAGCTTTTGCAGGAATATATTTATTACTTGAAATTATGTATTCATTCCCTCCATTTCTCAATTTTCCTAGAGTGCTGCCACAGTACCTTCTCATTTAAATCGCCTTTTCTTTACTCGAACTCTTACAAATATATGCTGCTTCCGCCAGTTTATCTAACACTGAGGAACAAGTGCGCGAAAAATAGAGCCTCAGCAGCAATGGCTATTCAACCATATGCTATCTGTTGTTTGCATGTGGTACTACATTTTCCTTCATGGCTGCCTGAGCCGTATGTACGTTATTGGGCTTGGCATGTAGATCTCATTTCACACACAACCTCTAAACCCCTTATTGTGGCACTTAGAGCTTTTTGAATTTCAGTCTTCAATTTATGTCGACGTTAACGAATTTCACTTCAGAAACGCTTTTCTTGTCATTGTTAGACAACATTTTTACGGCTTCTTTATCTTGGCCGCCAAAATAGCAGACTTCATCTACTGTTTTTACGTCTCATTTCATAATCTAATCCCCGTAGAATCCCCTGATTTAATTTCTTTGCTTTTCCTAATACTAATCTTTTAACCTCGTTTAAAGATAATATCGATTCCGTTCAACAGCTCGTCCAAGCCCTCTTGCTGTCTGACAGAATTACAATACCGTCGCCAAATCTCAAAGTTTTTATTTATTCCCTTCGTTTCGTGAATGAATGGAGTATAGTAGCGTGTGGTTAATATTGCTACGAAGTGCTCACGGTGTCGTTGCTATGGCTTGAGAAGTACCTGTGCAGATGTAGATTGCTGAACTTCGGAACATTAAATTTTTTGGGCAAAAACCATACGTATATTTGTCGTAGTGTTAAGAGAGAGAAAGTCTACAGTAAGTTTAACCGCGTGTTCATAGCGCCCACAATATTCCCTGCAAGTTCGGCACAAGCGTTCTTCCAGCCTTCACGAGCGCTCATCGCTGCGATGCCTTTTCGCAATCTGCATCTCGCACCGGACGCTGACGTCACTGGTCGCTTAGCCCAGTGCTGCCACGTTCGGCCGAACAGTCAATTTGTTTACGCTGGCGCGCCCGACTAGGCTCAACTGAAAATATCTTAGCCTGCGATCGACAGCACTAGCTTGTTGGGCTTCAAATTCCTGGCGACTGCTGGCCTTGCACGAGACCACCGTCCTGGCAGTTACAGAATCATTAACGGTTCCAGCGAGTGAGAGGCTACAGTCGCAGAGTGAAGGTCGTAGGAATGAGTCACCGCCAGCTCTGAGCTGTGACCAGGTTGCTCGATTCGTAAGAAGAATGCAACTCTGGTAAGGAAGTCAGTCCTTAGCATCATCAGCTGCTCAGTAGAACGCCTTTATTGTCACGAGCGGAGCTGCTGGCAGCGGTGCGAGAGTTATTTATCGAAATTAGAAAGGCCTCTTGCATAACGCGTTCCTGTTACAGACTGCCATGTAGATAACGGCGCAAGTGCCGCAGTATATATGACTCATGACTGTAGAAGTAGCACAAGATAAATTATCCCTTACCACCCGCTTTTTTTTTTAAAAAAAAAAGGAACTACTAGTTGTTCCCAGAAAAAAATTAGCGGAAGGCTTTGGAATAGACCAAGGACGACTTGTAATGAAAGCTAAAAATGTAAGGCGATTTCTATTGCTTCCCAACTAATGCTACGTACAGATCGGGATAAATGCAGGCGACTTCGAGAGCGATGAATTAAGATAGACTGCATTAGTCTGAGTGGTGATGGCGTTGGGGGGCGGGTTTTATAGAGCGGGGCAGCTGAGAAAGGCCACTCGTAACATGTCCAGAATGAAAAATATATCGAGGTTAGATTTCTGCCAAGTCACAGGGAGATAAATGCTGAGTTTCCTGAAGTTCGCACGTACTTTTTATCAGATTTTTTTCTGAGGAGCTATATACTCCTCCTGTGGCATTTGAAAGAAGCTGCTAAGAGAATTTAAATGACATAACGTGTATGGAACTTGATCAAATATTATCAAGATAACAGCACCACATACGACTGTCCCGCCCTCAGGAGAGGTTCAGCAAACGTCTGCCCTGTCATTCCAAATGTAAGCAAGCATTGTAACACAGGTACTGTTCGTATATTTATAATCACGACTGTGGTATCGCATTCTCAAAATGTTGACATTGAACATTGCTACACGCTATAAAGTAATTATGTTGAAACAATATTAGATGTTGAATTTCATCTGGAATTAACGGCAGCACAGACACGTGCTATGAGGCTTTTCATGACTTTAGGAGTCGTCGGTGTTTTCTAATACGCCTTGTGTTTTAATGCAGTGGAAATGTGAAGTTTGGTAAGTGTGCAGACCATTTTGCGTTTCCTGAACGATCGTTGCAGTGCTTTACAAAGGTTCTCTCAAGAGGATCTGTCACCACATGTGAAAAATGTGAGGGGCATCTGTCATGTTGTTACCACACTGATTGCATTATGTCCAGTGCGATGTCTTACAATACCAGAGGCTGCAACATACCATAGGAAATCGAGATATTTGAGTGTATTTAGATTCCATTAATAAAAGAGGGACCAATGATGCGGGTTTGCCGGCCGAAGTGGCCGAGTGGTTCAAGGCGCTTCAGTCTCGAACCGCGCGACCGCTACAGTCGCAGGTTCGAATCTTGCTTCGGGCATGGATGTATGTGATGTCCTTAGGTTAGTTAGGTTTAACTAGTTCTAAGTTCTAGGGAACTAATGACCTCAGAAGGTGAGGCCCATAGTGCTCAGAGCCATTTGAACCATTTTGATGCGGGTTTTGAAAGAAAAAAAAATTGCATCGATAAGCTGTATCACACTGCAGTTCTAGACAATATTCGGTGAACTTTAACTAGTTTTGGAAATAATTGCTATGTAACTTCAGATGCAGCGATATGTGAAGCAGATGAAATGCGATGGAATGTAGTGAATATGTGTGACCTATCGAGACACACTATGTACCTGACTGACCCCATGACACTACGGTCCTCTGAGGACCTTGGCCTCCTCAATCACAGATTTCCAATCGTCTCGCTCTTCAGCACGCCTGCGTCACTTCCTCACTCCCACTGCCCTCAGGTCGGCTTACTTCTTACGTTACATGTCCCGATTTACCAAAATCGTTGCCGTTTGACGTGCCTCGATTGTCGTAAGGTTGTGACAGCCCAGTTCTCTCTGTGAATTGGTTTTCCTATATGAGGTTGTTAGCCCCATTATCAACCCCAAGGGCCTGGATTTGTATCGGGTTTTGCTCCCTTAGGGAGACTGACTTCATGACGCCTCTAGAGCCCTCCCTGCCCTACGTTGTAGGGAATTGAAAAAGACAAGGAAAAAAGATAGGCTTCGGACAGGATAGGACAGGAAACAACATAGGTCGTTGTCGGACATACTCCGTCTGGCTCCTCCCCTTTGGTATGTCCGGCATTGGTGACCCTGCTGGTAGCTACGCTCCGCCGGCATAGCCCTCCGGATCAAGAGCACGCAAACCTTCTCGCCCGCACGGATATTGCTACGTTAAGTCGGTGTTCCCTGAGGAAGGGTGAATTTTGTGTGTTATGTTTCTTTTTCATTATTGTGTTATAATCACTTTGAGTAGTTTGCAGTTGACCAGTATCAATCATTTACTCATGTTGTTGTGGTCTTCAGTCCTGAGACTGGTTTCATGCAGCTCTGGAGACCAACATTTAATAGTCATGGGTGACTGCAATTCGAGAGTAGGAAAAGGGAGAGAAGGAAACAGTAGGTGAATATGAATTGGGGGTAAGAAATGAAAGAGGAAGCCGTCTGGTAGAATTTTGCACAGAGCATAACTTAATCATAGCTAACACTTGGTTCAAGAATCATAAAAGGTTGTATACATGGAAGAATCCTGGAGATACTAGAAGGTACCAGATAGATTATATAATCGTAAGACAGAGATTTAGGAACCAGATTTTAAATTGTAAGACATAACCAGGGGCAGATGTGGACTCCGACCACAATCTATTGCTTATGAACTGTAGATTAAAACTGAAGAAATTGCAAAAAGGGGGGAATTTAAGGAGATGGGACCTGGACAAACTGACTAGACCGGAGGTTGTACATAGTTTCAGGGAGAGCATAAGGGAACAATTGACATGAATGGGGGAAAGAAATACAGTAGAAGAATGGGTAACTCTGAGGGATGCAGTAGTGAAGGCAGCAGACGATCAATTAGGTAAAAAGACGAGGGCTGGTAGAAATCCTTCGGTACAGAAGAAATATTGAATTTAATTGATGAAAGGAGAAAATATAAAAATGCAGTAAATGAAGCAGGCAAAAAGGAATACAAACGTCTCAAAAATGAGATCGACAGGAAGCGCAAAACTGATAAGCAGGGATGGCTAGCGGACAAATGTAAGGATGTAGAGACTTCTCTCACTAGGGGTAAGATAGATACTGCCTACAGAAAAATTAGAGAGACCTTTGGAGAAAAGAGAGCCACTTGTACGACTATCAAGAGCTCAGATGGAAACCCAGTTCTAAGCAAAGAAGGGAAAGCAGAAAGGTGGAAGGAGTATATAGAGGGTCTATATAAGGGCGATGTACTTGAGGATAATATTATGGAAATGGAAGAGGATGTAGATGAAGACGAAATGGGAGATACGATACTGCGTGAAGAGTTTGACACAGCACTGAAAGACCTGAGTCGAAACAAGGCCCCGGGAGTAGACAACATTCCATTAGAACTACTGACGGCCTTGGGAGAGCCAGCCCTGACAAAACTACCATCTGGTGAGCAAGATGCATGAAACAGGCGAAATACCCTCAGACTCCAAGAATATAATAATTCCAATCCCAAAGAAAGCAGGTGTTGACAGATCAGTTTAGATTCCGATAAATGTTGGAACACATGAGGAAATACTGACCTAACGACTTATCTTAGAAGAAAGATTAAGGAAAGGCAAACCTACGTTTCTAGCATTTGTAGACTAAGAGAAACCTATTGACAGTGTTGACTGGAATACTCTTTCAAATTCTAAAGGTGGCAGGGTAGAATACAAGGAGCGAAAGGCTGTTTACAATTTGTACAGAAACCAGATGGCAGTTATAAGAGTGGAGGGGCATGAAAGGGAAGCAGTGGTTGGGAAGGCAGTGAGACAGGGTTGCAGCCTCTCCCCGATGTTATTCAATCTGTATTTTGAGCAAGCAGTAAAGGGAACAAAAGAAAAATTCGGAGGAGTAGTTAAACTCCATGGAGAAGAAATAAAAACTTTGAGATTCGCCGATGACATTGTAATTCTGTCAGACAGAAAAGGACTTGGAAGAGCAGTTGAACGGAATGGACATTAACTCATACCGTAAATATTTTTGCAAACAGCAATTCACAACCATAACCATTAAGAACGGTACTTTGTAAATGTGCTGGATGGCTCTACGGCGATGGCCAAATGCCGTTCCATTGACCCCTTTCGTACTTCGTAGATGTCTGTTAGTGATATTTGCATTGTGTGTTACTGCTGCTAACATTTTACTTTCACATGTTTCAACAGGTGCTCTTCTTTTCCTTTCGTGCATTTACTCTCCTACTTCCACTTTCAAAAACCTTTTTTTATAGTGTTTGCAATGACGGATTGTGACTGCTTGGCACAGTCTGGATACTTTTCAGGTTACAACCGCACCCCAGCTCTAGCAGTTTGGAGACATTCACCGTAAAAGAAGTTCACGTTTTCGACTGTCGTATACATTGTAAATATCTTAATAGCATTACGAGCTACTTACCTGATTGCTATAACAGTAGAAACCAGACTAGTGGATTTAAGGAGCGCAGGTAGGCACAAGAGCCACACCTGAGTTACGTACGTTACGCCGTCGTTGTCTTAAAAGCTTCTTTCACATGCTACAGAATAAAGTACGTGGGTCTACAAGGAAAAAAGTCGATGTCGTAATACTGGGCCTGTTGACGACAAAAATTACTTGCGAAAGTTAGGAAGTTCGCTATGTTCTCCGCTGTAAATTGGCGAAAACCGCACCTCGATGTATTTTGGATGCATTTGAGGCGGCCTGTGTTGGCTTTCTCTCTCTCTCTCTCTCTCTCTCTCTCTCTCTCTGTGTGTGTGTGTGTGTGTGTGTGTGTGTGTGTGTGTGTCACAGTACATAAGTGAAATGCGGATGCGATGCTCGGTTGCATAGCAGGTGTGCTTGCTTTTACAAACTTATATTTTTGCTTACTATATTTTCTGTAGCACTTTTGTTTTTCTCTTCAATAGGAAACTGTTCTCTCTTTATTTTAAAGACGGTGACTGCTGACGTCAAGAGG
The DNA here is from genome assembly GCF_023897955.1 of Schistocerca gregaria. Taxonomy (NCBI): domain Eukaryota; kingdom Metazoa; phylum Arthropoda; class Insecta; order Orthoptera; family Acrididae; genus Schistocerca; species Schistocerca gregaria. The sequence goes on from NW_026061879.1 coordinate 282,290, forward strand.
GGTTGACCGTGTATTGTTTGGTTTTGCTTCTCACAATTCCTTCCGTGTTGTGAGCAGCCGGTAGCGAGATAATCACGGGAACCTGTCCCGTCGTTGGAAAGGAAGAGAGCTTAATTTGTGAGACTTTTGGCAGTGGACTGTTTCACCATACCACTGTAGAGTCCGTTAGTGAGCTGAATTTTTCGATTAACCATCTGTTCGACGTCTTTATTTCATTCTGTGGTGCCTATCGGGAATCAAAATCCAGACCTCGGTGTTAGTACGCAACAACTAACCATTACACCATGCAGATTGGAAATTATATGTACCGAGATGACAAAAGTCATTGACTTGAGATATGCACATATACGGATCGTAGTAGTATCGCGTACGCAAGGTATAAAAGGGCAGGGGATTGCCGTAACTGTCATTTTTACTCATATGAGTCACGTGAAAAGATTTCCGACGTGTTTATGGCCGCATGGTGGGAATTACGACCCTGAACCGTAATAGTATTTGGAGGTAGGCGCATGGGACATTCCCTTTTCGGAAATCGTTAGGGAATTCAATATTCCGAAATTCTGTGTGCCAAGAGTGTGCCGAGATTCCCAAATGTCATTTATTACCTCTGACCACGGAAAACGCTGTGGCCGATGGCCTTCACTTAACGACAGAGGGCAGCGGCGTTTGAGTAGAGCTGTCAAGGCTAACAAACAAGCGACACTGCGTGAAATAAGTGCAGAAAACAACTTAGGACATACGAATAATCTGTCCGTTGTCAGTGCAGCGAAATTTGGTTTTATGGACTACAGAAGCAAATGACCGACGCGAGTGTCGTTAACAGCACGATATCGCCTGCAGCGCCTCTCCTGGGGTCGTGACCATATCAGATGGATACTAGACGACTGGAAACGATGGCGTTGTCAGATGAGTCCCGATTTCAGTGGGTAAGAGCTATAGTAGGATTAGTGTGTGTCGCAGACCCTACGAAACCATGGGCCGAAGTTGTCAACAATGCACTGTGCAAGCTGGTGGTGGCTCCATAATGGTGTGAGCTGTGTTTTCAAGGAATGAGCTGGATCTTCTGGACCAACTGAACATATCACTGACTGGAAATAGTTATGTTCAGCTACTTCGAGACCATTTACAGCCATTTATGGTCTTCATGTTCCCAAACAGCGATTGAATTTTTGTGGATGATAGTGAGCCATGTCACCGGGCCACAATTGTTCGGGATTAGTCTGAAGAATATTCTGGTCAATTTGAGCCACCCAGATCGCCCGACATGAATCCCACCAAACCTTTATGGGACATAATCGAGACGTCAATCTGTGCACAAAATTCTGCACCGGCAAAACTTTTGCAATTATGGACTGCTGTAGAAGCAGCGTGTCTCAGTACTTCTACCGTGGACTTTCAACGACTTGAGTCCATGCGATGTCGATTTGCTACCCTACGGAAGGCAAAAGCAGGTCCGACACGATATAAGGAGGTAAGCTGTGACTTTTGTCACGTAATAGTAGTGCAATATGAAGGAAAGAAACGCCCCTGTCAGCTCGAGTTCCAAGAAAAAAAGTGTTCGGTAGATAACATTGGATTAATTTTCGTCGCTATTCAAACTTGAATACTGTAGCTTAATTTCGAATCAGATGGTGACAAAGGTCAATAGTGTGTTACTAAGAGACTAGTGGAGGTATAATGAAATGTGAGCAAAATAATGTTTATTCGCATTTATCCGCTTTTATGCAAGGGTTGGAACTATTTGTTTACAGCTCGTACAAAATCTATACGTGTTTCAAAGTTTTACTGATCTTCAAAGTGGTCACCAGCATTGTGTATAACCCGTTGCCAGCGATGTGGAGGTCGTAGGATACTCTTAGCAGTGCCAGTTGTGTTGACAGTTCGAGCTGCGCGGTCTACTGCCCGACGAATTTGTAGCAGTTCTGAAGCGAATGCCGTGAAGTGTTTCCTTCAGTTTAGAAATCAAGTTGATCTTACGAGGGCTTAAGTCAGGGGAGTGCAGTGGGTGATATCGCACTTAGCACTCAAACAAATCAATAACAGCTTGCACTATACGTGCTTGAGCATTGCCCTGCTGTTCGTTTTTGTAACACAACCTACGACCAGCTTAGAGGCAGAAGTGACGACACTTTCTGGAGGACCTGACCATCATTTTGCTGGACAATGCTCAAGAACGTACAGTGCAAGCTGTTACTGATTTGACTGTTGGGGCTCCTACGTGCTATACCACCTACTAAACTCCCTTGACTTAAGCCCTCGTGAGTTCAACTCGATTTCAAAACAGAAGGAAACAGTTCACAGTAGTCGCTTCAGAACTGCTACAAATTCGTCGGCCAATAGACCGCGCCGCTCGAACTGTCAACACAACTGGCACTGCTACGAGTATCCTACGACTTCCACATCGGTGGCAACTGGTTATACACAATGCCGGAGACTACTTTGAAGGTCAGTAAAACTTTGAAACACGTATCTATTTTGTACGAGCTGTAAATAAATAGTTGGCACTATTAAAGTTCCAACCCTCGTATATACCAGCTTCCAACGACATTTTAGCCATTGTAGCAATTTTGTTGTAAACGACGTAGATGATAAGCTGATTACATCACACTCATCTGAGGTAGACGTGCAGCAACGCCTGAAATGTAAAAATTATACTGAACTTTGGCGAATATCAATATTAAAATTCGTGTTGTAGCCAGCGACAAAAACGTCTTCCCTTCTCCACTACACTTCCCGCTCTGTGAACTGCTATATTATTAGCTGTATGGTTGGCTCCCCGATTTTTCAGTGGTACTATCCTGGTCGGGATAAAAGTAGCAAAAGTGACGGTGAATCATTGACTGTACCTATACCTTACACTGTCGCTTCTTCCGTAACCGTTTTCGTAGAACTGCCAGTATTTCTGCATTTAGGACATGTTTCAAGCGAGCCGTAGTACAGCGGATCAGTACATCAGTAACCTGCAGAATTAAGTTACAACAAGAGGGAAAAAGTGAGATTAGTGTAGTGTCATCTGAAGGGGGAAAAGTGAGAACCCAGTGGCTTCATGGGGCTGGAAGAAGAAACATCACGCATTCCGAATAGTCGCAGTCAAACTGCGAACTGTGCTGTGTGACACTATTAGCATAGTTTGTCACTGAGTAAGCGGCTTATCACATTTTATCGCGAGCACCAGGTCGCACAACCACTGTTGACGCATGCAGCAGTGCTTTCCGCCTGCGAAGATAGCAGCGCTAAATGATAACACGATTGTTGCAGAGCAGTATGAGACTTCGAACATCACACTCTGCCCATGTTTTATTAAAGTAGCTACTTTTGTTTCTTGCTGTTGTTCACTTGAAAAGTAGCTACCAACAGCACAACTGATGATTCTTTTGCTAATACTCAGCCACTAAAACTTTCACACTAGAGCATTAGATAAATGAATTTTACACGTGCCAGGAGAAAACAAAAATATAAGTTTCAAATATACGCAAAGCCCGCTACCGCGTGTATCTTAGAGAACAATGAAGACCTGTATAATGAAAATTATACTTTCTAATAAAACTGTATCTTTTTCTCGTTTCAGCGCCCGATAGAACCTAATACCACCATAGGGAGGACGCTGTTGACATACGGTGAGTACTCGAGTAATTTATGACTCTCTCTCTCTCTCTCTCTCTCTCTCTCTCTCTCTCTCTCTCTCTCTCTCTCGCTCTCTCCTCTCTCTCTGTGGAGGAAGGGGGAGAGGGACGGCGTTTTTTAATTCTCTCCTTAGCTGATGTTGAAGTATTTGTTTCTGTCGCTATGATCTGAGATGTAACTGCTTTGATTTGCCTCTGATAAACTAAATAGGACAGTACGTGTGACACAATGTTGATAATCAGTGTGGTCAGTGGTCACGTAAGATGTGACCTGCATCATGAATATTGGCAATATAACTTATTTAACAGGAATATTTGTGAAACTCATACACATACAAATAAAAAAAATCAGGACAGTAGAGTCTAATCTGCGTATCACAACCTTATTTTCAGCGCTACACTTCTCTGCAACAATAATGAATGATTGGCAAAGTTCAAGGACAGACACAGTCTGCTTTATCTCGTTATGTCGGCGAAATGATTTGTCCCTGATAAATAAAGATTTTCAAGCGCCTTCAATAGGTTTTGTAGGGATGCAGTGGTTAGACAGTATCATGCAGGTCTTGAGTAATCCCACTGGGTGAATACGTCAAACATTAAGGCAGATTTCACGTGACATTCCAGTATTTCCAGCGGAGCTGACGGGATCGATGCCGATGGGAGACTGGCGTGTGACACATAGGTGAGTGCTTACGCTTCCCTGTCGGTGTTGCGTTTCGTGCTTTGTCGTTGTGTGATCCGTGCTTTGTCATTGTGCACAACCCTGTCGAGCAACTCACTGGCATGACTGTACTGGCAGGTCGTCCAGTGAGCGCTTGTCTTCGGTAGAAGAAGTAGTTTAGTTGTATCCCAACCATGAAACACAATTTGCACTCGACGAGTTGTTTCTAATGCACTGTCTCTTCAACGATGCCTGTAGGAAACCAATAAGCGCTCCTGCAATGTGAGAATTGTCCCTTTAGCGCGCATCCCTCACAAAGATATTTTTATCACAGCTCCGGTAATTCAGAGATGTCTGCGGTACAACCATGTGGACAGAGAAGCAGATGTGACTGTCTTGTGACATACGCCCACTTACTTGCTCGAACGCGAAAGCTGTAACGAAAAAATGTTCAAATGTCTGTGAAATCTTATGTCACTTAACTGCTAAGGTCATCAGTCACTCAGCTTACACACTACTTAACCTAAATTACCCTAAGGACACACACACACACACACACACACACACACACACACACACACACACACACATGCTCAAGGGAGGACTCGAACCTCCAGCCGCACAGTCCATGACAGAAAGTTGTAACGCCTCTCACCTGGACATGTGTGGGGTATGTTGATAAAATGGTGTAGGCGCAGTCTGTTTTCTTTTGGGTAGAGTTGCAGAGTAGTACTATATTTGTGTTATGGTCGGTTATGGAAATGAAACGAAGGAAGAGCGTAAAACCGATGCAGTTACGTACCCCACGCATGTCGATTGGCAAGAAGGAAATAAAATTTACATCCAAATCGCTATAGTTTCAAAAGTGCTCACTCTGAGAGAGAGAGAGAGAGAGAGAGAGAGAGAGAGAGAGAGAGAGAGAGAGAGTTGGATTTGGATTGAATTCAGCGTATTGAATGGTGATACACAGTACGTGATTATACATCTTGGCACTCGCTAAGTCATATGATAGAGAAAACGACTAGACAGAGATTAAAAGCGCGATTTCAAAGGAGAATATTACTTTGTTGATGATCGTAATACGATGACACAAAAGGCGGATAAATGCGCGGAAATAGACATTTTGACATGTTTACAGGAACTGATACAAGGAATTGCACCAGCACTTTGACTGTGGATCGAGTCAAAAGCTGCAGAATGTGTAGAATTCAAAACACAAAATCCATTATTTGGGCTGTTCACACAGTTTTCACCCTTTCGAACTGTATATTCGTAATTCTCAAATTACAGTATGATTTTTGAGCAGAAAAATTAGCTATGGTGAATTTTTTTGTATTATTCAACCAGTTACCATTTTTCAACAAAAGCAGCGATCGGTGGACTCACTAAGTTTTCTTTATTTGTTTATTTAATTTTATATTTTGATCTTCGTTTCTAGAAACCGAGGGAGTCAAAATTTATCATTCTGTTAGATTTTTGCGTTTATTAGAGGAAATAATAGGAATAAAAAACCGAAACAAAGCTATTTTCGAAACCTGTTACTTTGAGTCAGGTTAAACTGCAGTGGAAGAATTGATATAACCGAAAACTGGTTGTTTCTGCGATATACGCCATGCCGTTCGCCTATCATCTCACACACTCGTCATTAACAGTTAAAAAAAAAATGAGAAAGAAATAGAAAAGATATCTATAAATACGTAAAATTGGTTCAGTATCACATTCTTAGATTTGTGATGACGAATCATGATACTCCTATAATCACGACTGGACGTCAAATCGTGACAAGCTGTATTCAGAAGCTTGGTGGCCGAGCGGTTCTAGGCGCTTCAGTCCGGAACCACGCGACTGCTACGGTCGCAGGTTCGAATCCTGCCTCGGGCATGGATGTGTGTGATGTCCTTAGGTTAGTTAGGTTTAAATAGTTCTAAGTTCTAGGGGACTGATGACCTCAGATGTTAAGTCGCATACTGCTCAGAGCCATTTGAACCTTTTTTTATGTATTCAGAATCTCGTCTGCCCCTCCAGATTTAGTTCTCGTGGATCCGTAACTGGCGTGTGATTCTTGGTGGAGCGATCCCTTAAAAAAAAGTACTGATCCGTCTCGTCGTTGCTCCAGTTTTTTAACTTGAACTTTGGCACTAATGAGATGGTTGTCGATCGTCGTTATATTTAGTATGCGCTAGGACACACAGTCCACGTCGTACGGTGGAGGGGGCGATACGGAAAGCGCCGCTTGACCTGGTGTCGGTGTTGCAGTGAGTGGTGGGTTGGGGTGAGGGTTTCCTTGCTGCGAGGCGGACGCCGTCAGCAGAGCCTGCACTACGCCGTTCTGACTCAGCCCGGCTCCCGCTGACGCTGCAACCGCGACACAAGTGCGCCCTCCGCGTTCTCCCACCGTGATTCACTGCGGTCGGCTGGGCTCTGCCATAGCCCTGCCGGGTCCACTTATTACCTGGTCTGGTCCGGTACATTGTGGAACATCGATTCATTCAACATGAGAAATTAATTTCCGTTTTATTTCCTTGCGAGATCTGATCTGTTGCGAGCTAAATATCAGCGTCTTCAGGTTGACCTTCGTCAGTGTACATACCAATTTACACATGTACTGAAAGAATAGAATATAGCAACTCCAAACAATAATTAATATAGAATAATGAAATTACTTAAATACACTTGTGCAGGTAACATATACGATAAACACTGCAAAATGAGAGGTTAATACTCTGGCCATTAAAATTGCTACACCAAGAAGAAATGCAGATGATAAACGGGTATTCATTGGACAGACATATTATACTAGAACTGACATGTGATTACACTTTCACGCAATTTGGGTGCATAGATCCTGAGAAATCAACACCCAGAACAACCACCTCTGGCCGTAATAACGGCCGTGATACGCCTTGGCATTGAGTCAAACAGAGCTTGGATGGCGTGTACAGGTACAGCTGCCCATGCCGCTTCAACACGATACCAGAGTTCATCAAGACTAGTGACTGGCGTATTGTGACGAGCCAGTTGCTCGGCCACCATTGACCAGACATTTTCAGTTGGTGAGAGATCTGAAGAATGTGCTGGCCAGGGCAGCAGTCGATCATTTTCTGTATCCAGAAAGGCCCGTATAGGACCTGCAACATGCGGTCGTGCATTATCCTGCTGAAATGTAGGGTTTTGCAGGGATCGAATGAAGGGTAGAGCCACGGGTCGTAAAACATCTGAAATGTAATGTCTACTGTTCGAAGTGCCGTCAGTGCGAACAAGAGGTGACCGAGACCTGTAACCAATGGCACCCCATACCATCACGCCGGGTGATACGCCAGTATGGCGATGAAGAATACACGCTTCCAATGTGCGTTCACCGCGATGTAGCCAAACACGGATGTGACCATCATGATGCTGTAAACAGAACCTGGATGCATCTGAAAAAAATGACGTTTTGCCATTCGTGCACCCAGGTTCGTCGTTGAGTACACCATTGAGGCGCTTCTGTCTGTGATGCAGCGTCAAGGGTAACTGCAGCCATGGTCTCCGGGCTGATAGTCCATGCTGCTGCAAACGTCCCCATCTGTTGACTCAGGGATCGAGACGTGGCTGCACGATCTGTTACAGCCATGCGGATAAGATGCCTGACATCTTGACTGCTAGTTATACAAGGCCGTTGGGATCCAGCACGACGTTCCGTATTACGCTCCTGAACTCACCGATTTCATGGATCTCGACCAACGCATTTCTCCTCCTTACACGAGGCATCACAACAACGTTTCACTAGGCAACGCCGGTCATCTGCTGTTTGTGTATGAAAAGTCAGTTGGAAACTTTCCTCGTGTCAGCACGTTGCAGGTATCGCAACCAGCGCCAACCTTTTTGAATGCTCTGAAAATCTAATCATTTAACCGACAGGAACAAGATGCTATTATATAATAGCATCTTGTTCCTGTCGGTTAAATTTCGCGTCTGTAACACGTCATCTTCGTGGTGTAGCAATTTTAATGGCCAGTAGTGTATAACGGCGACATATGTCATTGCAAATATGCAGTGCTAGTACATTAATAAGCGGTGTAACCGCAAGAATGTTGAATGCAAACGTGCAGGCATTGTGTTATGCAGATGCCGGAAGTGAGTTTGTAGGATGGAGTTCCGTACCTGCTGCACTAGCTGGCCAGTATAGGGACGTTTAATGTCGTTTGTGAATGACGCTGGAGTTGGCGTCTTATGATCTCACATAAGCTCGATTGGAGATAGAGCAGGCCATGGCAACATGTCGACACACTGTAGAGCATGTCGGGTTATAAAAGCGGTATGTGGGCGAACATTAACGTGTTGGAAAACAGCCCCTGGACTGTTCATGAATGGCAGCACAGCAGCTCGAATCACCAGATTGGCGTACAAATTTTCAGTCAGGGTGCTTGGGATAACCATGAGAGTGCTCCTGCTGTCATGCGAAATCTCACCACAGACCATAACTCTAGGTGCAGGTCGTGTGTGTCCAGCAGGCAGACAGATTCGCTGTAGGGCTCACGACTGGCTTCCTTCCAACCAGCACACGGCCGTCACTGGCACCGAGGCAGAACCGGCTTTCATTGGAAAACACACCAGACCTCCACAACTGCGTCCGCAGCTCGTAGTCGTGCGGTAGCGTTCTCGCTTCCCAAGCCCGAGTTCGATTGCCGGCGGGGTTAGGGATTTTCTCTGCCTCGTGATGACTGGGTGTTGTTTGATGTCCTTAGGTTAGTTAGGTTTAAGTAGTTCTAAGTTCTAGGGGACTGATGACCGTAGATGTTAAGTCCCATCGTGCTCAGAGCCATTTGAGCCATTTTTGAGCCTCCACAACTGCACTCGAGAGACCTCGCTTGACACCACTGACGTGGTTCGGGGTCAGAGGAATGCACGCTACAGAGCGTCTGGTTCGGAGCTGTCCTTGAAGTAAACGATTTGTAACAGCACATTGTCACTGTGATACCAACTGCAGCTCACTTTGCCGCTGCAGATAGTGAAACAACGCTCTGAGGGGCGGGCACGGGCTTAAATCACCTCGGGGTATGACCATGCGGTGCATTTGACCTGTGGTGGCCCTGGCAGCATTCCACATACGCAGAGGTGTGTTGGTGCATGTCAGAGTACGGTGCAGCGAGTAAGTGTGCAGCCTTTTTCAGACGTGCTAATGGTGACTTTGTGTTGAAAATAGCTCACACACACATTGATGACGTTATGAGGGGTAGAATACTAGGGCGACTGGAGGCTGGTCAAACACAGGTCGTAGCACGGGCCCTCTGCTTCCCGCAAAGCGTGATCTCAAGATTATGGCTACGATTCCAGCAGACAGGAAACGTGGCCAGGCGCTACAGTACGGGACGTCCACAGTGTACAACACCTCAAGAAGACCGATATCTCACCATCAGTGTCCGCCGACGGCGACGTATTACTGCAGTTACCCTTCCTCGGGACCTTACCGCAGCCACTGGAACAGTTGTCTCCAGACACGGTCTACAGACGACTGAACAGACATGATTTATTCGCCCAGAGACCTGCAAGGTGCATTCCACTGCCCGTGGTCACAGGAGAGCCCGTAAAGCCTGGTGTCAAGAACACAGTACATGGTCATTGCAACAGTGGTCCCAGGTTATGTTCACGGGCGAGTCCAGGTATAGTTTGAACAGTGATTCTCGTCGGGTTATCATCTGGCGTGAACCAGGAACCACATACCAACCTCTTAATGTCCTTGAAAGGGACCTGTATGGAGGCGGTGGTCTGATGGTGTGAGGTGGGATTATGATTGGTGCACGTACACCCCTGCATGTCTTTGACAGAGGAATTGTAACAGGTCAGGTGTATCGGGACGTAATTTTGCACCAGTATGTCCGCCTTTTCAGGGGTGCAGTAGGCCCCACTTTCTTCGTGATGGATGATAACGCACGGTCCCACCGAACTGCCGTCGTGCAGGAGTACCTTGATACAGAAGATATCAGGCGAATGGAGTGGTCCGCCTCTTCTCCAGACCTAAACCCCTTCGAGCACGTCTGGGATGCTCTCGGTCGACGTATCGCAGCACGTCTTCAAACCCCTACGACACTATATGAGCTCTGACAGGCACTGGTGCAAAAATGGAAGGCTATACCCCAGCAGCTGCTCCACCACCTGATCGAGAGTATGCCAACCGTTGTGCGGCCTGTGTACGTGTGCATGGTGATCATATCCCATATTGATGTCGGGGTACATGCGCACAAAACAGTGGCGTTTTGTAGCACATGTGTTTCGGGAGGACAGTTTCCTCAACTTATCACCAATAACGTGGACTTACAGATTTGTGTCGTGTGTGTTCCCTATGTGCCTATGCTATTAGCGCCAGTTTTGTGTAGTGTGTAGAAACGTCTACCAATCTTCGTTTATGTCACACAACTTTTTCTTGGTACTGCAGTTTTTTTCGTCAATGTACGTACGTATTCTGCAAGCCACCATATGTATGGCAGAGGGTACCTTGGGCCAGAGTTATTGCCTCTCCTCCTCCACTCGCAAATGGGGCGAGGCAAAAATGACTATGCTTCCGTTCGAATCCTGATTTCTTTCGTCTTCTTTGTTCTTACGCCAGATACACAAGTCTTCAAAACAGCTTCCACTCGTTTCAGAACGGCTAAATAAATGTCTTGTATTGCTTTGAAGGGACTGTTATACCATTCTTCCTGCAAAATAGTCCGAAGTTCAGATGAAGATGATTCAGCTGGATAACGATCACGAACTCTTATCTCCAGAGTATACAACAAAGGCTCAATAATATTGAGACCTGGTAACTGTGCTCTACTCACAAAACCACTCAGGGACGACGAGAGCGGCTGGCCGTTGTAGCCGAACGGTTCTAGGCGCTTCAGTCTGGAACCGCGCGACCGCTACGGTCATGAATGTGTGTGATGTCCTTAGGTTAGTTAGGTTTAAGTAGTTCTAGGTTCTAGCGGATTGATGACCTCAGATGTTAAGTCCCATAGTGCTCAGTCATTTGAACCACTTTTTTTGACGACGAGAGATTTGTGAACATTCACCGTGTCGTTTTGTAACAGAGCGTCATCACTGGGGAATAAACATTGTGCCATGGGGTGGACGTGGTCAGCCGAAGTGGTCACATAGTCTTTGGCAGTAATGCGACCTTCCGGAATAGTCATGAGGCCCTTAGAATATTGCGGTATGGCGCTCTATATCACCACCGGACCCGCTGTAATTCACTCTTGACACGTAAACTCGGCCAGAAGCTGGTATACAAGACACGTCCGACGAAATGATCTTGCCTCATTGCTTCACAGTCCAGGATTTTGTGGCTTCGGATTCAAGTTTTCCTATTACGGGCCTTGGTATCACTGACGGATGGTTTTAGAATTCTATTTCGCCCTGCAGTTTCTTGATTATGGAGTTAAATTCGTGTTTCGGTGCTGGCAAGAGTTCCCGAGTACGACATTCTGTTCTGTAGTGACTTCTGTAGCTGTCATCCTCTCATTTTTATTCACAATCATCTCCAACCGTCTGTTACGAATACTTGACAGGCACATTCGTCCTCGCTGTGTCTTAGCGGATGGTGATATCCGCTCGCCCTCTATAGGTATAAATTTTCGATACAGCGCCTCTTGAAAAGCCAAACACTTCGGCTCCTTTGGTTACGGAAGCACCTACCACACGAACACCAACAAATTTCCCACGTTGGTTTTCAGTTAGCTCCGACAAAATGCTCTCAAAACTACCCATAACACTCTTCTGACCACTACTGACACTTGCAATGCACTGAAGACGCTGATCCCATTCGTGGTCAAATACGAGAGCGCAATCCGAGGGCTGGGCTAAGATCTACATCTACGTTGAAGCACATTTTATCGCGCTGTTTCCATGTTTTTGCCCAACCTCTGTATGGTGTCGGCATTAGGATCTTTCTGCAGTCTGTCGCAAATGCAGGTTCTCTAAACTTTCTCAATAGTTAATGGAGTGCTTGGTGTATTCTGTCGAGTTACTGTTTTCGTTATATGCACATAAAAAGGAAACAACTCGGCAAAACACCCATAAGCACACAATTAATCAATCGCCCCGAGAAAACCTGAGAGATAACAACTGTCAATAGTGTTACGCGAAAAGAGAGTCGCCTTCGTGCCAGGGATTCCTATTTGAGTTCATGAAACATCTCCGTAGTACTCGCGTGTTCATCGAATCTACCGGTAGCAAATATAGCTGCACACCTCTGAATTGCTTCAGTTTCATCCTTTAATCCGAATGGAGTTTCCACACACTTAAGCAGTACTTAATAACTGGTCGCACAAGTGTTGTGTACACGACCTTCTTGTGAACTAAACTTCCCTAAAATTCTCCCAGTAACCCAAAGACGAACATTTCTCCTTCTCTACAACCGACCTAGAGTGCTAGGTCCAAGTCGCTTCGCAGCGCTACGATTACGCATTTAATCAACGTCACTGTGTCAAGCAACGCACATCTAATACTGTACACATTGCAGGATGGTTTTCCCTACCAATTTTCATGACTGAGTCATTCACTTTGCTAATGACGGTAGCGGTGAGGATAGGGTCGGAGGGGGAGGGTTGTCTATTGAGATAATTTTCTGTTGAGTTTTGCGAAGTACGTACGTGAGGGTAGTCATAAAGTTTTAATTACTTTGAAGTTTGAGGTATGCACTCCCGGTATACACTGGAATTTGCACGCCACAATACCGCAGCACACCGCCAGAGAAACCAAAATAAAACGTAGTAGCGCACTAATGGAAGTGGACATACGCCGCTCTACTTTGTTTTGGTTCCTCTGGCGGTGTACAGCGGTTCTGTTGCTTCCAGATTTCAGTGTGTACCGAGAGAGCACACCTCTACTTGCAGACAAACAAAAATAACTACGTAACTTTATTTTTTCGAGGTGATAATTAAAACTTTGACTACCGTTCGTATCTTCGTATGTGTATATGTAATGAACGTTAAGTATAAATGTGAAAAAGTACAGTAGTACATGAGAACACCGGTAAAATTGTTCATATGCTTGATGCAGATAATTAGTTACTACTAACTACAGAAAGGGAACAAGTCCCTCTTTACGAACTTTACAGGAGAGAGAAAAAAAATTGCATTATACAGAAAGTTTAAAGCAAAATTATTCTGTGGTTTTTTAAAATAAATCTGGTTGTACAGTGCTTTAAATTCTGTAGATTTTAAACAATGTCCGTAGTTCTTCACTCTTCGTCTCTCGAAAAGATCAGTACTGTGTAGTAAATTGAGCTTCTGAAGGCACTAAAAGACAATAGTTTGTTTCCGTCCCCTTCCACAAATTGATTGGGTGCCACTTTAAAAGAAAGGTTCACATCTGTAAACAAACAGGAAGCACTAAGACCACGTACCAACAATAAAAACGGCCAAAGAAATGCTGTTTCCGCACTATTTTTATTTTGATTAACCTGACGTTGTTGCATTCATATAGTGTCCTTATCAAAGTTGCAAATAATACACAGTTTGTATATATGGTTCTCGGGCGAGACGTCGGATGTCACAGTGAAGTGGAGTTTTTTCACTATGACATCCGACGTCTCGCCCGAGAACCATATATATATGTCCGTCAGGAAAGCTTCAAGCAACACAATACACAGTTTGGAGCTACGTTTTAAATAAATAAAAAAATGAAAATATAGAAAATAAGATGTACAGATTTTTATCAGTCGGGAGATTGGTTTGAACGGTTAAGTGTAACGTTATCTGGCTGGATACGAAGAAATATGCGATACATCTCAGGTGAGAGTCGCTGACGATAGTTTGCACGAAAATGAGAGAAGGGAGTGTAGGCAAGAAGCAGTTACTGGTTAGCAGAGACTTGCTAATAAGGCGAGGAGTCGCACCTAGGCGCGCTTCTACAGTACACCTTTGAGTGGGAAACAATAGCACCGCTTCATTGGTGGCAATTTTTTCCTTTTTCTACTAAAACTGCAACTGCGGTGACAGTTACAGACTATTGCTTTTGGTGCTGATAGATGAGCTGTCGTGGTGCCATTGCCGGGCTGCTTTAACAATGCGAATTTGACACATATGGCTATAAAATTTCTTGCCCACCAATCATATTATTGTGTGTGTTACACAACTCTCTTTTGATATTGTCGCGCTACCCATATTTAGTGAATAGGACAAGACTTTAGATTTTCTAGAGGTTACCATTCAGTACACGTGCTCCAAGTGATGACATAGTGTACATAAGTAACGATAGGAATTTTATGATTGCGCAGAATGAATTTTGAGCATGATGCGGAAGGATGAGAATTCATGATTGTGCAAAACGAATTTTAAGCACGATATTGGCAAGGCACATCATGAGGACGGACGACAACATGTTGAGCAAAAAGATATGGAACGTAACGTGCTTAAGAAGGAATAACAGTATTAAGGAAGTCAGGGAGGTTTGGAAAGCAACTGGAATAATACGGAAAAATTCACAAACAGCAACGCAGGATAAGCCCAGCGACAGGAAAACAAACAGTGAACATCACAGGCCGGCTGGCACCTGAAACAAAATTGAGATCACAGATACAGGGAGTACCAGAAGCGAGAGAAGTATTGGGATGAAAGAAGACGTACCGAATCGCTTGTAGTCTTTGTGCCCAAATTAATCAAGTAAAGTAAGGTAAGTTTCGTTACAGTGAATCAGACATGCACGATAGCTTTATGAAAACTCAACGCTTTCTGTAGTTTCGCTGCTGATTCACGAAGGAAAACCAAAAATGTTTCAGAAAGGGCAGCACGTGAATATGAAGACGAAACATCTTCGTTCCATCACTTTGCAAACCAGTCAGCAGATAGGTTGCACTTTGTAATTAAGAAACTGGAGTGGACAGTGCGGCGGAAGTCTGACTTCCTCTAGTAGGGAAGCAGAAATAGATTTCTGTATTAATGTGGAATTAATATTGCGCGCACAGAACGTTTGAAACGCAAGCTCAGCCCGAACTCAGGCTGTTTTTGTTATCCACCACATCCTGCTTCTGCGCTAAAAATAAAATCGGCGTCATAGCCTTACTAACTTCTTCAGTAAATACGCGGTATCTACTAACGTATCGAGACGTCGTGGAGAAACCTTGTGTAGCCAGCTAGTAATTCATCCGGTGCTAACGCACTAATTTCTTATGTGATAGGCAATTTTCAATGGAATCGTAGTATTGTGGTAAAGCCACAGCGTCTTCATGAACTCTTATTGTTCTTATATGTAAATTACTATTCTTGGCCTCTTTACGCGTGCATTCGAATTACAAATAGCTTACGTTCTTCCCTTCCGCCTTTAAACTAGGCGTGTCCAAGCAGATTGCAATTTTTGTAACACGTTGTAAAGCAGGCAGTTTTATACCCTACAAAACATAAATATTTGCGTCTTTGACCTTCAACTATTCCGCGAAAATGATTGCAGCAATGAAAAAGGTCGATAATAGGACTCGGCCTTTATGGAGAGGCCGAAACTAAAGACGTGATCCTTCTGAAGCCTAACGAAATAACTCGTAAATGCGGTTTTAATACCATAGAGATTGGTCATATTCTATGCCGGTCTCCAAAATACCAGAATTCTAAATATGCTTATTTTTTATAATTGAAATCGTTTGATACATAACATTTATCTTCATGTACTCCGTGGACGTGACATACCATTTCAGAATTTGATTGCGTCTTTAAAGTTCGACCAGGATGTTAGCTTCCACGTTACTATACTGTGTAAGAGGTCCATAATTAGAGAACTTGTTGCTAGCGCACTCGAGCTGATGTAATTTCGATGTATTGCTCACGCGCAGCCTGCGATATGTAAGCTAGAAGAGAATCTGGGACCAAAGAGCAGTATTGACTGCAGTAGGAACTGTGTAGCAGTAGCAGTTAGTTGTTGGCAGCGAGCAGTCGTGTCTGGTGTATCGTGTTGGCTGGGCCGGTCGTGTGCAGCGATGGCAGAGCCTGAGCGTTATAGGATAAGGTAAAAGCAGCCTCGCGCATATGTAGTATTGTTACATCAAGTCCCATGTAAATGTTTTTTAAAAAAAAATCTGTTAATTATAATCTTTCTCATAAAAAGTAACTTTTGACATTTATCTCAATTTAAAGAATTCACTAATTTCTCCAATCCTTGGCAATCCCGATTATTGAAAAGAAAAGCCAGTTCTTTCCTTTTTTATAAGACAAATCTATCGTTCAGCATTGCACTTAGCTGCGCCAGGAAAATTTCTTATAGGAGCTGATATATACGCGTTATTCGGCGACCTAATAGTGGGCACACATTGGGGGAGGTTCTTGAAGAGTAGTATGACGGTATCGTTGTAGGTGGCAGCGACATGACCTATCTCGGGTATGTAGACGACACTGATAATTGCAACAAACGAACATCAACTGGAAACCGTAATGAGACGTTGGCTGAACGAAGAAGAGAATATGATGATTAAAACAACACAAAGATCAAAGATTTGATTTTAGAGTGCCCTAATCGCAATAGGCCTG
Organism: Schistocerca gregaria; assembly: GCF_023897955.1. Classification (NCBI taxonomy): domain Eukaryota; kingdom Metazoa; phylum Arthropoda; class Insecta; order Orthoptera; family Acrididae; genus Schistocerca; species Schistocerca gregaria. The sequence goes on from NW_026061879.1 coordinate 299,047, forward strand.
ACATTTCAATAACTGCTGGCTACGAGGTCGTTAGACCCTTGGAGTATTTACGGTCTCTTCTCACTGACACTAAAAATAGCCAGCCAAAGACTCGTAGGCTCATTTCGATTGCAGAAATTATATTGGAAAACTAGCTCACACCTGCAAGGAAATCTCCATCACTGCCAAGACAAAACTCATGCTCGTCCGAACTCTTGATTTTCCCTATCGTTGTCTATGCAGCAGAAACTTGGACGATGGAGACGTTGGACCGTCGCAGGATTGATGCTGTGTAAATGTGGTGCTATAGAAGATTACTTAGAGTCGTGGACAGTGTATAAAATTGATGAATAGTTCCTGATCCAACTCGGTACCAGAACGCGACTATAGACTTTCTTAGCAACCAAAATCAATTGGAATATTTTGGTCACATTGCCAGACCATAAGAGGCAACAGAAAGAACAATCATAGATTAAGAGCCTGATCGGGATGGGCTTTCACCAAGCGAGCCACCACGCCCAAGATAGAGCTTCGTCGAGGCAGGTTAACAAGGAGCTTACCGTGTGATGCCACTACACCGTTGTATAGGTTCAGACCAGAGAGAGATCCCCTGTAAATGGCCGGTAAGTCAGTTCATGTACATAAATAGTCAGTGAGCCACCATACGGTGAGTGGCGGAGGGTACCTTGTACCACTGCTAGTCGTTTCCTTACCTCTTCCACTCGCAGACAGAGCGAGGGAAAAGACGACTGTCTGTACGTCTGTGTATGAGCTCTGATTTCTCGTATCTTATCTTCCTGGTCCTTACGCGCAGTGTATGTTGGTGGCAGTAGAATCGTTCTGTAGTTTTCTCAGTAGTGTTCCTCGAAAAGAACGCCGCCTTCCCAGCAGGGATTCCCATTTCTGCTCCCGAAGCATCTTTGTAACATTTGCGTGTTGTTCGAACCTGCTGATAACAAAATCTAGCAGCCTGCCGCTGAATTGCTCGGGTGTCTTCCTTTAATCCGACCTGGTATGGATCCCAAACACTCGAACTGTATTTAACAATAGGTCGCAGTAGTATCCTATACGCTGTCTCATTTCTTAAAATTCTCCCGATGAACAGAAAACGACCATTCACCTTGTCTACCGCAATCCTCCTATCCTCGTTCAATTCCATATTGCTTTACAACTTGACGGCGAGATATTTAAACGACATCTCTGTGTCAAGGAACATACCACTTATGCTGTGTCCGAAACGTATGGCTTTGCCTTTTCTATATTTAGAGCCACCTGCCATCCATGACACCAACTAGAATTTTTGTCCAAGTCATCTTGTATCATTCTACAGCCAATCAACCGCGACATCTTTCTGTACACCACAGCATCATGAGAAAAAAAACCCGCATATTTGTGCTCGCCCTGTAGATCAAAATGGTTTTAAGCACAATGGGACTTAACATCTGAGGTCATCAGTCCCCTAGAACTTAGAACTACTTAAACCTAACTGAAGGACATCACACACATCCATGCCCGAGACAGGATTCGAACCTGCGACCGTAGCAGCCGCGTGGTTCCGGACTGAAGTGCCTAGAACCGCTCGGCCACATCGGCCAGCTCCCTGTAGATCATTGAAGTACATAGAAAATAATAGCGGTTGTATCAAACTTCCCTGGGGCACCTTGTCTCTGAATACTCGACACGAAAGACAGCGTACTGGGTTCTATTACTTAAGAAAATTTCGATCGCTCTCATATCTGGGAAACTATTCAGTATGTTCGTACCTTCGCAGACGGTCTGTAGTGGGATACCGTGTCAAATGCTTTTCCGAAAACTAGGAATGTGGACGGTTGCCTATCATCCATAGTTCAATACGAACACAACTTCCCAAAAACGCGTCGGGTCGAATTCCGGCGGACACAGGAATTTTCACTTGCGTCGAGATGACTGAGTGTTTGTGTTCTCCTTATGATTTCATCACCATTCATGAAAAGTGGTGAGATTGGACTGAGCAAAGGTTGAGATTTTGTGCGGGCGCTAACAACTGCGCAGTTGAGCGCCCTACAAACCAAAAGATCATCAAAACCTCGCTGATTCGTGGACAGAAACTTCTCGACCTCTAGGAAAATTATTATACTACTGGCCATTAAAATCGCTACACCAAGAAGAAATGCAGGTGATAAGCGGGTATTTATTGGACAAAAATATTATACTAAAACTGACATATGATTACATCATCACCCAATTTGGATGCATAGATCCTGAGAAATCAGTACCCAGAACAACCACTTCTGGCCGTAATAACGGCCTTGATACGCCTGGGCATTGAGTCAAACAGAGCTTGGATGGCGTGAACAGGTACAGCTGCCCATGCAGCTACAACACGATACCACAGTTCATCAAGAGTAGTGACTGGCGTATTGTGGCGAGCCAGTTGCTCGGCCACCATTGACCAGACGTTTTCAGTTGGTGAGAGATGTGGAGAATGTGCTGGCAGGGGCAGCAGTCGAACATTTTCTATATTCAGAAAGGCCCGTACAGGACCTGCAACCTGCGGTCGTGCATTATCCTGCTGAAATGTTGGGTTTTGCAGGGATCGAATGAAGGGTAGAGCCACGGGTCGTAACACATCTGAAATGTAACGTCCACTGTTCAAAATGCCGTCAGTGCGAACAAGAGGTGATAGAGACGTGTAACCAATGCCACCGCATACCATCACGCCGGTTGATACGCCAGTATGGCGATGACGAATACACGCTTCCAATGTGCGTTCACCGCGATGTCGCCAAACACGGATGCGACCATCATGATGTTGTAAACGGAACCTGGATTCATCTGAAAAAGAAAATGACCTTATGCCATTCGTGCACCCAGGTTCACCGTTGAGTACACCATCGCAGGCGTTCCTGTCTGTGAAGAAGTGTCAAAGGTAACCGCAGCCATGGTCTCCGGGCTGATAGTCCACGCTGCTGCAAACGTCGTCGAACTGTTCGTACAGATTGTTGATGTCTTGCAAACGTCCCCATCCGTTGACTCAGGGATCGAGAGGTGGCTGCGCGACAGCCACGCAGATAAGATGCCCTGTCATCTCGACTGCTAATGATACGAGGCCGATGGGATCCAGAAAGACGTTCCGTATTACCCTCCTGATCCCACCGATTCCATAATCTGCTAACAGTCATTGGATCTCGACCAACGCGAGCAGCAATTTCGCGATACGATGAACCGCAATCGGGTCCACCAGGCAACGCCGGTCAACTGCTGTTTTATGAGAAATCGGTTGGAAACTTTCGTCATGTCAGCACGTTGTAGGTGTCGCCACCGGCGCCAACCTTGTGTAAATGCTCTGAAAAGCTAAGTATTTTCATATCACAGCATCTTCTTCTTGTCGGTTAAATTTCGCGTGTGTATCACGTCATCTTCGTGGTGTAGCAATCTTAGTGGCCAGTAGTGTATATTCGAACTGGGAGTCTGTTAGAGAATTGTGCAGAAAACCAGTGCTAAGGATACTGGTCTGAGGAAAACAACTGCATGTTATCTGCAACATGACAATGCGTAGTATAGCAGTGTGGTGTTCAAAGCAAACTTCAGGATGGTTACTGCTTTACATTACTTGAACTTAGGTGCCGACAAAGTGTAGTGGAAAATGTAGTGGGACTACTGTTTCTGGAAGTGATGATAAAATTTAGTAAGGCAGGCGGAACTCTGTAGCCGTGCGCACCTCTTCCTCCGTCGGTGTCGATAGAGCGGCGCGCGGCGTGGCTGGCGGCGCGTGTCCGGCTGGCAGCTGGCGTTCGGGCCCTTTGCCAGAGGCGACGCGGAAGCGGCCGCTGATGTCACGGGAAGAGCCGCTTGCCAGCCGCGCGCCGCTCTGCTTGACCCAGGCTGCGCGCAGAGGGAGAAAGTTCGCCGACTGCCGTGCAGGACCAAGCCGGGGAAACGATGGAACTTATCGGCAGTCTAAAACCCAAGACACATCACTAAATAGAAATACGGATCCACTCAATGGGCGTATGTTTTGGAATGTAGATCAACGACCAAAATATCCCCTTTCATCGACGTCTATACTCGGCAAACCACGGTGAAGTGCAAGGAAGAGGGTAGGTCCCATTGCACCAGTTATTAGTGTTTCTTGCCATTCCATTCATGTACGGAACGCGGGAATGATGATTGGTTGAATGCCTCTGCGCGTACAATAATTATTCTAATTTTGCTCTCACGGTCCTATGTGACTATACGTAGAGGGTTGTAATACATTCCTAGAGTCATCATTTAACACTTTATTTGGCAGTGTTGCTCTCAAGCAACATCAAAATTACGTTAGCCGTATGGGACAACAAACACTTACCAGTGCCTTTTACTGCCGTTGTTGCCTCCAGGCAACGGTCCTTTACACACTGCGAATGCGTTGTTGTAATAGTTTGTTTTCCACACGAGATGGCAGTTTGTGCAGTGGTGTTACAGAGATCTCCTCGTGTGAGCAACAGGGGTGTCTTATTTTGGTTCTCAAAGAGTGGATTTCAATAAATTGGCAACAATCTTAGTAGATTTTCTTCAAGAAATACCCAGAGGTGAGTTTACAGCAGAAATACTTCAATCTAATATTGTTTTGAATTACGTAAACAGTATAAAACTTTTATGTTGTCTGTGAGCAACATTGCCCATAGTTGGGACATGTGCCATTAGCATATTACATATGCTTACGTCGGATATTCAAAACAATAAAATCGTGACACTTGCAAGCTCATTTTGTGGTGTCAGCAATGAAAAAAGAAGAATTGATGCGCCCTGTCCCAGTATTGTACGTCAGTACAACAAGCAAATGGGAGGAGTTGATCTTGCTGGTATGCTGATAGAGCTCTACAAAGTACCAATGAAAACTAGTTGTTGGTACATGAGATTGTTTGGATTGATGCTAGATCTGAGTGTTGTAAATGCCTGGCTCGTATTTCGAAGAGAATCTCTGGACAAGAAGACCTCACTGAAGTCATTCAGGGCAGGCATTGCCAATAGTTTGATGTTTTCAGGGAAAAGGGAAGTAGGAAGGCCCTCAATAGGCCTAACACCACCACAAAAGAAGAGGAGGAAGCCAACAGCTCAGATTGTTACACAAGATATCCCATTTGATAATATGGACCATTGGCCTGTATACGGTCCCAGAGGTCGTTGTCGTTATTGTCCATCTGGATTTTCTACAGTCATATGTTCAAAATGCAGTCTAGTATTGTGCTTCGTTCCAAAGAGGGACTGTTTCCAAAAATTACATTGCAAGAAGATCTAGAAGTGAAAATGAAACAGTTCTATTACACAACAACCTCCGCAAGCAAGGTCTCACATTGCTTACCTCTACGGGGAGGAAATGTGTCGTTGCTTGCGGAGGTTGGATAAACTTCGCAGCAGTAGATGCCTTGAGAATGGCAGGGCGTGCTCCTGTCGAAATATCGGCGATGTTCGACGTCACCCGGCAGCAAACCCGTAAGTTATTTGAACTTCCGCAGGTTCTTGCAGATACTACTGCATTAGAGAAAACTGCACCGTCTGCAAAAAGTCTGAGGTTACTATTAATATTGTCCGCAAGGTAGTTACTATAGAACATGAACATCAAGAGTCCCAACACACTTCCATGGGGCACACCCGAAGTTAGTACTACGTCTGCTATTAAAAAAAACCTGTACGGAACAATAAATCACAGAATGTATTTGTGATTTCGCGATTCAGTAACTGATAAGTAGGATAAATCGTTAACAAAGGTACGGTATCTGTCTTGCAGAGAACAACTTTTTAATGTTGGTGATGAAAACTGTCCTTTTGGAATACCAACAAGGTAATGTATTAAATCAAGGGCATCATTTTCTGTTGTTCTGCTGCTTAGGAGAAACTATAGAATTACACTACTAGTCCTTAAAATGACAAAAAATTTGTGGCAGATACAGGTACGTCACTACATGCTGCTTCAACCCAGTACAGAGTTCATCAATCGCAGTGGCTGGTGAATGATGGTGCGCCAATTTTTCATCAACCATGACAAGATATTTTTATTCAGCTAGAGATCTGGAGAACGTTCTGGTCAGGGTTATAGTTACACACCCTCTGTATCGAGGCAGATCAGGACAGCATTAACTTTGACTGGATTGAAGAGTTCCTAGAAAATAGAACACAGCATGTCCTTCTTAATGGAGAGACTTATTCAGACGCAAAAGATACTTAAACTCTCCATGAAAGGAGTGCTGTATGTCCATTTTAGTATACAGTACAAGCCTACACCGCCTGTCAAGAGTTAGGCACTCAGAAGAGGTGGTTGGATGCTAGTGTAACTTCGTTCACGTACAGAACAAAGGCGAGTAGGTAAATGGTTTAAGTTGCTATTATCCGTGACAAGTAGATCGGACACCAGAGTGCAGAAGTGTTGCTCATGTTCAGTATTGATCCACGCGTGGTAGTGTGTACGAGGGGCGCTCTATAAGTAATGCAACACCTGCTGTGATTGAGTGATGCCGTGACGGGAAGCGTGGGTGAGATGGTGCGGATGATGATGATGATGATGATGATGATGATGATGATGATGATGATGATGATGATGATGATGATGATGAGTGGTGAGAACACCACAAATACCCAATGAACAGGCGGGGAAAATCCCCACCTGGCCGGAAATCGAATCCGGCATCCCGTGATTCGGAGGCTGCAACGCTAACCACCAGACCGCGAGCTACGGGTGGTGAAGCATGGACTGCTAATGAATGGCGTCGCATTCTTTTCAGGGATGAATCGTGCCTCTGCGCTACCCCGGATAAACATGTCGGCTTGCATGACGGCGATCTGGACAGAAGTGCCATTTTTGCAGTGTTTTGGAGATGGGCACTTATTAGACCATTGGGTATGACTTCAGATCACAGCTGGTAGTGATTGACAGAACTGTGACAGCACGCGGCTTTGCTGCGTCCTCATCTGTTACATCTCATGCAACAGTATCGTGGAGCCATTTTTCAACAGGCTAGTGCTGGTCTACAAATGCCAAGTATCTTCAGGAACTGTCTGCGTAATCCTGAACTACTCCTGTGGCCAGTAAGGTCGCCAGATCTGCCCCCGATAGAACATGCATAGGAACTCAATTCCGCCCCAGTAGAAGTAATCAGGATATCAAAGACCAGCTGCAACAGTTGAGCCAGCTTGTCTCAGGAGAGGATACAATGGCTTTATGACAACCTTCCCAAATGAATCAGTGCACACATCCAAGCCAGAGTGGGTACAGTTTCATACCCATGACTGGGGCTCATGCTCCCGAGTTCTTTGTAAATTTTACTGGATTTTGTAAGCACTGCAGTAACATCACATACCCGCTGAACCCGTCAAGTTTCATTTCTCGTCCTCGATCCACTCTGGGTTGTTCCCTTTCTTTGTCAGGCAGTGTAAAACGTTGCAAGCTCGCGAATGATACTGTTGTATACAGGGAAGTCGCAACGCTAGAATATAGTACCGAAATGTAGAGGATCGACTCTTGGTGCAAGGTCTGACAGTTGCTGCTCGTCATAAACTTAGGTGATGTATTGCGCATAAACAGGCGGAACGAGTCGTTATATGATCATAGGATTGCGAAACAAGCACTGGAAGCTATCAAGTCCATTAAATATTATATAGTAAGCGTATCCGTGCGCTTTAAAGTTATAAAACTAATGGCAGGCAAGGACGCCAGGTTTTATTTGAAGAATGCTGAGAAAGTGTAATGCATCCATCAAGGCGATAGCTTAAACCATCGTGCTACTGGTTCTTGAGGACTTCTCATCAGTCAGCGATCCTTGCAGATCGATCTGATAAACAATGTAGAGAAGACTTAAAAAAAGAACAGCGCGTTTCGCCACATGTTAACTTAGTAAGTGGGAAGATATCACGGATATGCAGAGCCATCTCCAGAGAGACACTGCAAGAGAGGGGTTCTGCATTACGAAGTGCTTTCTTGTGAATGTTTCGAGGGCGTACGTTCGCAGAAAGGTCAGCCAGTACTTTATTGTCTCCTATGTATACCTTGCGAAAAGAAAAGAACATAAATTAGGAAGACTCGAGCTCACGCTGAGACTTATTAAGGGTCTTTCTTCCCGCGCACCATTCGCCGGTGTAACAACTACACAATTTACTCTCGTCACACACCGTAAGGCGGCTAAATGTAGACTGTATTTGAAATGAGTAAAGACTGTTTTTAATGTCTGTGATTATCCCGAATAAGATAGCGTATTGCAGCAGTGTGTGAAACTATCAGTTGTGGTGTGCAAGTGCCATGAAATAGTGCTCAGTGTGAAAGTAGTCTATTTAGGACGAACGCTCCCGAGAGAATCTCCAATGATATACATTCATTCTGTGAGTCGAAGGTGGGAAAGGTAAGCAGCCAGTTAATAGTTCAAAATATCTGTTCACACATGAATTCTGCTTCAGTGAGTGTTATCTCCTCCAAAAGCCTCCATTATAATACTCTAGTAATGTGTACAACACCGGTGGTTAGATTTCAGACTAGTGATGCAGCGGTACTGGATGTTTTGCCACTTGGAAGCAGTGGTCGAGAAGGGAGTGAGACAAAGTTATAGCCTATCACCTATGTTATCGAGTCTGTACATTCAGCAAGCAGTAAAGGAAACCAAAGCAAAATTTGGAGAAAGGATTAAAGTTGAGGTAGAAGGAAGAAAAACTGTGAAATTTGCTGATGACCTTGTAATTGTCAGAGACAGCAAAGGAATTTCAAGAGGAGTTGAGCGAAGTGGGTAGTGTCTTGAAAAGAGATTATAAGACGAGCAGCAATAGTAAAACAAGGGCAACTGAATATACTATAATTAAATCTGGCGATGCTGAAGGAAATAGGAAACGACACTAAAAGCAACAGCTGAGATTTGCTATTTGGGCAGTAAAATAACTTACGTTGGCCGAAGTAGAGAGGGTATCAAATGTGGGCTGGCAATAGGAAAAAAAGCTTGTCCGAGGAAGAGAACTTCGACACCGAAAATAAATTTGTGAGGACGTCATTTTCTGGGGGCATTTATCGAGAGTGTAGCCATGTTAGGAGAGAATAAACTTCAGAAATGTAGTACTACTGAAGAATCCTAAAGATTAGATCGGTAGGTCGGGTAGCTAAGGAGGAGAGTCTGAATCGAGCTAGGCAAAGAAAAGCTTATGGCACAATTTGACTAAAAGAAGGGACCGGTTGAAACGACACATCCTATGGCATCGAGGAATAGTCAGTTTGGTAACAGAGGCATTAGTGGGAGGTAATCTTTAGAGAGACCAAAAGGTGACTGCAAAATCAAGTTCAAATGGGCGTAGGGTGTAGCAGTTTGCAGCGTTGGAGACTTGGAACGGGCTACACTGACGTGGAGAGATGGATCAAATCAGTGTTTAGACTGAAAATAACGTGGGCAATAGCAACCAAACGCGAGAGATTTTAACGGTATATTGTGGAGCTCCATAGGTTTGCAGGATGCTTGGGCTATGTGACGTTAATGGTGGATGAGCCGACGCGGGAGTATCCAGCTATCCTCCGAAGAACTGTCGCAGAATACATTCTGACTTCTTCTGAGTGAGGTGGAGCGGTGGTCTTCTATTCGTCAGTAGCTCGTTCAAAGTTATCGTCTAACTACTCATTTAAATTTTCCATCGTTTTACAAAAGCGCGTCTACCAAAAGGCAGGCTTATTCTTGCAGCTCAACACGATCCACTCTCTCTCATTTTCCGTTCCCAAATCGACTTGAGTTCCGTACTCAATGAACTCGATTTAAGGGAAGTTCCTTAGTGAAGTGGTAACGTAGAAAGAAAGGTTCAGAGATCTGAGAGTCCTCAGCTAGTTGATCTGAAGAACAATATTGTTAGTGTCATCTCGATAGTACTTCATACTACTCTTAGCGTTGTGGCTTTTCGGTGTGAGACTGTGGCTGAGCAGCTACTAGTAAGTGGCGTGTAACGCTGATAAATGAATCTTACATTGTACATGTAAACCGTTGGCATAGAGATGTATTAATTCCTTAGTTCATCGTTGGGATACGACAAAGTATGTTGTCAGAATACCCTTATAGCTATAATGAAGACTCGATTCGAATTCAAGTAAAGAGAATAGATCTTCTGTTTCGAACGTCGTAGAGACTTTACTGTACTAGCTTATTGTGTGAAGCGTCATGTCAGGTCGCTACAAATACGCAAAATAGTCATAGATGCGTTTTCTGATCTTTATTTTTAGTACAGAGTTCAGGACAAGAGAAATATGCTTGTGCGATAGTAGGTACGATGGCTGACGATGTTTTATGGTATTACGAATAACAGTGCAGAGTTAAGTGTGTCGCTAGTATCTCCCAGACTTAGGATATGGTATTCATGGGCCCGCACAAATGGCTTCAGTAAAAGTAACACGTGGAGGATATTCCATTTTGTTTCTCGCCGGAAATTCGTTTTGTGTCTGGTGTCAGAGTTGACATATGCTATCATTTAAAACAAATGTGAATTGTGCTCAAGAGCTTGAAAAGATACCCGTTCTTGCCAGTCGATCTAGAGCATACGTTCGTAACCTTGAAACACGTAAATTGTTCACTAAAATTCGGTACATATACAAAATTACGCTGATTTGGAAGAAAGACTGTTACAATGTTTCACAAGGATAATAAGTACGATAAATTTATTTTAAAAATATTAGCTTTTAGGTGCTTTCGTTGGAAATGTTGATAACTAGCGTCGTCGCATGATGCGAATTTCGACAACAAAATAATTTATCGGCAGGTATCAGTAGTCAACAACAAACATACGTCATTCCTGTTGCAACAATAGCAAAAACGAACAACAAAAACGGGGTGTAGCTGGAAGCGTCGTTGGCTGGTAGTGTATGATCGATTGCTGGGTTTCTGTGTACAGACAAGTATTTTATGGGCTATTCTAGACCAGATGAGAACGGGACGAGATTTATTTCTATCAACAGTAAGACGGGAAAACACACACAACGCTTTCAGTGCTTCGTGTTTTCTTTCCGGATGTGCATTTCACTGCAGGAGCCAAGTCTCAGATGTCCGGTGGTTGCTTATGTGTGGTCCAGCACATGGGCAGACGTCCAGCTGCGCAGGCCCTCGAGAGCGTTATTTCCAGAGCTCCCGAACTTGTGACGTCACTAGTGCGTCACACTGTCAATGCGGCTGCTGTGTTGTTGCTGTTGCCAGGCGCTTTGCGAGGCTGCAGAAGCAACGCGGTGTCATTGCTGGAGGATTTTTGCTCTCTGTGGATATGCGCTGTCGAAACAAAGTACTTCCATATTTATATTCTACAAAGCAACGTACCTAAGGGCACCTGCTGCTAATAGCATCTGGATGCCTCATGCATGTACATATGTTTATTGTCCGTACGATAATGCACAATACATTGGTGAAAGGGAAGCAGTGGTTGGGAAGGGTGTGAGACAGGGTTGTAGCCTTTCCCCGATGCTATTCAATTTGTATATTGAGCAAGCAGTAAAGGAACAAAAGAAAATTTCGGAGTAGGTATTAAAATCCATGGAGAAGAAATAAAAATGTTGAGGTCCGCCGATGACATTGTAATTGTCAGACTGAGCAAAGGACTTGGAAGAGCAGTTGAACGGAATGGACAGTGTCTTGAAAGGAGGGTATAATATGAACATCAACAAAAGCAAAACGAGTGATGCTGAGGGAATTAGATTAGGAAATGAAACACTTAAAGTAGTGAAGGATTTTTGCTATTTGGGGAGCAAAAAACTGATGGACGAAGTAGAGAGGATATCAAATGTAGACTGGCAATGGGACGAAAACGTTTCTGAAGAAGAGAAATTTGTTAACATCGAGTATACATTTGTCAGGAAGTCGTTTCTGAAAGTATTTGTATGGAGTGTAGCCATGTATGGAAGTAAAACATGGACGATAAGTAGTTTAGACAAGAAGAGAATAGCTTTCGAAATGTGGTGCTACAGAAGAATGCTGAAGATTAGACGGGTAGATCACGTAACTAATGAGGAGGTATTGGACAGAATTGGGGAGAAGAGGAGTTTGTGGCACAACTTGACTAGAAGAAGGGATCGGTTAGTAGGACATGTTCTGAGGCATCAAAGAATCACCAATTTAGTACTGGAGGGCAGTGTGGATGGTAATAATCGTAGAGGGAGACCAAGAGATTAAAACAGTAAGCAGATTCAGAAGGATGTAGGCCGCAGAAGGTACTGGGAGATGAAGCAGCCTGTACAGGATAGAGTAGCATGGAGAGCTGCATCAAACCAGTCTCAGGACTGAAGACCACAACAACAACAACATTGGTGAGTGAACTTCGTACTACGTTAGGCACTCTCTTTCGCTAGTGCACCAATACCTCGTATACTGTTGTCATGGTCGTTTTGCGAGAATACTAAGCACGGGCAGTGAAATAGTCAGTCTGTTCCAAATATTGGTTATCGAAATGTACGCAACAGCGTACCGTCGAAAGAAGTCGCCTTTCCTTTTATGCAACCCGTTCAAGGACAGAATGGAAGATAGTCCGTACTCTTTCCCGTGTATGTGACAGTCATTGGCGCCTCTTCTGCTAACGCCATCTCGCGACACAGCCTGTAGTGTAAGAACAGAGCTGGAGTTGCGGTAGTACCTAGATTGCACTTGTGTGTGATGGAGACACACAACATTTATGTCATCTCTCTTGGACGCCTATGTGCTACGTATGACATTTTTGTAAGGCCTGCGTGTTACAGGCAACTATTAATATCACCATTGTCTGCCTTGATGTTGTAACCTGTATGTATCCTAAGGTATGTATCTAAATTTATATGTATACATATGTTACATAAGTGGGATCCAAGCTCACTTTTATAGTGTTTTCTGTCCTCCCCAAAAACCTATGATGGCGGCTTTAGTTTCGCCTAGAAATGGTTCAAATGGCTCTGCGCCCTATGGGACTTAACTTCTGAGGTCATCAGTCGCCTAGAACTTAGAACTACTTAAACCTAACTAACCTAAGGACATCACACACATCCATGCCAGAGGCAGGATTCGAACCTGCGACCGTAGCAGTCGCGCGGTTCCGGACTGAAGCGCCTAGAACGGCTTGGCCACCGCAGCCGGCAGTTTCGCCGAAACCGGTAATCATGGAATAAAAAGAATTCCTGCTATCTTGGCTACCAGTTTATTGTGTCAAAATATCAGTTTTCGACTGCACGCTACTTGGACCCAGCATCTTTGTCCACACTGGTGGCTTGAGCCGTGGTGTCGGATGCGCCTTTGTCGTAGACAACAAGCGCTTTAGATGCTGTGGTGTATCGAGAGGTTGCAACAATGGAAAATTGTACTGAAATGCAGGAGGATCTGCAGCGAATTGACGCATGGTGCACGGAATGGCAATTGAATCTCAATGTAGCGAAGTGTAATGTGATGCGAATACATAGAAAGATAGGTCCCTTATCATTTAGCTACAAAATAGCAGGTCAGCAACTGGAAGCAGTTAATTCCATAAATTATCTGGGAGTACGCATTAGGAGTGATTTAAAATGGAATGATCATATAAAGTTGATCGTCGGTAAAGCAGATGCCAGACTGAGATTCATTGGAAGAATCCTAAGGAAATGCAATCCGACAACAAAGGAAGTAGGTTACAGTACGCTTGTTCGCCCAATGCTTGAATACTGCTCAGCAGTGTGGGATCCGCACCAGGTAGGGTTGATAGAAGAGATAGAGAAGATCCAACGGAGAGCAGCGCGCTTCGTTACAGGATCATTTAGTAATTGCGAAAGCGTTACGGAGATGATAAACTCCAGTGGAAGACTCTGCAGGAGAGACGCTCAGTAGCTCGGTACGGGCTTTTGTTGAAGTTTCGAGAACATACCTTCACCGAAGAGTCAAGCAGTATATTGCTCCCTCCTACGTATATCTCGCGAAGAGACCATGAGGATAAAATCAGAGAGATTAGAGCCCACACAGAAGCATACCGACAATCCTTCTTTCCACGTACAATACGAGACTGGAATAGAAGGGAGAACCGATAGAGGTACTCAGGGTACCCTCCGCCACACACCGTCAGGTGGCTTGCGGAGTACGGATGTAGATGTAGATGTAGATGTAGATCCCGGCTTCAAGACCAGTGCTCAATTTTTATTACAGAGCTTCTCGCCCTCTGCCAAGCCACCCAGTATATCCGACGGCACAGGCTTCTCAATTGTGTGCTAACGTTCCGATTCACTTTGTGCCCTCCAGAGCCTCTGTACGCTTTGCCGCCTCTTTGTGTAACGAATCCAGGAATGCCTCCATTCACTCGCAGACGATGGAGCCGACATGATGTTTATGAGGGTTGCTGGTCTTGTCGGGAGTGAACCTGAGAATGCTGCTGACAAGGCTGCAGACAGACTACCTGGGTCTTTTAGCTATTCTGTCCCTTGTGATGATCTCGGTGCTGCTGCACACCGTAACATTGTGCCCCTTTGGCGTGAAGACTGGTCCTCTCTGTATGGGAACAAACTCCGGGAAATTAAACACCTCCCAACGGATTGAACGACTTCCTCTCGCCGCGAGGAGATACTGTTAGCTCGGCTGCGTATTGGTCACTGTCGTCTGTCACCTTGGAGACCCCGCGCCACTCTGTGCTTACTGCAACAAACCATTGACAGTCCGCTATTTTCTGACCCAATGCGGGTTTTATAACTAGGGTGACCAGACGTCCGGATTAATCCGGACGTGTCCTCCTTTTTAGCTCTTTGTCCGGGATCCGGGCGGATTTTTACAGTGGCCGACTTTTTCGCAACGTTCAGTGTAATACAGTTAAATTTACAATTCGTCCCGTTCTATTGCCCTTTTCTTAAATACTTTTTACTATTGGCACAGTCTTCGTGATAAAGACTCACGAAGGCGGTGGTAGTAGGTGGCACCAGGATCGTCGATGTTATCGTTGATCGACCTATAAGCGAGTGCAAATATCGATTATTTAAAATTTTTGTTTCGTATCTTCGCTTTGTATTGGCTTGGCTTACTGCAGTGCACGTGTGATTTGTGAGTGTAATTTGTAACCGAGTGAGTTACGTAAAATAATCGGCTATGCCTAAACGAAAGTGTACATTTTCTGATGTCCTTTCCTGCAAATATCCGACTTTATGAAAGGGAGAAATGAATTCAAAGCGGAATGTAAGATATGTGGAGCTGGAACCTACGTCTCAGTGGCAAATAAAGGTGATTAATAACTAGACAGATAAACTTTCATGGTTTTATTTCATTGTTTCATAGTCATTAAATTTATTTGTAATCGGAAGGTTATACTGCGCTTTACATGTCGTCAGCTGCTGCTTAAATTGTAGATGTTGGTAGCGGTGCGTCGAATGAAGGGATGTGAATGGTCTTACGTTTTTCGCTTTGTAAATTCCGTGTTGTTGACATAACAAAACAATTGACGCCACACTGTGACCACAATCAATGTTTTTAATTTTTTTATATAGCTCAGTTAACCACCACCTGACGATCAGTAACAATTTACTAGTTTTACCGGTAATTCCCGGCAGTCACGTGACTTGTCCAAACTTGACGGGTGGTATCCTCATCAGCTGTTGACCCGTTTTGTGTGTCCTCTTTTTTCTTCCTTTGTCCTCCTTTTTGAAGCGGTTTCTCCTCCTCTTTAAACAATTGCATCTGGCCACCCTATTTATAAGTTTACATTTTAATGTATGTTTGCCACCTGAATTATCAGATATTGTAGCAGATACGGCACGAGCTGTAATCGCGTTTTACCTTTTATTCGTCGTAGTAATGTGGCGAAGGAAATACAATTTTCGGCCGTTTGAGCGTCCTCCTCAAAAGGGAAGTGTTCGTTTTTAGCTATATCTATACTCCAGTCGATTAGCCTGTGATTGTTATCGACTTCAACTTTATCCGGTAATTGACCATTTAAAGTTATGACACGAGCATTTATGACCTCAGCTGTTTTGCGCCCTAAAGCAACAACTACTCAGTTTTCGACAAAGCATGCTAATGTATTTCCACAAGCTGCATTGGTCTGCATCTAGCAGTGGTTTGTCCTGCGCCGAAACAACCAGCACGCGGAGCTCGTCTCTGGAGTGTATCGTTCTGTGGGAAGAGCGGCGCGGTCGCTAGCAGGCAGGGCGGATCGAAGGCGGGTAGCACAGCCCCGGTGGGCGCGACGTATCGACTCGGCTTCCCATGGCGGCAGGCCGGTGTGGTGTCAGCCGGCAGCGTCGCGCCCCCCGGCACCGGGGGTTACCATGGCAACGCCCGGTCGATGCCGCCGCCATCAACTCCACACGCGCGCGCCCCGCGGCCGGCGGCAGAATCCAGGCCAGTTTCCCTGGTGCCGTCATTCTATAAATACCGCTGTCTGACGCTCGACGCTGGACGCTCCGACCTGTTTCGTCGGGCGAGTGCGGAAAGGAGCAGCGGCAGGAAAATTCGGCCGCGCCAGACTAACGCTGGGGAATTTCAGTCCGTATTCCAATGCTGTACATCCAATAAGTCCCGCTACGTGTCAGAAAATTTCAACGCGGAAACCAATAGATCACAGTGGTTTCTTATAAAACAATACACTGATCTGCCAGAAAATTATGACCGCCTATCTAATAGCCGGCATGCCCAGCTTTGGCACGGATAACAGTGGCGACGCGTCGTGGCATTTAAACGGTGAGGACTTGGTAGGTCGCTGGTGGGAGTTGGCACCACATTTGCCCACACAAGTCACCTAATTGCCATAAATTCCGGGAAGGGGGGGCCATGAGCTCTAACGACACATTCAATAGCATCCCATATGTTTTCGATCGGGTTCAGATATGGCGAGTTGTTGTGGCCAGGACATCATTTGGGCTGCTAGATTTGTTACTGGTAGGTTTGATCATCACGCGAGTGTTACGGAAATGCTTCAGGAACTCGGGTGGGAGTCTCTAGAGGAAAGGAGGCGTTCTTTTCGTGAATCGCTACTGAGGAAATTTAGAGAACTAGCATTTGAGGCTGATTGCAGTACAGTTTTATTGCCGCCAACTTAAATTTCGCGGAAAAACCACAAAGACAAGAGAGATTAGGGCTTGTACAGAGGCATATAGGCAGTCATTTTTCCCTCGTTCTGTTTGGGAGTAGAACAGGGAGAGAAGATGCTAGTTGTGGTACGAGGTACCCTCCGCCACGCGCCATATGGTGGATTGCGGAGTACGTATGTAGATGTAGATGTAGTTGCCGACGTCGTGGCGTTAACATTAGCAACTGAGTGGGTCGTTGGCTGCGGAGGAGTGTTAGGAGTGTGCTGAGGCACACTGCGTGTTCACACACACTTGTACTCTGCCCAGCATTAAAGTCTGATATTAATTCCGCCACAATCCGCCGCCTGTCGTGTTCTACCAGTCTGGCCTCCCAACCCCACGACGGCTGAACGTGGTTTCACTTTGATTTTCCCGTATGTTGAAGACACTCAACACAGAACTTCTCGAATACCCGAAAAGTCGTGCAGTTTCCGAAATGCCCGTGCCGAGCTATCGGGCCATCAGTCTGCCATCGGTGAAACTCAGCCCCTTCCCCATTTTTCACGCTGGCAGCACGCTCACTGATACTACATGTACCATGCCTGTGTCTGGTTAGCCGTTAGGTTAGTGTTTTTTTTAACGTCCCGTCGACAACGAGGTCATTAGAGATGGAGCGTAAGCTCGGGTTAGGGAGGGATGGGGAAGGAAATCGGCCGTGCCCTTTCAAAGGAACCATCCCGGCATTTGCCTGAAAAGATTTAGTAAAATCACGGAAAACCTAAATCACGATGGCTGAAGATGGGATTGAACCGTCGTCCTCCCGAATGCGAGTCCAGTGTGCCTATGTCTGAATAGCAGTCAATCTTCGCTAGGAGACACTGCTATCGCCTGGACGGGTTAATATCGATAGTGGGTCGGTGGTCATAATGTTCTGCCTGATTAGTGTATATACAGACCACTGCAACGAGTCACTTTTATGAAATAGATAGTTATTCCATGAACCGATTTTCGAACCTTTTCAGGATCATCTTCAGGTAATGCACAGGAGTTACATAGCTATTCCAAAGCGTAACGCGGAGTGCTGGTTCTGTGAGAAGAAGATGGAACATGCTTTAATGCATCGTCGTGAGTACTCTTCGTATGCCGATTTGGTTCCGTAGTTGAATTTTGTACTTACTACGACAGTATGGGCGGCTTTGTTCTCAATATCCGTTTATCTGCTTCCATTGTGATGGGCAGTTGGTAACACATCCCTCACATGTATGTGTATACACCGTAGTAACGAAATTTCGTCACCATCCGGCCGTTGTACAAAGTTCTCTTGTTACAAAGATCTTCATACGAAGATATAACATAAGCCCACTTTACTCAGATATAATTTGATTTTGTTTGCATATATTAAAGTCGTTGCATGGACATACAATTTAATCAAAACTGTCGTTAATACGAATGACCAGGAATAAAATATAAAGTTATAGTAATTGTAGTGAATTGCAGCTGTTTGTATTACCGTGAACTTTATATTTAAAAAACAACAAGAAAAAACTTCAAAATAACTGCTGACTTATATCTGTTTATTTCAGCTAAAGGTAATGTGTATAAAAGTTGTGATTTGTTTTAAGAGTAGATGTCTTGGACATTGAGGCGTGTGGTATAGGATTTATTCTGTGGTGGGACATCAATATAGTTACAATGAAAAGAGGGATAGAGGGGCCGTCGGGATTGAGGAGGGGGGGGAGAGTAGTACAAAATTCAAACCTCGATCCAAATCGCGGCATATAAACAAGTCACGGCGATGCATTAAAGCATGTTCCATTTTCTTGTCACAGAGCCAGCACTCAGCATTACGCTTTGAAATGGCTATGTAATCTCCTGTGAGCTTTCTGAAGATGAGCCTAAAAAGTCACAACTGGTTCATGGAATAAATAACTATTTTTAAGAAATGATTGGTTCTAGTTTTCTGTTATATTGAAAGAACGGTCATGGATTTTTAAACATCTGTAATGGATAAGCTTAATTTATTGTATAAAGTTTAGCGTGTCTCCAAGTTTATATGTTATCAGAATTACAAGCTTTGCCCCAGTCGTCGCTCGTAGATCATGAAGACGGTAATTGATTTTCGTCCATGTGCAGGTCAGCATTGAAGCATTAACGGTTCCGATTGCTTCACTGATCCGTGCAGGATGGGTAACAATGTTATTGACTGCTTTGTGTGCACACGATCCTTGACGTAACCCTACAAAAAGAAGTCTAATGGCGTGACATCGGGAAAGCGATCGGGGGAGGGGGGGGGGGAAGGGGGGGGTTCGAGGGCGCCGTCGAGAACCATCCACCTCTCAGGGAACGTCATTTAGCACATCGCGCACGTGCAAACTGTAACGTGGGGGCGCACCATGGTGGAAGAAGATGATTGATGGCTGTAGCTCTTCAATCTGTAGTTGCAGGAACGGTTCCAGTTAAACATTTTCCTTTATGGTTTCCTCTGCGAAAAAAACATGGGCCTGTCATCGTATTGCACATTGTGGCGCACCAGATTAGGGATGCGAAAACCCGACTGGTTAAAACCGATACCGGTATTTTAGTTCTGAATAACTGATATTATTCTACGTTTGTTTGGTCTCGGTTATAACAGATGTTTATTTTTTATTAATAACGGAAATATTTGCCATAGAAAGTGCTATCAAATTTTAAATAAACTTTTTTTTAAAAAAAAGGAAGTAATTTTTCGTAAAATTTACATCGGTTTGTAGTATTACGTTATTATAGAAAATTGGAGAAGCAACCAGTGCTATTTTAATAACAATGTCGACAGAAAAAAGCACAAGATATAAGAATTCGTGCTCCATTGCTAATACAGTAATGTCCATGTCGGTGTGTGGTGGTGGTGGTGGTGGTGGTGGTGGTGGTGGTGGTTGTTAGTGTTTAACGTCCCGTCGACAACGAGGTCCTTAGAGACGGAGCGCAAGCTCGGGTTAGGGAAGGATTGGGAAGGAAATCGGCCGTGCCCTTTCAAAGGAACCATCCCGGCATTTGCCTGAAACGATTTAGGGAAATCACGGAAAGCCTAAATCAGGATGGCTGGAGACGGGATGAACCGTCGTCCTCCCGAATGCGAGTCCAGTGTGCTAACCACTGCGCCACCTCGCTCGGTGTCGGTGTGTGTTGCTTAAGGTACGCGTTTACGTGCAGTGGTCTATACGGTTGTTTCTCGCTGTCTTCACCGGACGTCCGCTGTACTGCAGAATTGCATCAACCATAGCCTGGAAATACTTTTATAAAGTGACGTAGCAATGAAGTACAATGTGCTTCATTTGTTTTAAAAGATTAAAGATGAGTCCGCTACTACTGTGAAATAATAAGAGGAAGGAACTTATGGTAACACTGAAAAACTAAAAATTTAACATTTCATTCTAGTATACAGAAAAATTGAAAGTAGCTGATATGCTGTCTATGTATAATACGCCTTCATCTGCTTGTAGCTCTTGGAAACAAATTAAAAAACGGAGTTCTTCAACCTCAGTTTTCAACCTTTATCACTGACTATTCGAAATGCCCAAATAGTGGTATGAACTTCAAAGAATTAGAATCACTAAGAGAATACTCGTATTCGACCACTATCAAGAAAAACAGCGAAGGATGGACGGACTAACTTTACCCTTATTTGCCTATTTAATATTTTGGTTCTTAGTATCTTGAAACAGTGTCAAATTTTTTCAATCTTCGTTCGATTTCTACTTTTACTACAAGAAATAATAGGAATAAAGAAACGAAAATTGGTTATTTCAGAAACGAACTATTTTGAGACTCCAGTTATATACTGGCATGTAGTAAAACCCATGTAACCAGTTGTTTCCCGGAATGCATTTTTAGACGCCACAGAGCCTAATGTAGAGTACACGGTAAAATGCCACTCGTTGGAGTCAATGAGTTGTTCGCGCCCATACGAGTATTTACAGCAGTACCATAAGTGAAGGTGGTGCAGTATCGTGGTTACTAAGATTGTCCATTTATTGAGATCGTTCTGTATACGTTTTTCTCGGTGGATTGGTGTATTTTTGTTCTCTCTCATTGAAAGATAATATTAGTGGCTCTGGATGTTTCATGTGCTCTTACAGCTTACCTGTTGTGACGTAGCTATGCAAGGGTATACGTGATTCAGGAACGCACTACGCGTATAGCACGTGACAGTAATACCAGAGCTTATTGCAGTATCTGGCGCGCCGCCCAAGGTGAAAGTCTGTTTACATGGCTCGGCTGACGTCATCGAAAGCAGAAAGAGGCGCAGTAATTTGTCTATCGAGCAGTGTGCACTGAACCTAAGACTGGTCGGAACCGTAGAAATGGAAAGGGGATGATAGACCGCCGTAGAAAATGCTTCTTCCTGCGGAGAGGCACGCATTGTGGAGTCTTGTCAGCAGGCGGTTACTTAAAGGCCATAGTTTCTATAGGCAAGTGATGGTGACAGCTGCATGCAGAGCAAAACAGTTCGGCGTGGACGTAGCGCGTGTAGAATGCAGCTGGTGCCTAATACGTATTGTGACAAAGCAGCGGCAACGTCGCATGTACTTCTTGTTTCTTCTGCTTCGTGACATGGCTCCGGTTCCAGTCGTAGAATGTGTGAGGTTGCCACTATTCAGATAGGCCGCCTCCGAGTCACACAAGGAAAGATGATTGCGCTCGCTCTTCGTGCTTAAACGACCTCTCCGCTAAATTATCCGCTCCCCTCGTAATGTATATTACCGTCTTTTAACGAATCGTGAAGATTTATGGCGTCAGAGGCCTCGGTAAATAGCACAGTTTATCATTCACGTCTTGTATCGGAATCAGTGAGTCACAAATGATAGTGCTATTGAATTATGAAGCAATGGAAACATGGTGCTTGACTTCCAAACGAGTCAGCGATATGTTCTCAATTCAAAACGTGCAGAAAGCGCGAATGCGATTTTGATTATGCTAAACATTTCTCCCATAAGTCATCAGGTTGTTAGAGTAATAAAAAGAATATTAAAAACGGTGCATACTAGGGAAGATATCTCTTTGTGTGAATATGTGTTGCATGAAAGAGTACATTAGTCTCGTGTTCTTATTCCTGACATAACCATTCGCCACATATTTCGTATGTGTATTTCAACAAATGAAATTACTTATATAACTAAAAGTATAACATGCTAGTTAGTAGCAATTCTCGTTTGTAAGTACTAGACCAGAATTGTTAGTATTGAGCATAACATAAACCTCTGCAAACGTGAAATACCTTGTATAATTCTTGATTTGGATTTAAAAAAAAAAAGATATTAGTGTGCTAAATACTTGCAACGTCCCAAGCCGGACTGGGTACCATGTTGAGCACAGTGTTCTACGATTAGACAACACATGTTACTCAGTACATACGTCCATATAAAAACACGACTACTCAGTGCAAGATACACAGCGTACACAAATGCTTTACTCCTTGCATCAAACTGAGAGGAACAATTCTGTGTAAATAGTGGTACTGGAAGCTCCCGACAACCAGTGGTTACGACGGTCAATACATTTTGACCTCTAATAGATATGGTTTTTCATCTGTGTTTGCCCGTGGTGTGCGGACATTTGCCACGATTTTACCTGCTCCGAAGGGTTGGGTCCCTTGTCTTCCCCCCCTCCTCCTCCTCCTCCTCCTCCTCCTCCTCACCCCATTTTAGTAACTCCACTTTAGTGGCACTGTCATCAGTAACATACCGACGCTGTCGCGCGGTAAAGGTACTTAGTGAGACTTTCCGCTGGTTTACTTAAAATAGGACCAGAGTCTCTTTGGATTTTCAGTCACATTTATAGAGTGAGTTTCGTTGTGGAAACAATTAAATGCATCTCGCATTGAAATCCGCACCAAATTTCGAGCCTCAGTAAAACTTCGCCAGTGTTGGAGATTTTGCGTTCGTCTAAATTATACGTGCCTTTTTCGGTGCTCCTGCAGAAGCTTTCTGTCGTGTTTTGTGTATCATGGGGGATCAGTTCCGTCTCTTATTATTTGGTATGAATCTCTCCGAGTGCTGTTGATACTATTTCTTTGAACGTAAGCCACCTATGGTGTTAATTTACATAGGAAGGATTGGAGACTGCCTCTTAGAAAGACGTCAACCTAATTTTTCGCTGCTTTTATAAATAGATATATTTCGCGTTTAGTTTTGGTGAATTTCTATGTTACAGAATTGAGCCTCGCTACGACTGTAATCCCAGTATCCGTCGTGATGTTCAGGATTATTTGTGCCTAAGAGGTCAAGTGTGTTTTCGTAACCATTTACAATTTCAATGGCCTCGTGTTCAAAAAAATTTTAGAAAAGCATTTAGAAAAATTACGGAAGTTGTTTTCTATCTATAATAGGGTCTGAAAATGTATTTATGTCAACATACGGAAGGTAGATTGGAGTCACTGCCAACTATAATTGTACGAGTAGGGTACCTATTTGTGATGACTCAAATTTTCTTTGTACTGTTCAGCAACTGTTTCATCTGAGACCGGGGGTCGGTAAAAGGAGCCAGTTACTAATTTATTCCGGAAGTCGAATATACCCTCACCACATACTAAGTCACAGGAACTATCTGCTTCAATGTCGCTTGTGAGCTGGAACACACATTACATTATTTTTCCTAAAGTTGTGCTTCTTGTTTCTGTTGTAGTGCAGACCATTACAATCACGGCTTTTCCCTCCAAAACCTAGGATGCTTTCTCTGTGACCCTGTAAATATCAGAGCTAAACAATGTAGAACAACAACGTACGTTACAAGCATAGCATGCTGTATAACTTCATTTCCTTATTTCTAACATTTTAAAATTCTATGTCGACTTGAGATGACATGTCAGTCATAGATGTTCTTATTTCTATTTAGTGAACGTATTTTCAGTCATTTTTTGAAAATTATCCAGCTACAAATTATTAACCAATGTTTCGCCGCAAGGGATATCGGATTTTGGAGAGTAAATTAATATGGAGTATGTCGTTCTTCTTTTCAAACATTCACATACCTATTTCTTCGTTCCTTATTGTCTTTTGGGCATGCAGTTGTAGTAATTAAACTAGGCACAAATGCAGTGATCAAAAAGAAATGATTAGCGTACATTCGCATTCTCTTTACATCGTTTCTTTCTTGTTGCTCCCATGGCGATGGACTGTTTGTATCGCAGTCAGTAAGCGTGAAAGGAAGCTACCGTACAGATAGAGGGATCTGTCTTTATACCTGGCAGGACTAATTACATACTGACATCGGTATTGCGTTCGTTTCCCAAAAGTTATAAATATTCCAATTTCGGAAAAGAAACTCTGTATTTGGCCAAAGTGTCGAAGAAGAAGGTCCCCTACGTACTGATTGTATAGGGTAAGATGTGGAGACGGCGGTTTGAAAGCGGACCTGAGGGATCGCTACCTGGCGAAGGGGCATGTGTGGCAAATGCCCGGCATCCGTTGCCCGTCGCCTGTTTCTCTCGCCCCCTTGCTTCCGACGCCTTTTTTCCTTGCTCGTCATTTTAGCGCCCATCACGAAAGTGCGCCTTTATGAAACTGGCACCCAATGCTGTGCCATATCGTAGGTACGTCATTGCATATATCTCGCGAAAAGACAATGAAAAAAAAATCAGAAATTAGAGTTCTTATGGAGACTTAGTTAGTCCGTTCCCACACATCACAGGACAGGAAGAAAAAGACAGCTGTCCTATCAGGACCCTCCGCTAGATACTGAAAGGTGGCGTATAAATCTGGATGCAGACGTTTCTTCGCGTCGGCAAATGGCACACAGATCCCTGCAGAGACTCCTGCCTTTGCCAGGTCCCGCACGGAGCCGTTGGCGGCCTGGGGCCATCCTAGTCTTGTAGCCTCGCCGTCCCCCGGGAAACCAGTTTGCCGGGCCGCGCCTGCATTTTGAATATCTCGCAGCGTGGGCCAGCGGGCGGCGGCGGCCTTGAACCGCGGGCTCGCTTTCCGCGCTGGTTTCCACCTGAGCGCGGCGCGCGCCTAATCGCGCTCGCTCCTTTGTCTCGGCGCGGCCGGAACAGCGCTCGGCCGTGTTCTCACGGGGCCGTGACCCACGCCTCTAACCGCCGAGCCGCCGCCCCTGATGGATTCGTAGCGCCGCGCCGTCGCGGCGCCTGCGGCTTTCGTGTCTGTCCGGCTCTGACCTCGTTCATATATTGATGCGAAAGGCCGAGCGCAGCCCAGGCCATACTCCGTACTTTACATCTACTTCAATTCTCTGCAAACTGCTTTTTTACACGAGCGAATTTCCTGTCTCACTCGACTTCTCGTGACAAGTCAGTCTACTGCAGCTCCCCTGATGCATTATTACTGTCTCGGACTCCATCGTCACGAATGGTCTGTTTTGATTCGGCGCCAAAATTGCACGTGTCTGCTGGAAGAGTCGGTTATGAGTGAACGACCTGTTTTTACAAAATGAACGAAAATATTAGGTTGGTGCATAAATTCATAGCGTTTTTGTTACGTTGGTATTCCGGTTGCTGCGGGTTCATTTATCGATTGTCATTTTCTGTTTGTAGTTTACTGTTGCTATTTGAGTTTGCATATGATCATTTAGTCATTTGGAGATAGTGAGTGAAGCTGTGGACGCTAGAAAGTGGATAAATCGCAACATTTCTGACATGCTTTCTGTATAAGTTCAACAGAGGAATGACACAAGGAGAGGTAGCCATAAATACTTGCGCCGTGTATAAAGATAATGCCATTGGGTAGAGCACGGCAAGAAAACGTTTTAGGGAGGACCGTTTTGACATTAGTGACTCTCAACGTTCAGGAAGACCTTCGAGGTTTGATGAAGATCCCGTAAACGCATTAATGCATAATGGTCCACGTCAGTCTACTTGAGAACCGACATGTGTGATGAACTGTGATTATTCCACTATCGTGCAACAACTGCATGCGATGGGGAATGTTAATGGGTGTATGGGCACCGCATGCTCTAAACAAAAATCAGCGGGTGGCCATATGTCATTTCTGCTTGCTTACCCTGTATCGTTACTGGAAACGAGAAATGGTGTCTTTATGTTAACACAAGGAATAACTCCTCGCAAAAGACCTCAGCGTATCCACAAAAAATATTGTTATGCATCTGGTGCAAACCGGCGGTGTGGTGCGCTACGAATTGCTTCCCAGAGGTGTAACCATTACTGCTGACGTATATTGTCAAAATTTGAGGTGTCTTGCAGACGCAATCCTGTAGCAACGACTAGGAAGAGATCGTGAAGTAGTGGTACTCCACAGCAACGTCCATCGGCATTCTCCTAGACTGACAAGAAACACTATACAAGAGTTGAGTTGGGATGTCTTCAGCACACACCGTATTCATCTGATCTTCCGCCCTTATTTTTTCACCTTTTTCCGCTCTTTATCGAACAGTCATCATGGGACTTCCTTTACAGATGAAAATGCGCAGCGAACATGGCTCGGCGAGTTCTTCACCTCAAAACCACGTGATTTCTACTGTCGCGGAATCGAAAAGTTGCCCCAGCGTTGGTTGTAGTAGTAGTAGTAGTAGTTGTTGTTGTCGTCGTTGTCGTTGTCGTCTTCAGTCCTGAGACTCGTTTGATGCAGCTCTCCATGCTACCCTATCCTGTGCAAGCTTCTTCGTCTCCCAGTACTACAGTCTACCAGCGTTGGTAGACTGTTGTAAATACTGAAAGAGAATATATTATTAATGACTAAAGTCAACTTGAGGAAAACGCTACAAACTTACACACCAACTTAATAGGACCATCATGAAGAAACCAGCAATGTTAGTACAGTTTATTTATAATCAGAGCCAAATTCACAGGAAATGTTATGGACAAAGGTGTTCGGTAAATCGTCCACGATGCTGAAAACTTTGTGTCAGTGCTATACAGATTGCAAAAAAAAAAAAAAAAAAAAAAAATAATACATATACACCACAACTTGTGTGGTTACTACTTTCTTTAATGACGAATTTCGGTACATACATCATCAGATTAATCAAGGTTAAGTGAAACACGTCATACATAGGTATGGAGTCAAATATCTTATACATCAGATTACGCAAATATCTGATGTATAAAATATTTGAGTCCATACCTATGAATGAACTCTGATTAATACGATGATGTACAAAACGAAATACATCGTTAAAGAAAGTAGCCACTATATAACATGTGACTCCCATGTAGTTTCATAGCGTCAATTATAGTACTGAAAAAAGCTTGAAATAACGTAAAAAAGAAAAAAAATGGGCGCATACCTCTGTGACTTCACGTCACACGTGTTAAAATATCTTTCATTTCCATACGAAAACATGAGAGTAATTTAGAAGGTAGCACTTAGTGCCCTTTTCATTTTGTTTTCCGCAACAATTTTTCTCCTTCAATAGAGCTGCCTTCTTCACTGCTCTAACAACTTGCATTAAACACTTTTTATTTGTTCACGTTTTTATCTGCGCAAGTTGTAAGCTTCTATTTATCTAAATATTGTAAACGTTAAATTATTTTTTGCTTTCAGATACTTGGTATAAGAACACTGGAGCATCCTTTGGTCCTACAGTGTCCATAGGTGAAAACATAAGTAGTTGAAAAAAAATTTTATAAAAAATACTGCTGAGACTTGGCAAGAAAATACGAAAGATATAGTACAAAGCTGTATTTATTGCCTTCTAAGTATTGGCTGATATGTTTGTGTATAGATATTTCCTCGAGCAAATAAAAGTTGATATAATGAAATGTTTGGAGGTCAGTATTCCTATTTTATAATAATAGCAAACGGGGACCAAAGAAGGCTTCGACCACAAAATGATTAACTCTTCATTGGTAGCTTTTTAATTTTGATACGATATTCTTACTTTTTTGTATTACGAAAAGTATCTCAAAACTCAAATTCACTGCTCAGTTTTGGGCTAAGTGTCGTGCTCACCTTCCGTGCAGTGAACAGACTTCCATTTTACGGCGAAGTTTTCCTTCCTTGCTTCCGCACCGGTTTCGTCCCATGTGAATCGATATTCAGGGTTCCTTCTCGTTAGTTTCGCGTCTGGAGCGCTGGAGGGACGTCCGCCTAAGAGCCCCTGTATCTACATCTACATGAATAATCTACAATTCACATTTAAGTGCGTGGTAGAGAGTTCGTCGAACCACTTTCTCTCCGTCCCAGCCGTTCCACTGTTGAACAACTTGCGGGGAAAAACAATCACTTAAATCACTTCGTGCGAGCTCTGATTTCGCTTATCTTATTACGGTGATCATTTCTCGCTATGTTGGCGGGCTTCAACAAAATATTTTCACATTCCGAGAAGAGAGTTGTTGACTGAAATTCCGTGAAAAGATCTCCCTACATCGAAAACCGCCTTTGTTTTAATGATAGTCGCCCCAACCCGCGTCTCATATCCGTGACACTCTCTCCCATGTTTCGTGATGATACAAAAGAGCTGTCATTCGTTGAACTTTTGCGATGCCCTTTGTCGACCCTATCAGCTAAGGATCCCATAGCAGAGGATGGTCAAGCATAACGTGGGCAGTCTCGTTAGTAACCTGTTGCGTCTTCTAAGTGTTCTGCCGATAAAACAGTGTTTCGCCTTTCCAACAACATTATCTACATCATCCTTCCAATCTAAGTCGTTCGTGATTGTTATCCCTAAGTATTTAGTTAAATTGACAACCTTTAGATTTGTGTGATTTATTATGTAAATTTAACAGATTCCTTTTAAAACGCTTGTGAATTATCTCACATTTTCCATTATTTGGGGTCAGTTGCCGCATTTCACGATAGCCATCGGAAAGTCACGCGTTGGACTATGGTATATTCCGTTAAGATCTGTCGTTCTTCAGATTTCCAAAGTAGGTTTATGCAGTGTAGTTTGCATCTTTCTTCAAGCGTCTGCTAGTTCAATGTTAGCAGCATTTCCGTGACTCTCCTGCATAGGTCAAACAGATGTGTGTCTATTCGTATTGTCCTTCGTATTGTATTCGTTCATTATAACCGTGTTAGGAGTATCTGTTTTCGATATTACACACTGGAGACTGAAACGTGGTTTCATGCTCTTTTGTGTGTGTGTGTGTGTGTGTGTGTGTGTGTGTGTGTGTGTGTGTGTGTGTGTGTGTGTGTGTGTCACGTAGGTATTATCTGTTCTACAGAAAAAAGTTTAGTATGTGCTGACAGAAAATGTGGGGATAAAGAGATGGACTTTTGAGTGAGGCGAGGGAAATGGAGTGCCGGCAATGGAGGACGAATGTTGACACAGGGAAGGAGCTCTTAAAAAAAACCAGGAAGTTTTTTTTCGAGGGCACGTCTACGCAATAGCAGAGCAGTTCAGAATTCCTCACCGTTACCAGTGCGCAATCTCGAAAGTTAGGAGACGTGCTCGAACTCCTCTTGATTGGTTTGGGCTCCGCTAGCGCCAACACTGACAGTTGCAGTTTTTAAAATCATTTCTTCGACTTGTGTGGATGAGCGAAGGCAAATTCTCATAGGATCGGAATTCGAATTCCCCTTCTGGCATCTCGACTTAGATGTTCCGTATCTTCCATAAACTACTAAAAGACAATGTTGGGCTGGTTCATGAGAAAATACTGCCGCTGATTTCGTAGACAATATTTGTTAAACTGAACTACGTCATCTGTAATTCCGTCGGTGTTGGAGGAACGTTAAACTAGAACATTCCATGGTTTTTTTTTACTTGGGCTACATACATCTTAAAAAGCCAACTGTTTGGAATAGAACTTCCAAAGCAATCTTGGGGAACATGTACGTTGTAATACATCCCCCTGTTGAGACTTTTACCAGTATGCTACATCATTACTGTCGCGTTTCTATTTTTGACAACCAGAGATCGGTATAATTCCGAGTGTCGTCTCATTTCTCAACGATTTTCACCACGGTTTTTACACGAAAAATTGTGGCTCCGTTCCTGATGTCTCGGAATTTTCAGTTTGAGACCGGACCGTCGTCCTTAGGTACCTTGAGCCTCCTTGAAACTGCATTTATTTAGCCAGGTTTAGTTGCCACTGTTGACTTTAGTCTCATGTCGAAATGAACACTCTTAGAATATTCCAACAGATTCTTTGCAACTTCTCTGTCACTGACAGTGGTAACAACGAAGAAAAAATTTTTTCTCTTTATCGTTGGCTTGCGGAATCCTCGAACACCGGGAATAGACGAACCGAAGGATTGCCTTTCATGGTCATGTGAACACACTGGTCGTCCTCGATTCAGTTCCAGGTTGCTACATTTTCTCCGACCGTTACTGAAGCCACGTTTCCTTGATGAAACTCTCATAATGCCGTGTTTGCGGTTAATCATCTCCAAGCACATTTCACTGCACCAGCAGTGTACTATCAGACCCTTACAAAAATTGCGCCCCAGAATTTCTCCTCTCTTTCTTCCACTGCCCTTTCTCTGGGTTTGAACGTAAGTTACAGCTGTATCGAACAAAAAAAAAGTGCTCGACTTACTGTGGAGCCAATACGGACAGATCTAAAATTTTACGGAAGTAGGGTGTGATGTGTTCACTTTGAGCTGCGAAATTGCACACCTTTTGTAGAACCGTTTTTTGAAAGATCAAGATTGAAACTTGCAGCCGGATATCGGCAATATGAATTCTCCGGAGACAATGTCTGGCTTTGATAGGTTACAGACATCCTAATGGTTCAAATGGCTCTGAGCACTATGCGACGTAACATCTGAGGTCATAAGTCCCCTAGAACTTGGAACTACTTAAACCTAACAGGTCTAAGGACATCACACACAGCCATGCCCGAGGCAGCATTCGAACCTGCGACCGTAGCGGTCGCGCAGTTCCAGACTGAATCGCCTAGATCCGCTCGGTCACAATGACCGGCCTCTACCACTACTCAGACATCACTCAAGCCCTTACTTATTTTGAAATTCTGCACGAAGTGGTGGTAGAAGAGCAAACGACCGTTGTTAAAAAAAAAAATCAAAGGTAATGAGAACACGTTGAGCTACAATATTCAGTTCTGACGAATTCTCAAACAGAGCTCTTCTGTGTTACGGATTTTTAGAACCTAGTAGTTTTGTTATGATGATGAAGGAAAGCTCTCCGCAACCCGAAGGTTGATTTGAAAACAGCAGTGCTCTACTAGGTTGGTTAGAGCTGGTATGTCTTCCACGTCCTCCGACTTGTGAACTAAGTCAGCCAGCCAGGTTAAGGATTTATACTTCGTTGTGAGCTCCTGACCACAGGCAGATTTGATAATTCACGTTAACAGATTAACGTCGGAGATAAATGGAGCGAGAGGTGACAAAAATTCTAGGAACTACTGTGGGTCGAACTCCGAGCCTCTTGGGTTTATAGTTTTGCACTTAAAGATTGTGCCACCGAGGTGTCATAGGTAAACGTAATTTGATCGAGCAAATAATCGAACAATATACCTCTGCAACAGCAGTACTTTTTTCGATAAAGACTTCGTCCTAGAGACACTATCAAAGACGTGGAAATTTCTTCTGTACAGTATTCAGATCATTGTTTGCGATTATCTCGATTGTTGTTATGATCTTCAATCCGAAAACTGGTTTGGCGCAGCTGTCCATGGTACTCTGTTCTTCGAAAGTCTCTTTGCCTCTATCTACTGCAACCTACAGCCTTCTGAATCTGCTTACTGTATTCATTTCTTGGTCTACCTCTACGATTTTTATCATCCCCCTCTCACTGCTCCAATAGTAAATTGGTGATCCCTTGATATCTCGGAAAGTGTCCTATCAACCGACCCCTTCTTCTAGTCATGGTGTGCCACAAATTTCTTTTCTCACCAGCCGGCCGATGTGGCCGAGCGGTTCTAGGCACTTCAGTCTGGAACCGCGCGACCGCTATGGTCGCAGGTTCGAATCCTGCTTCGGACATGGGTGTGTGTGATGTCCTTAGGTTAGTTAGGTTTAAGTAGTTCTACGTTCTAGGGGACTGATGACCTCAGGTGTTAAGTCGCATAGTGCTCAGAGCCATTTTTTTTTCTCACCAATGGTATTCACTACCTCATTAGTTAGTTATTTTCCTATCTACTGATAAACATATATGCTAGTCATTAATAAAATTTGGTTAAAGGCCTATTTAAATTATGGTCGCTGAATTTTAGATGTAGTAACAAATCGTTTCGAGCTGGCTGGTTTCGAACAAATTTTATTTCTGTAGAATTGTTGCCGCCATTTATTGTACAATGCTGCTGGTATATGAGAGGTGACGGTGACACTAAAACATTCGGAACTTCTCTTTCTCCACGTGTAACGAATCTTGTCGGCTGGAGGCAACCGGTCACCGGTAATGCCCGGCTGGAGCTCGTTTTACTGGCGAGGGTGGTGGGGGAGAGGGAGAACCCGTTCGTGGCTGAGTCAGACATTCCCGTCGATAGGCTGTTTGAAGTCGGGCCGCGTAGGCGGCCTGTTCTCCGTTCCCTCAGCTAATACGGCGCACTGCACTGGAAGCTCACACAGCAGCTTCCATCTGCACCGAGCCGGCGTGAGACGGGTGTATGTGCCTTGGCAGGCAGGCCTTCACAAAGAGATTGCAAAATCGAATGAGATGGTTCAGCGATAGAGGCTGCGGACTCTAATTCTGGTGAGAGAAATAGATTACTGCAGGCAGTGACAATTCTTCATGTACATAAGAGCCCGTCTCACAAGCTGGGAAGCAATCTGACGCTGTATGCTGATGACGCTGTAGGATGACTTGGGCAGTATTTCTATTTGATGCGATGAATGGCAACTTCCTTAATTGCGGTTAGCAGAAACGTTGTTGCGATGGTACGCTACCCTTGAAACAGTCACATCGATCAAATCCTAGGGATAACCACACGAAACGCCATGAAATGAAACGAGCACATGATGTTACTTGCAGAAACGAACAATTTGTCGGTAGACGTTCGGGGAAGTCTAGTGCACCTACACTCCTGGAAATTGAAATAAGAACACTGTGAATTCATTGTCCCAGGAAGGGGAAACTTTATTGACACATTCCTGGGGTCAGATACATCACACGATCACACTGACAGAACCACAGGCACATAGACACAGGCAACAGAGCATGCACAATGTCGGCACTAGTACAGTATATATCCACCTTTCGCAGCAATGCAGGCTGCTATTCTCCCATGGAGACGATCGTAGAGATGCTGGATGTAGTCCTGTGGAACGGCTTGCCATGCCATTTCCACCTGGCGCCTCAGTCGGACCAGCGTTCCTGCTGGACGTGCAAACCGCGTGAGACGACGCTTCATCCAGTCCCAAACATGCTCAATGGGGCACAGATCCGGAGATCTTGCTGGCCAGGGTAGTTGACTTACACCTTCTAGAGCACGTTGGGTGGCACGGGATACATGCGGACGTGCATTGTCCTGTTGGAACAGCAAGTTCCCTTGCCGGTCTAGGAATGGTAGAACGATGGGTTCGATGACGGTTTGGATGTACCGTGCACTATTCAGTGTCCCCTCGACGATCACCAGAGGTGTACGGCCAGTGTAGGAGATCGCTCCCCACACCATGATGCCGGGTGTTGGCCCTGTGTGCCTCGGTCGTATGCAGTGCTGATTGTGGCGCTCACCTGCACGGCACCAAACATGCATACGACCATCATTGGCACCAAGGCAGAAGCGACTCTCATCGCTGAAGACGACACGTCTCCATTCGTCCCTCCATTCACGCCTGTCGCGACACCACTGGAGGCGGGCTGCACGATGTTGGGGCGTGAGCGGAAAACGGCCTAACGGTGTGCGGGACCGTAGCCCAGCTTCATGGAGACGGTTGCGAATGGTCCTCGCCGATACTCCAGGAGCAACAGTGTCCCTAATTTGCTGGGAAGTGGCGGTGCGGTCCCCTACGGCACTGCGTAGGATCCTACGGTCTTGGCGTGCATCCGTGCGTCGCTGCGGTCCGGTCCCAGGTCGACGGGCACGTGCACCTTCCGCCGACCACTGGCGACAACATCGATGTACTGTGGAGACCTCACGCCCCACGTGTTGAGCAATTCGGCGGTACGTCCACCCGGCCTCCCGCATGCCCACTATACACCCTCGCTCAAAGTCCGTCAACTGCACTTACGGTTCACGTCCACGCTGTCGCGGCATGCTACCAGTGTTAAAGACTGCGATGGAGGTCCGTATGCCACGGCAAACTGGCTGACACTGACGGCAGCGGTGCACAAATGCTGCGCAGCTAGCGCCATTCGACGGCCAACACCGCGGTTCCTGGTGTGTCCGCTGTGCCGTGGGTGTGATCATTGGTTGTACAGCCCTCTCGCAGTGTCCGGAGCAAGTATGGTGCGTCTGACACACCGGTGTCAATGTGTTCTTTTTTCCATTTCCAGGAGTGTATATAGGAGTCCCGCATGTCCACTCCTCCTGAGCGCTTTTCTTGAGTAACGCTAGTGTTTGTGATCACGACCAGGTAGGATTAATGGAAGATAAAGCAATTCAGATGCGTTTGTTTCAGGCCGAGTCAGCCTCTGCCACAGTTGTCAGTCTTGCGAGAGTTGCGAAAATACTCTGTAGATATGAATTCTTCGAGGAAAGAAGACACTCTTCGCGAAATGCTATCGAGGTTTCCAGCACCAAATTTTCACAGGGATAGCGTGTCCAGTCCTAATGAAATTGTTCCGAACGGATAGCAAACTGAGTTCTTATGTACGTCACGTTTATTCAGTGGATAAAAACGTTTGGTCAGTTTTATATTTTTCCCCACCACTAAACTGACACGGTTGTTATCACAACGCGACAGCTTCAGTTGAAGCTGATTTGTCGACAAATCACGATTTGTTCTGGCCTCTTGAAAGGTTGTACGAAGTAGAAACATATCTTGAGTTGGTTGAGCGAACTACGCCTAATCAACACTCAAGAATGAAATCCGAGGTGTTGTACAAATATCGTGAAATCGTTTAATTCCCGTCCAGCGTGGTGCTGTCGAAGACAGTGCTAATGGAATGCGTATCGTTTTATGATTAGCGGATCATTACCGATGCAGAAAGAGGAATCAGTTGCTAGTGTTATTTTCAGAATTTTGTATCGCCCCGTCTTCAGTGGATTAAAGGCTAGTTCATGGGTGGACATACATGTAACAACGAATCGCTACTGGATTCTACTTTTGCTTCAGTCATCTTCTATTCGTATCACAGTCGCTGTGTGAAACAGCGTCCACGACCGATAAGAGCAGACAACACAAAATTAGTAAATCTGACTCTATAGATTTAGAATTATCAGAGCTTTCATTAACAGCCAAAATGTACTGTATAGCTGAGCAAGGAGCTGCGCCGAATACGTCTCGCAATTTTGATCTTGATGCATTTGTGATGCAACTTCCAGGCAATCATTCCGTAAAAATAACTCCACATAGTTTTCCATCATAGGTACAAAATGTGGACAATCAGACAATTTAGAATCAGATATGGTAAAATAGTCTGCATTAAACTCAGTGGAAGTCCAAACCCGTAACAGCTACTTATTGTGTTTTCACTGTTTGACGACCGGTTTCATACCCTGAAGGCATATCTTCAGGTCATATAAAACCAATACTTAATGTGTCACGACTTCCAAGGGGCAAGTGCCCATAAAAACATGTCACTCCTCGGTAAAACCGTGGATGAAACGGCAGATGAGGGTGTGATCCGAACCACGCATGATCAGTATTACATTTCCAAAACACTGTCAAAGGCGAGCCCGGACAGCACTTGACAATCTACGTATGATAGGATGAAATCCTCGTCAGAATCGGCAGAGGAAACAAAGAATTAAGACACACAATCCTAGGGAGTCGTCAACATACTAAAATATATTACTAATACCGTAGGTAATCAGTGAACGTCTTTCATTGAATATGGTTAATCTTTCTTCCAAGTTATTTTTGCAGAGTTATATTCAGTCGCTGTAGTGAACAGTGGTCTAACATCTCGCGAGCGGTTCATGAGCCGTACAGGGAAAAAATGAGCCTGAGCGCCTCTTCATGGTAGTTGGAAAATTCGACAACAGTTGACTCGCACCTTAAGCACTGGGCGAGCATTTCCATGCTAAGAGACCTACAGCAGCGTGTATGACATAGGGTGTGTTTAATAGCGCCAGCGAGTGGGGAATATCTTAAGAAAAAAAAAAAGGTTGGTTTGACAACTACTACGGCTTAACTCGATAGTTTTCACATTAAGAAAGGAAAGAAGTGACAGATTGAAGATAAAAATTGTAGGACTCTCCGAGGTTTCAACCCCAGAATTTTGATAATTTGGCATTTAACCACAGAGCAGTTGGTGGCTTTAATAAGCGTAACGTTGTTTCAATTGAAATGTAAACCCAGGTAACCCAAGTGCAGTCCTCAAGTGCATTTCAGGTAGCAAATTCTTACAGCGGCGTTAAGTTTCAATGTGATATCCAAATTCGTCACATTCGTGATACAGCACCGTAGAGACATGAACATCGTCAGTCGTTCCGGTTTCGTCGCATACTGTACGTTGATAAGGCAGGCACGGCCACAGTGGAATTCAGTCCCGCCGACCGATATTTTCCTTTCGGCATTTCGGCGCTGGCGGGACCGTTTATTTTTGGGCGTGTGCAGCCGGCGGAGAGAGCGGTGCGGTGCATCCTTCCAGTTGAGCGGGCAGGCCGACAGACCGTCCGCCCACCATAGCGGCGCAGGCAAGGCCGCTTCTCGGCGGGTCGAGTGGCTCCGCGTGGGCGTACTACCGGACCCGCCGACGTCATCGCCCTTGTTAACTCGCCGCGTTATGATGTCATCGCACTACGTGGAACTTTACTCCTTAGTGCTGAATACGAGGCTCTACCTCAGTGTGGTTTGTGGTTCCGCATGACCGCCAAATGATAAAGGCTACGGTTTATTCGCGCAAATGTCTCCGGTACGATATTGCAACTGCAAACTGTTTCTTTTCAGGTTTACATTTCGTTACCTTTCTTTCGGGGTATTATATCGCGACGTCCGTCCATTCTTGCTGTGACCTCAGCAGGGGTCTTTATTAGAGTTCCTCGTTGCACTGTGGCCGAGCGGTTCTAGGCGCTTCAGTCCGGAACCGCACTGCTGCTACAGTCGCAGGTTCGAATCCTGCCTCGGGCATGGATGTGTGTGATGTCCGTAGGTCTAAGTCTAGGGTACTGATAACCTCAGATGTTAAGTCCCACAGTGCTCAGAGCCGTTTTCCTCGTTGCACCCTCTGCCATGCATGCAATTTTTTTTCGCAAATGGCTGTTTTTAGCTTGCGTCTTGAACGAAATTCGTAGACTGTGGACAGTGAGTTGACAACGGCACGGAAATGAAACTCTAGTGCGCGAAGAGACAAAGGAACGTAACTCATTTATACTTAGGACAGACGTTTACCGCACGACTTGCCTCGCAATCAATGAGATTTGTACTGTTACTCTCCATCTTGTAACAGACTACACCCACAACCTTTCAGCAGTGCGTAACTAGGGTAAGATACGGTGACCACATTTCTACATTAGATTAGTACTTGTTCCATAGATCATGAATACGACACTTCGTAGTAAAGTGTACCGTGTCAGGTTAATAAAAGGTGTCTGTACAAGATATTACATTATACAAAATATTACATGATACTTTTTTTTGTGGGGGTTGAAGCTGGGAGCAACTTCATAACTGCACATTGTTCAGAATACAACAACGCTCTGTAGTTACACTTTATTAAAGTAGGCACCAGATGATGATGATGATGATGATGATGATGATGATGATGATGATGATGATGATGATGACATACATAATTTGAAACATAGGGACATTCATAGATATTGTAGAATTATAATACACTGAAATGTTAACATGGTTTTTCATGCCCCCATTCTTCTGTGATGAATAAATTTGAGTCATCAGATGTTTGCTCCCGTTTAAGAGGTTCTGTATTTCCGAACATCTGCATTTCGAATTAACTTACACCACACGTATTGCTTTCAAAGTTTCCACTTTCATTTGAGGTTTCTCAGGTGTCCAAATCTCATTCATCAAAGAAAAGACATTAACAACTGTTGCATTTGTGTCCGGAAGACATAACACAAATTCCGCAGTCTTAGAAATATTTTCATACTATATATGTTTGGATGTGAAGTGGTGCTGGGACATCTGTAACCAACGCATATCATTGACACTGTTTTCTCCCATTTCTGTGTTTGCTGGGTTGTGACAAATTGCTGCATATTAACACACTCTTGGAACAAGACATTATAATTAATTTGCAGTTTGGTCACACATTTATAACACAGCATTTTTGTACGTCATTCCATGTAGGTACATAATTGAACATCTCAAACTTTAACGTATCATCAGCTAGGCTCTGTGAGCGCATTTCATGATACGTTAAGTCCTGATATGTTGGAGTAGGGATTTAATACTGAAACAAAGTATAGATACTTTTACGGTGCTAGAAAAATAAGTTGTGCGTTACAACCCGACGACAGAAAATTTTGATTTCTAAAAAGCAGGCCACTTCAGGCGTCCCGGCAGAACCCGTTGGGAACAAGGGAATTGGGCTTCAAAAGTAGGAACTGTCCCTGCCAAATTGGGACGCCTGCTCACTTAAGGCAAGGGAGTGAAGGAGCGTGCCCTGGGGGCAATTTCCGTGCAAAAGGCTTGGAAAAAGAAAAGGGAAAGAAGGCGGAGGAGGGAGAACGGAGAGGAGGAAACGGAGGATGAGTAGCAGGAGGAGGAAGAAGATGGATTTCTTTAGAACCATAGCCTACAGTATGTCAAACATACACACAACCTCGCAGATAATAATTCGTATACTCTATGTTAATCGCGGTAAATGTCCTACACTAGTTTTACAGTCCTGTCCGCATTGTCACGTGAAGTCGGTGCATGGAAAAATAGTGATGGTTATCTGTAGATCCGAATAGGATGTTTCGGTTGGCATCCCCTGGGTGCACTTTGGGTGGAGTAAGCTTTGTAATGGCACCGGTTTCACCCTTCCAATCTCTATTTGCATATTCATTCATAATTCAGGGACTACTTCATTCAAAAGCGCTCATCACTCCAATATACTATACACTTTACACACCTGACATCGTACTGAGTTAGAATGCGGGCAACGGAAACTGACTTCATTAGCCCACGGGTAACATTAAATCTGCTGAAGTGTTTCCCTTAAAAGGATTTCCTGTTCCTGTCAAAAGTAAGATGCCGAATATAGGGGTGGATAACAGTGTTGTTGTTAAGCCTAATAGTGCCGCGTGAAATTACATCACAGTGACAATGTACTAAGGTCTCGCAATTAACCTAAAGCGTCTTATTCCTGTCGACGGCGTTCCCTTTCAGAACTAGCTACCCCAGCCATTTTAAGGTGGGAACTCCAGTTTAACGTGGAATGTGAACGGCGTTGAGACTTAGGAGTTTTTCACTTCTATAGGGATTACCAAGGACGCCAGAAATAGAAAACTGAACTAATGTCGACTAGGAGCTGAGTGGTCAACCATCGCGTTTCTGAGGACTATCAGAGTTGTCCACCAAAGACACAAAATGAAATTAAAATTGTATAAAAGGCTGTAGTGAAAAGTGAGTCTTTTCTCGTCTGTCTGCCAGCAGTAAAATTTAGAAATACATAAATCGTCATGTGACAAGTTTCAAATTTCGAACGAAATCGTATGCTCAGCTTAGACTGTGCTGTGAAACTACTCTTCAGACGCGTCTGATGCTCCTGAGGTTACATGTGTGTGGAAGACGTGGTCTGATACAACTATTAAAAAGGATCCAGACATTTGACGTACTTACATGAGTGAACTTCAGAGTTAGGCCACTGCGTCAGTCGGCGCAGTTATGACATGGACTGAATGCGTGAAGTGCGGTACTCAGATCACAATCGGTCCTTACTTACGTGTTCCTTGGTTTTCCTAAATCATTTCTCCTGACTTCAGGGTTTGTGGCTTGATCAATACCAGAGCCGTTCTTTCACCAACATCCTTGCTCAAGGGATCGTTCAGGTTTCCAGTGTCACAGAAGTTGAGATTCTAAAGGGTAAACTTTCCTTGTTTTCCTGGAAGCTGGAAAATAGCTTTAACATGTGCGTTAATGATGCCTAGCCGCGCGCTGTGGCCGCGCGGTTAGAGGCGCCATGTCACTGATTGCGCGGCCTCTCCCGCCGTAGGTTAGAGTCCTCCCTCGAGTACGGGTGTGTGTGTTTGTGTACGTGTTGGTCTTAGCATAATTTAGTTTAAGTTGGTTTAAGTAGTGTGTAAGTCTACGCACCGATGACGCTCAGCAGTTTGATCCCTTCGAAATTCTCTCTCATATATATATATATATATATAGGAAATTACCATATGTTAAAAGATCGGTTTCCTGCTGGCGGATGCGAGACTTTCCCGACCATACATGTTTGGTTCGCTCTCATGACTGCCTAGTATGCGATCGGAGGAACGTTCCCCGGTACAGGCATTTCATCGTGGAGCCCATGGCACGTATGAAATGTGGAAATGTTAAGTGTCCACTTTTTCATGATACGTTCTTTCGGTACTATCCTGTTGTCGTTAATCTATTCATGTCCCTAGACTTTTTCCAGGTGCAAAATCGTGGAGAAAACGTTTCGAACAATGATTACTGGTTTGTAGAATATAGAAGAATGGTAAGCGAGGACTTTGTTCCACAAGATTTACACAAGACTTTTGTGTCAGCTAAAGCTTTGAATGCATTGCATGTAATTCTAATGCATTTGATTTTAAATATGCTTCTGAAACATTGTCGTCAATATAGGCGTGTAAGATTCGCAAAAGCGGTGTGATCAAAGTGTGTCATGTTTATTCATCTCGCGTGGCCATTAAAAATTCTTACTCTGTGCAGAATAATGGAAAAATGTTAATATATTAAAAAGAGGAGATACCACGGCTGATGTATGCCATGCTGTACTTCATCGGAAAGAACAACCATATTTATCAATTCCAAAACACAAAGACCTGTTGACGATTTTCCATTTCTTCCTCAACAGCAAAGGGATTTGTACAGTAAACTTTGCAACATCTCGTAGCAAGAATGGAATTGTGAAAGAAACAGAAGTCAATCATGAAAGAGTTTTTCTTGATTTTATTTCCTTGAAAAAATTTGAAAAACTTGTGAGAAATGAGATTTGTTGACTACAGTTCTACTAGCTAAAACATTACTGGATGTTTCTGTATTTAGGTTATCACAAACAAAACATAATGGGTCAGTATTAATAGCACCTGAAACACTTTCGTATTGACACTGCGAAACAGTCAGTTCCCTGGTATGGCACTTAGACGTTCTAAATTATTTATTTTCTGTTTTGTCCTTTTTTTTAGTGACGAGGTGAAGGGCATAATTCTGTGGTATAAGAATAGCTTCAGAATAGCTACTTCATCTTTGGATACAGCTAAGATACCTAGAAAAAAAGATTAGTTGTTTTTCTGTTCTTCTGACATGGGTGAGATTTTTTGGCCCTTGGAAGTTTTACGTTTCTGCTTTTCATATGAGGTCAGTTGAGTTGTCTTCCAGCAAACGTCTCATTAGTTCATTCAAATCCGACGGTACATAGATCAACACTAACATTTCGGTTTCAGTTTAGTGCCGGAACCAGAGCCCATAACACGTTTTCAGCATCGACAACCAGTGTTGAGCGCCCTGAAACCACAACCAACCAATAATTTTGAAATACTATACATTTCCATGTATTGGCATTTCTGTCAGTTCTTTCACTGCGCTAAAGAATGTTGTTACAGACTGTATCGCATCGTGGGTTGCATCGCATCGTGTGTTGATGTTGGAACCGAGAACAATGGGTTGAGAACAGGCTTGCGATGTCATCATTCGTCGACATGACACACCATGTGTTATCTGCCAGCAGTTTCTTTCCCTCGGCACCAGCCACTGAGTAACACCAGTTGACAAAGTATCATTGTGAGGCGGAGTCCGGCCTACTTTGTGGAATTGGGTGATTCAGTATCTCTACTGGAGCGGAGTCGGCGGACGTCTAAATTCTAGTCACGGCGGAACGACTCACGACTTCGTGTTCCCCTTTGACAGTATCACGGCGCATCAGTTTTGGACTGCCTTTTCCTTCTCTCAAACTTTTTCCGGCTCTTGCGCGAACAGATAAATTGTGAAACCTTCATTGCCCGTCGTTTGATCTAGCCATTTCCGAGTCCTTAATCCAGCCATTTCCGAGTTCTTCCACACATTAAGCGCTC
This sequence comes from Schistocerca gregaria, assembly GCF_023897955.1. Lineage (NCBI taxonomy): Eukaryota > Metazoa > Arthropoda > Insecta > Orthoptera > Acrididae > Schistocerca > Schistocerca gregaria. The sequence goes on from NW_026061879.1 coordinate 341,076, forward strand.
TGCCCTGACAGGTGCTCAACATCTGAACACATCTACACTCTGGTTCCTAAACTAAGAAATATTTGAATTGTGATCACCCATCCATCCTCTTAAACAGAAGAGTCCTTATGTAAGGTATTCAAATCATCTGATGCTGACTTGGTAATAAATCGAAATCGGTGATGAGACTAATGAATGCAAAAAAAAGTTTTAAAAAGTGTATGAGTTCCTCGGTTCATTCAGATCTCAAAGTATGAGAGGAAAAATCGAAACACAGCAAAATCAGTAGAAGAGACCTCCCTTGTCTGTTTGCGGAATAATGTGTTAGTTCAGTGACATTGATTGCAAGTAGTTCTGATTCTGTGTGCTTTCTCTGCAGAGCACAATATAAGTTTGGCGTTTCTGGGAATGGCACTACAACAAAGAGGAGCGCCGTATTGTATTGCTCTTTGTTTTCTACAGGGAATTCGCTTCTGTCGGGAAGTGCTTTCGCGACCTGTTAAAACAACAAAGGCCCTGTTTTTTAATTAATTCTGCTTCCAATATATGGTAAGATACTGGCGTTAGTAACTTGTCAGTGAAGGGTTTAGCGACTTGCCACGATGAAGTCATGAAAGACGGAGCATGAGCTCGAATGCGAGAACAGAATCGGACGTGCCTTTTAAGAGGAACCATCTGGGCATTCATCTTCAGCGGTTTAGGGAAGTATCAGAAAAATTAAATCTCGATGACCGGAAGGGGATTTAAACCGCCATTTTCCCGTAATGAGTCTAATACAGCGTCTTACACTCTCACTACACTGCACCTCGCTCACTTCCATGCTACTCAGTCGCACATGAGTGGTGTAATCATGGTCAGGATACTTCCCGTCATGCCGACGGTGGGGGGGGGGGGAGGGGGGCGCAAATAAGTGGCCGGGACCAGTGGATACGACTGGACGTGAATATGTGCGTACAACCACATCTCATCGCGATGGAGCAACGGCCGATAGAGCCGGCCAAATCTTGGACCACTTTTACACTGGTCGCGGCTCTAGCTGGCCACCCGAGATCACATGATATGTGTGTGCGCGATTACTTTGTGTGGAGATCCTTCTCAAGTCTAATGTGCGTGGCAAAAGCACTCATAGTCTTCACGGACTGCAGCAGTTCTAGCAATACAGCTTCGAACTGCCTTCAGCAACTTACTGATCAGGGCCCAAAAGTGCCAAGAGTTTAATGGTGCTCACTTTCAGTATCTGCTAATCAGGTCATTACTGTATTTCCGTTCCTCTGCTGCCTTTCTTTGTACCTTGGAAATCTGTTCTGATATTTGGTGTAATTATTGACCTAATTTAAAATTTACATTGCTGACATAATCTAAACATTAAGAGGTACGATCGTATGTTAACAGATTATTATTATTATTATTATTATTATTATTATTTTAGGACTTCATTCATCCAGTTTCAAAATCAGAGCACTTACCGCCTCTCAGCGAAATTCGAGCGTAATTACAAGCCCATCTACATCTACATGGTCACTCCGCAATTCACACTTAAGTGCGTGGCAGAGGGTTCATCGAAACATTTTCATACTACTACTCTGCCGTTCCACACTCGAATGGTGCGTGGGAAGAAGGAACACCTAAACCTTTCCGTTCGAGCTCTGATTTCTCTTAATTTTATTATGATGATCATTTCTCCCTACGTACGTGGATGCCAGAAAATATTTAAATTTTCTAAACTTCTTGTCACTTACATGTTTAACGTCAAGTATTTTAACACAGTAACTTACTTGTAATCAGGCCTTTGAAGCTATTTTATGCATGGGAGTTAGTCTTTCCAGGATGGAGGTTTACTGGTTTACAAGACACGCAAAGGCATCTGCGACCTGCTGATATAGTGTAACGCACAGCTCACCAGCTTACGAAACAGGGATGTGAGCCAGATCTGGATCGAATCCACGCGGTGGTTAAAAGACGGTGGCTTGGTACACTGACCAACCTTCCTGTGGTTCTTGGCGGTTTCTCCAGCTCGCTTAGGCAAATGCTGGGCTGATCTCCAAATTTCGCCTCAGTGATTGCGATACGCAGACACACAGCGCACGCGACTTTACTCCCTTAGGTTACCATGACGACTGTGGCGTCAGGTAAGGCATTCGTCTACGAAGTCAGTTTAAAGCGAATGCCGCACTAACGGGATAAACGCTAGAAAGAAAGAAAAGAAAATTAGTAAAAGCGGTTGCTAGAGAACTGCTGCGTGTTGCGTACACGGAACAGACTGTGCCTCCGCTGTTGTTAACCGGTCTACGGAGGGAGACTCCGTTAGTCGGACAGGTCCTGTACCGACGTACGTCACGGTGCCCGACGAAGGTTCTCCGTTAGCGAGCAGGAAGCTGCCGGCTTCGTGTTCCAAGTCTTTCTTCATAGACCGCGCCCCTCTTGCTCAGCTCGTTCCTTATGATACGGCTACCAAGATTACTACACAACAGGCCAAGCCACGTTCGAGATGATAAAACATTTGGGATAAATGTTAGCAAAAAGTTAGGTGCAACTTACTCTGTTGGGCAGAGTAGAGAAGTAATTTAGATACTACAACGTATGTTTGCATACTTAAGAGGGTTAAAAAAGATTTGGTACAATAAACACAGTAAACGACGGAACGTTTGAATTTCAGCTCAATCTTCATTCGGTAATTAGACGAAAGGCTCGCCAGCAGATTATTATTCAGTGGTACCTTTGTCTTTAAAGTTATGGTGTATGACCATCCTGTAACTGTCCACACCTGTTGATAACTGCTGACTAGAGTAGATAACAAAGCCTCAGAGAATTCTATATCCATTCGAAAGGAATGAGATGCCTTAGAACAAGTTGAAACTTTGCGAGCGATACCCGAGCAAATATCACTCAACGAGCCAAACAGCGAGGCGTCGCAGTACTCAAGGCACTGATCCCAAATACAATAGGAGTGAAGTACAAATCTCCAAATGACGATACAGCTTCATGTTTTCCGGAAAACGATTTAGTCCACTCAGTGTTTCCTTTGGTATGTCTTTTAATAGCTTAGTTGTCGGCGACGGGTTAAACCCCCGTTTTCCACCCTTTCTTCGTGCAGAACAGCTCTAGCGGAAGGCAGATATCTGAGTCCCGGTGTAGCACATACTAAACTTCTCACTTAGTCAGTAGGTGATGAAATTCGTCACTGGAACGTCAGACAGCACAGTGTTATCATTATAGACAATTTCTAGAAGAGTAAAACAGGTGCTGAGCTTTAACGAGACATTTATTCTTAGCAGTGTTCATATTGGTAGTGAGGCTCCCCATTGTGAGCGATGTGACGATGGCAACCCCTCATATACTGAAAGTTCTCTTACAGCATAGACACCTCTTGTCATTCGCACTGTTCGCGATACTTACGCAAGCACCTGAAGCTATCATCTGCAAGGCATGGTTTTACTACATGGATGTCAAGGTAAAGTGTTAAGACCGCTGATTCTTCTTACGTCGTCATCGCATATAATCGTAAGGACATCGTCTATAAGTTAATTTTCACCATAACGAGTAGGGTTTCAAGATTCCCACATTTAGAGGTGTGTAGTGAGCACAGAAAATATATCGTTTGCAATTTGAAATATGGTTCACAAAAACACAATTTTCGTGCCACAGTAACATATTTGCAAAATACCTTCGGGACTTTTGCTTCTATGGCAGAAGTAATGTTCCGTAATTCTCGTAATTATTATGAAAGCAGTTAATTGATATGGCAGCAGTTCGGAGTACTGTTGTAGCAATCAACGTCGCCGGAATTTGGTAGCTCTGTAAGGTATAATCATCCATGAGTGGCTGTAGTTGGATATGACATACCTGAAGAAATTCGTGGGTTCTCCACCTCGTCGAATTGAAGCCGATATCAAAGGCAGATGTGGTTTTGCACGATATCAACGTGATTTCTCCTGGGGGTGATAAAGTTTTTCTCCGATGTTCTTATTGTTATTTTATAACAGCAACTGCTAAAACTGCATTTCGGCCAGAAAGAGGCCCTCTTTTAGAAATAAGTTTATATCTAAACCTCAGGACTTTGAAGAAGGAGAAGAAGAAAGAGAAGGAGAAGAAGAAGAAGAAGAACAGGTGTTCCGGATGTCTGTCCCTGATTACATACGCACAAGACAAGAAATGACATATAAATATACATCTTTTATTTTGAACTGCAGGTAACGTATTCAAGTTTTTGTGGACACACACACACACACACACACACACACACACACACACACACACACACACACACACACACGTAATAAGTTTCAACTTGTCCACCTTTCATTGCCCTAACCATATCTAGCCCATATTCTTATTCCAACCATGTGTTGGCGAACATATCGTGAAGAATGGATGTTATGATGTCAGTAATTGTGCTGAGAAGTCATTCAGCGATGATTCATGAAGCTGGGCCTTGACATACCTCCAGAGGAAGAAACCAGTGGTTATGTCTGGTGATTGTGAAGGTCAATTGATGGAACCACCGCGCCCGGAAATGTTGTATCCTGATAGGCAAGTACGCCTACCCATCAGTTATGTGGCGCACCATCTCGTTGGAAAATTAAGACCGGAAAGTTCTGAATCTTTGGCACAACAAATAACTACAACATCTCAAGATAGGCAAGGGCTGTGACTGTCGTTTCACTGAAGAAAAAAGATTGCTCATAAGCTGGCACCACACGTCCAGCTTAGGGTTGCCCCTGACAGTCTCAACCACAGCGTGGTGATTCTCGGATCCCCAGACCGTAGCATTGTGAAGGTCAACACCGTTCAGATGAAATGTGGCCTTATCTCAGAAAAGGTCACGTTTCACATAGTCATCATCTTCTTCAGTCTCAACTAGCATGGAAACAGCAAAGTGATAACGTGCTCTGTAATCCATTGGTTGGAGCCTCTGCATGATCTGGGCTTTGTACACACGGAAATTAAGTTGTGCGGTGCGCTGATGTCATCGGATTCTGCAATTCAGGCGAGACTCTGCATACTGACTTCCTGGAGCTTCTGACGAAGGCGTCTCCACTGTCTGAGTTGCTGCGCACCAGGTCCAGGGCTGCTTGTTCTTGGGAGGTCACAAGGGCTCAGTGTTTTCTTAAACTTCACAAACCATATCTTGATACTTTTAACGTCTGGTGGCTGTGTATGATATGCCGTGTGCAATTTTCCCTGGACTGTTTTTGGTGACTGTGTCTCGTGATAGTGTAGCACACTTTGGGCTTCCTTCTGGTTTGAGTACATGTTGTTTGCAAATGGTGTCCGAGTCCGCTGTTGTTACGTCACTGGGCCCTGTAACAAAGGAAGGAAAAATAAGTATGTATGGTTAGAAAAAAATGAATATGTCACTTGCAATTCAGGGCAAAAAGTATGTCCGCGGTGATTTGGTATCTCTCCGCATCCAAAGCATGTAATAGTGAATTGCAATATTTTTGTTTTGGTTTCTCTATCACAAAATAGTGCTTTTCTGGATAGGAGTTGATATTCAAAATTTTATCTGTTCGGTGCACACTAGATGCCCTCAAACTGTGCTACGGATATTTTAAAACTAAACCGGAAGACACTGGGAAGTGTTACGCGTGTTTTTCAGCCAGCGAGGGTGACGACGCCGGCAACGCCGCCACTGTGTGTCCGCTAAGTGCAGTTCCGGGGAACGGACGCACTTCCTGCCACCTAGGGCCACTGCGTGCGGGTGCCTTCAGGAGCGGACACCCTTTAAACGCGGTGGTTTCCGCAAGCTTGTCTCCCATCTATCTCGTATTTGTACGTCTCTCATTGGAGTGTGATCGAACTGTGCGCCCTGAGGAGAAGGTCAAGGAAACTGGGGTACTTATGTCATTAAAAACAAAAGTTAGTGTCGTTACCTAGTTGTCCCACTGATGACTGTCTTCAGGTCCGAGCGCACTGTTAAGCCACTTACGTAAAACCTAACACCAGAACAATGAGATGGCCGCATTAATTATGTATGGGAGCTGCTAAACAGCCTGACTCTAGCAGTCGTTGACATCGTAGCCGTAATTGCGTGTCAGGCGTCATTTCCGATGGCAGGTGGTTCTGTGTCCTTGGCCCCAGTCCTAGAATGAGAAGCTGTCACTAGTGGAGCCTAACATTTAACACCTCTCTGCAGAGAGAGCTGCTGCATAGTGTTTTCTACAGGATCCCTAATGTTGCACATTACTAAATATCTACATCTACATCCATACTCCGCAAGCCACCTGACGGTGTGTGGCGGAGGATACCTTGAGCACTCTATCGGTTCTCCCTTCGATTCCAGTCTTGTATTGTTCGTGGAAAGGATGATTGTCGGTATGTCTCTATGTGGGCTCTAATCTCTCTGATTTTATCCTCATGGTCTCTTCGCGAGATGTACGTAGGAGGGAGCAATATACTGCTTGACTCCTCGGTGAAGGTATCTTCTCGAAACTTCAACAAAAGCTCGTACCGAGCTACTGAGCGTCTCTCCTGCAGAGTCTTCCACTGGAGTTTATCTGTCATCTCCGCTTTCGCGATTACGAAATGATCCTGTAACGAAGCGCGCTGCTCTCCGTTGGATCTTCTCTCTCTCTTCTATCAACCCTATCTGGTACGGATCCCACACTGCTGAGCAGTATTCAAGCAGCGGGAGAACAAGCGTACTGTAACATACTTCCTTTCTTTTCGGATTGCATTTCCTTAGGATTCTTCCAATGAATCTGTCTGGCATCTGCTTTACCGACGATCATATAAAGTTGATCATTCCATATTTAATCACTCCTAATGCGTACTCCCAGATAATTTATGGAATTAACTGCTTCCAGTTTCTGACCTGCTATATTGTAGCTAAATGATAAGGGATCTTTCTTTCTTTGTATTCGCAGCACATTACACTTGTCTACATTGAGATTGATTTGCCATTCCCTGCACCATGCGTCAATTCGCTGCAGATCCTCCTGCATTTCAGTGCAATTTTCCATTGTTTAAACCTCTCGATATACCAAAGCATCATCCGCAAAAAGCCTCAGTGAACTTAGTGTCATCCACAAGGTCATTTATGTATATTGTGAATAGCAACGGTCCTACGACACTCTCCTGCGGCACACCTGAAATCACTGTTACTTCGGAAGACTTCTCTCCATTGAGAATATAGTTTATATTGTAGTTTCATTCCCTTACTACGGTGTGAACTCTCATACCATGCCTTCTAATTCAGTCGTTGCTTGCAGCAGGATCAGTCATAGTCTTTAGTTTTATTGTTTTAAGAGGGCGCAGATTGGCAAAATATTGTTTCATTCTTCAGCTTTCGTTTTCCGAAATAATTTACTGAATTTTACATGGCTTTTAATAACGGTCTAAAAATAATCGAATACGTAAGTGTCAATAGCATGAAATTCCGTATTATCTCTGACCTCATAATGTTTTTTCTTTGCAACAGTTGTTAAATTGCGGTCTGGTATATCCAAACTGTCGCAGAGTACTTGTTGGCTCTGAGGAAATAACTCCACTGAATATTGGCACAAACTTTTTTTTGTGGATGGCTTTCTACAGTGAAATAAGCCGTTCATTAACCCTTAAAGGTGTAGTTTCTCAGACCGCGCGAAACTTTTTGAACTCACTCTCTAATATCAGTTCTGACAAAATCATTCTACTCGCATACCCCACTCCCCTCGCCAACCTCACTCAATTGCCATTCGTACAATGCTTTATTGTCCCTGGAATTATCGCCTTCTTGGCCTTCTTTTTCCGTTGTTGCTACATGTTATCGACAGGTGGTGGGGTTTCCTAGCCCCCCTCGTGAACCATTTAACCCGTTTTCTTCAGTACAGTGTTAAACGTGTTTCCACGAAGGTATCAGTTTTAACGATCTTCAGTTTGATGAAAATCGAAGACAGTGGATACAGGAAGATGTCAGTGACAGAGATCAAGAAACAGACGAAACATAATACGATTTTGCAAAAGCAAGTGATCACAATTCCGCCTGGCGGAGGGTCATTCAGAGGAAGAACTTCCAACAATAATGAGAGACCTTCCTGGTTCTCCAATAAAATACTTCAAGCTTACTTAAAATTAAATGTGTTCTGCGTGGTGACAAAAATGATGCAGAACTCCGCGTTTAGTATCAGTTTTGAAAACTTGCGTTTTGTACCTATCACAGGCAATTTATACATGCAAGTTTCAGTTTAGTTCAGTGTGAAAATTTACTTGCTACATAGATACTACAGTTCTCCGAACGTAAAATTCAGTTCTATGACAGTACGTTTAAGTGTACTATTTTAAATAACTCACAAAAGTTTGTGATTTTGTGTAACCGAAAGTAAAACATTGCAGGCTTTATTTAGTGCAACGATATCAACAGGGAGTATTTGAACAACACTTAAATCATTATAAAGTGAAATGTACTAAAACTTATATTAAAAATTTCAATTGATTAGGGCCATGAATTTCGACCGACAAGTCACCTCGTGAGCAGGAGCTTGAATGTCATTCCGCCCACATGTCGGACTTCATTAATTGTGAGTGGATGGGGAATTAGAATTAAGCGAGAAATGGCTAGTAGGCCGAGAAGAAAAATAACTAAACTGAAGTTCTAGTTGGCGGCGCATGGCATATACTTCCAAGCCGATTGAAGACTTTCGTTTGCGATAGTTTCCTCATCCAACGAAAGATCACTGCGCGTCATTCTGACTTCACCTTTTAAGATTGAACTAGAATGGGCTTTTTAAGATTGAACCAGAATGGGCTGATTGCAGATAAAATTAGCGTCGAGACAACCTGCATGCCTTGCAAACAGAGCGCGTGCGAATGAAACGTTTCATTTGGTGTACCGACCCTTCTTGGAACTTGTTCGTTGCACAGCGCGGCGCGATTTGGCTCCGATGCCAGTCGCACTGCACTGAACCTCTTTCGTTGCTTTTGCGCAGCGCGGCCCACGTCTTAGAGGTTTGTGGCACTTAACAGCCTTTGCACCCGAATGTCTTGTCTGGACAACGGTATCTACTGTACGTTTCTTAAAAATGATTGCTCACATTCCACTGACCGGGACTCCCTAGAGGCTGGACGGATCTTTTTCTTCTCCCCTTATTATCTTGTGAAACGTATTCCTGTGAAGGGTTGGCTATCCGATGAGCGATGAGTATTGCAGACATATAGATTGATATCGTATCATGCTGCAACAAGGCAATCTTGCATTTAAGCTTCATTTTGAATGGTCAGTATATAGTTTTTCTATTGACATACCTTCCCACTGTCCTTCGTTATACAACGTCGCCTGGTGAGAACACCTGCTTGAGAGCCAAACTCCGATGCTGCCACTGTCGGGGGACAAGATCTGCAAGTAGGATTTGTTTTATCTGCTGATAGCGAAGCGATAACAAATAGAACTCTAATTCTGCGTAATTCTTCTCCGCGTCGATTACATCAGTAATTCTTACTGCGCTGCGTTTTTTCAGAAAGCACATTGTGAATTGCGATACTTTCTGCCATGCACTCAGCACTGGCCGTTCCAGTGGCTTTCGACCGGTGAGAAGCTGGAAGACCCCTTGGCGCTTAAGTGTGCCATTCTGGTGTGGTGTGGCGCCAAAAGGGCGACTGACTCCTTCGAAAAAACTGCATCCTTCCGAGGTGGCTTGTCAGCATCCACAAACTGAATTCGGCAGCTGTGTCTTCTACCGAATTATGTCACCTCATAACTTAGATTAACTATCTCACTGATATTAAATCTGATTCGCGCCCACCATCCGATCGTCCTGCCACTAACCAACACATCGACGGTAGCTGAATGTCCAGAAAATTGGTACTGTTACTGACATTTGCCGATTCAGTTTCCCGACTTGTGAAATATCCATATAATCGCTCTTAGACTACAGTCGATGGAAATGCAATTTTGCGTAGTGCATGAATCTGTGATCCGAAATATTACTATTCAAATAATTAAGTACTATTCCTTTGTAAGGGATTTGACCACTTAGCGATTGAGGCCTCACCGCATGTGGTGATACATCAGGGGGAAAAATGCCTTAGAGTAGTTGTATAGTCAAGTGTGACATGTGAATGGGTGTGCCAGAGAAAGCACACACACACACACACACATATATATATATTCTTGAAAAGAGGTTATGAGATGAACATAAAAAAATGGTTCAAATGGCTCTGAGCACTATGGGACTTAACATCTGAGGTCATCAGTCCCCTAGAACTTAGAACTACTTAAACCTAACTAACCTAAGGACATCACACACATCCATGCGCGAGGCAGGATTCGAACCTGCGATCGCAGCAGTCGTGCGGTTCCGGACTGAAGCGCCTAGAACCGCTCGGCCACCGTGGCGGGCGATGAACACCAACAAAAGCAAAACGAGAATAATGGAATTTAGTCGAATTAAATCAGGTGAGGCTGAGGGAATCGCTATACTGAAAGTAGTAGATGTTTTGCTATTTGGGTAGCAAAAGAACTAACGATGGTGGAAATAAGGACTGTCTACGGCAAGGAAAGCGTTTCTGAAGAGAAGAAATTTGTTGATTCCGAATATAGATTTACGTATCACAAAATCTTTTCTCAAAGTATCTGTGTGGAGTGTAGCCATGTATGGAAGTGAAACATGGACGATAAACTGTTTAAACGAGAAGAGAAGCTTTTGAAATGTGGTGCTACAGAAGAATGCTGAAGATCGGATGGTTACATAATGTAACTAATGAGGAGGTACTGAATAGAATTGGGGAAAACAGAAATTTGTGGTACAACCTGAAAGAAGGGATCTCACGGTAGGACACATTCTGAGGCATCAAGGGATCACCAGTTTAGTACGGTGAGGCAGCGAGGGGAGGGGGGGGGGGGGGAATCGTAGAGGTAGACCAAGAGATGAATGCAGTAAGCAGATTCAGGAGGAGGGTAGATTGCAGTAGTTACACGGAGATGAAGAGGCTTGCACAGATGGAGTAGCATGGAGATCGGCATCAAACCAGTTTTTGGACTAAAGACCACAACAACAACACATTCTCAGGTATAAAAAATTGCCCAATCCGACCGGTAATACAACCCAGGCCCACGTGATAGGCAGCCAGCAACACTAATCAGGAGCTGCTGCTAAGGTTGTACTGCCATTGTATTTAGTTAATAAGTATTTAACAGCCGTTGTCACTTAAACTTGGCAGTCTTATCTTGCTCGACAGGAAACTCCGTGGTTCAGTAGAACGTACGTCGTATGTGTAACGCATTATCTGCTAGTATAAGTCTTAGTGCCATCAGTCGCCATGACAATCTGGTTTGAGGCTTGGGTAATGTTATCGTCGATTCCCATCGACGTTTTAGGTTAATACGTAATGTCCTTCTCAAATGTTGTGGCTGGGCCGCGCGGGATTAGCCGAGCGGTCTGGGGCGCTGCAGTCATAGACTGTGCGGCTGGTCCCGGCGGAGGTTCGAGTCCTCCCTCGGGCATGGGTGTGTGTGTTTGTCCTTAGCATGATTTAAGTAGAGTGTAAGCTGAGGGACTGATGACCTTAGCAGTCCCATAAGATTTCACACACATTTGAACATTTTTTTGTTGTGGCTGGAAAACTGGGGTGAAAACCTAGGGAAGCCGATTTGTGGAATCTGAGCACTCGTCGCAAAGCGCGCGCCGCGGTTGTACACACGCGCTACAGTGGAACTAATAAAACCACGAAAGGGCGAGCCTGACGCGTCCGCAGAGCTGCTTGTTAGCGAGACCGACAACCGTGCACCGTGCGAGCCCCGGTTTGAGCGTCAGCCTGTGCTCGATGTGCTCCTCATTACGCAGGCCACTGCGGGCCTCGGAGCTCCACAAAAGCCAGAATCCGTGCTGGAAAGGCACGCGTCTCCCCCTGGCCCCCCAGCACTGGTAGTGTTTCACCAGGGGCTTCCAGATAAATGTCTCCCCTCGCTCCCTCCAGACAGCAGGTACTGTAGTTGCCAATGTGGACGTCTTCTCCCTGCGGTGTGAGCTAACGGGGTTCAGTTCTGTCCGGGCTTCCGAGGCAAGAATGAGACACATGGCCGTCTTCTAATGCTACACCAGTTCCTCCTGCTTATCTTAGGAAAGTGTTTACCACCAACGGTTGAATTTCTGTGGCTTACCTCACGTCACTGAGACAGCAGGTGATCGATCGTCTTATCAACATCTCCAGTGGAGCTGCAGTATGAACATAAAGTTTCGCATCGCCTCTTGTCATTCTTCCACGTGCGCGCGGCTCCGACGCGTTTCATAATGTGGCATTTCTTGAATCTTCCTGGCGACAGTTCTGGTTTCTCAGGAGCAGTGCACCTGAGCTTGAACCCCGAAACTGCCGCCTGATGCCGGAGCAAAGCTTCCGGAACGCGTCGTAAATAAACTTAAAATTTAGTAACTGGTTACGCTGTATTTTTATTTGTATGTTCTGCAAAACTGCTAGTCTCAGATTAATTTCGTGTGGCTGATGGCCTGGTGCAAACCTATTTACTTGACGAATTGTGACACGTTGCATGTCAAGTTCTAACAATACCACCACTTGCAAAGTAGGTTAGTAATCAGATTAATAATGTTGCTCACGGAGCATATGTTCGCTTTATCGGGCAACAACAAAGTTATTGACTGTGGATTGTATCGGCAGAATAGAAACAGTAAAGTCACTGTAAAAAAGTTATCAATTTTGACACTTATTTTGAATGGATTCCCACGTAGATTTCGTCGAAGTTGTTATGGCTCATCTTGTTGATTCTAGGGTGATTCCACTTTGACAGGTAGAAGGTCCAGATCTGTATTTTAGCAATATTTGAAGACCTAACACATGCGTTTTTCAGGAAATTGTTAATGATCAAACACTCCCAGATCAGAACAACGATATGGCAGAAATAATTTTTGACTTGGTGTCCACGTTCCACAGTTTTATTAAACTTCTTGTAAATTCACATATACTACTTCTTAATTGTCACATTATCAAGAAAACAGTTTTGTATCAATCTTCATATATTTAATTTTCACTTTAACCAAACACAAGACTTGAATGTTGTTTTACAAAGCGAAATAACAACATAACTTCTGTAAAGTGAAACAGACTGCTCTGTGCGCATTCGCGCCAAAACGGTTACAAGTAAGTCAAAGATTATGACAGTCTCACAGAAATCAATACACACAAGAACCATATCATTGTAATATATCGATACATCTGAGCACCTACACATTAATAAAACCAAATGTGAATGTTGTCACAAAAATATGTCTGTTACTTCGCAGAAAAGTAGTAAGATATTACTGGTATCTGGGGTTGGAGTGCCCTAATTGTCACGTAAATATGGAACCATTAGAAAGTGTTTGAGTATAGCTATTTAGCGTATACCTGCGACGAGTACAAGTTGGTGTTTTCGTCGCGAAGAAGATAATCATCATACGAGAGGAGCGAAAAGTTGAAAACAGATGCCGATACGTAATCTGCTCGTCTCGAACAGCGAAATGTCGAGCTTAGTGCCACAATGCAACGGACGGATCACTTTCAACAGTGTCACTTCCTTTAACTCCATGAGACTTAGCTGGGTGGGTTGGAATTTAACCCAGCACAGTCTCCCATTCGGATCTCCGGGCGGGGACTACTCAGGAGGATGTCGTTATCAGGAGAAAGAAAACTGGCGTTCTACGGATCGGAGCGTGGAATGTCAGATCCCTTAATCGGGCAGGTAGGTTAGAAAATTTAAAAAGGGAAATGGATAGGTTAAAGTTAGATATAGTGGGAATTAGTGAAGTTCGGTGGCAGGAGGAACAAGACTTCTTGTCAGGTGACTACAGGGTTATAAACACAAAATCAAATAGGGGTAATGCAGGAGTAGGTTTAATAATGAATAGGAAAATAGGAATGTGGGTAAGCTACTACAAACAGCATAGTGAACGCATTATTGTGGCCAAGATAGATACGAAGCCCACACCTACTACAGTAGTACAAGTTTATATGCCAACTAGCTCTGCAGATGATGAAGAAATTGAAGAAATGTACGATGAAATAAAAGAAATTATTCAGATAGTGAAGGGAGACGAAAATTTAATAGTAATGGGTGACTGGAATTCGAGTGTAGGAAAAGGGAGAGAAGGAAACATAGTAGGTGAATATGGATTGGGGCTAAGAAATGAAAGAGGAAGCCGCCTAGTAGAATTTTGCACAGAGCACAACTTAATCATAGCTAACACTTGGTTTAAGAATCATGAAAGAAGGTTGTATACGTGGAAGAACCCTGGAGATACTAAAAGGTATCAGATAGATTATATAATGGTAAGACAGAGATTTAGGAACCAGGTTTTAAGTTGTAAGACATTTCCAGGGGCAGATGTGGACTCTGACCACAATCTATTGGTTATGACCTGTAGATTAAAACTGAAGAAACTGCAAAAAGGTGGGAAATTAAGGAGATGGGACCTGGATAAACTGAAAGAACCAGGGGTTGTACAGAGTTTCAGAGAGAGCATAAGGGAAAGAGGGAGCATAAGGGAACAATTGACAGGAATAGGGGAAAGAAATACAGTAGAAGAAGAATGGGTAGCTCTGAGGGATGTAGTAGTGAAGGCAGCAGAGGATAAAGTAGGTACAAAGACGAGGGCTGCTAGAAATCCTTGGGTAACAGAAGAAATATTGAATTTAATTGATGAAAGGAGAAAATATAAAAATGCAGTAAATGAAGCAGGCAAAAAGGAATACAAACGTCTCAAAAATGAGATCGACAGGAAGTGCAAAATGGCTAAACAGGGATGGCTAGAGGACAAATGTAAGGATGTAGAAGCTTATCTCACTAGGGGTAAGATAGATACTGCCTACAGGAAAATTAAAGAGACCTTTGGAGAGAAGAGAACCACGTGTATGAATATCAAGAGGTCAGATGGCAGCCCAGTTCTAAGCAAAGAAGGGAAGGCAGAAAGGTGGAAGGAGTATATAGAAGGTTTATACAAGGGCGATGTACTTGAGGACAATATTATGGAAATAGAAGAGGATGTAGATGAAGACGAAATGGGAGATACGATACTGCGTGAAGAGTTTGACAGAGCACTGAAAGACCTGAGTCGAAACAAGGCCCCTGGAGTAGACAACATTCCATTAGAACTACTGACGGCCTTGGGAGAGCCAGTCATGACAAAACTCTACCAGCTGGTGAGCAAGATGTATGAGACAGGCGAAATACCCTCAGACTTCAAGAAGAATATAATAATTCCAATCCCAAAGAAAGCAGGTGCTGACAGATGTGAAAATTACCGAACTATCAGTTTAATAAGCCACGGCTGCAAAATACTAACGCGAATTCTTTACAGACGAATGGAAAAACTGGTAGATGCAGACCTCGGGGAAGATCAGTTTGGATTCCGTCGAAATGTTGGAACACGTGAGGCAATACTGACCTTACGACTTATCTTAGAAGAAAGATTAAGAAAAGGCAAACCTACGTTTCTAGCATTTGTAGACTTAGAGAAAGCTTTTGACAATGTTGACTGGAATACTCTTTTTCAAATTCTAAAGGTGGCAGGGGTAAAATACAGGGAGCGAAAGGCTATTTATAATTTGTACAGAAACCAGATGGCAGTAATAAGAGTCGAGGGGCATGAAAGGGAAGCAGTGGTTGGGAAAGGAGTGAGACAGGGTTGTAGCCTCTCCCCGATGTTATTCAATCTGTATATTGAGCAAGCAGTAAAGGAAACAAAAGAAAAATTCGGAGTAGGTATTAAAATTCATGGAGACGAAGTAAAAACTTTGAGGTTCGCCGATGACATTGTAATTCTGTCAGAGACGGCAAAGGACTTGGAAGAGCAGTTGAACGGAATGGACAGTGTCTTGAAAAGAGGATATAAGATGAACATCAACAAAAGCAAAACGAGGATAATGGAATTAGTCAAATTAAATCGGGTGATGCTGAGGGAATTAGATTAGGAAATGAGACACTTCAAGTAGTAAAGGAGTTTTGCTATTTAGGAAGTAAAATAACTGATGATGGTCGAAGTAGAGAGGATATAAAATGTAGACTGGCAATGGCAAGGAAAGCGTTTCTGAAGAAGAGAAATTTGTTAACATCTAATATAGATTTATGTATCAGGAAGTCGTTTCTGAAAGTATTTGTTTGGAGTGTAGCCATGTATGGAAGTGAAACATGGACGATAACTAGTTTGGACAAGAAGAGAATAGAAGCTTTCGAAATGTGGTGCTACAGAAGAATACTGAAGATAAGGTGGATAGATCATGTAACTAATGAGGAGGTATTGAATAGGATTGGGGAGAAGAGAAGTTTGTGGCACAACTTGACTAGAAGAAGGGATCGGTTGGTAGGACATGTTTTGAGGCATCAAGGGATCACAAATTTAGCGTTGGAGGGCAGCGTGGAGGGTAAAAATCGTAGAGGGAGACCGAGAGATGAGTACACTAAGCAGATTCAGAAGGATGTAGGTTGCAGTAGGTACTGGGAGATGAAGCAGCTTGCACAGGATGGAGTGGCATGGAGAGCTGCATCAGGCCAGTCTCGGGACTGAAGACAACAACAACAACAACAACAACAACAACCGACACATTGGTGATCAGTCACTGTGCGCCATCGTCTCTCCTTGCCTCGATGGTCACATGTTGGCGGTGAATGTTTTTCCACCACGAGGATCCGAACCCCCAACTTAGAGCTTAAATGTCATTTCACACATGTGTTAACGACCTCGTTTACGAATGCTGCTTCAGGTCGGGACTCCGGACAGGCCAATCCATTTCAGGAATGTAATTGTCCATATACCATCGCCTTAAGACGCTGCTTTACGAGAGGGTGCGCTGTTATAGTGAGGAAATCAATCATCATCCTCCAACACTTGCTCTGCTATATGCGGTACACATTGCTACACTTCCACATTTAGCGTCTTCTGAGACGCAATAGAGATCACACGATAAAGGGACCACACTCTAACCACGAAAAATACTCTCATACCGTAACACCACCTTCTTTGTACTTAAACTTTCGACACTACACTACACTGGCAAGTAGTGCTTCCCAGGGACACGTGACACCCAAACTTTTCTATCGGATTGCACAGGGTATAGTGTGACTCAGCACGCCATATCACTCTTTTTCCAGTCATCTACCGTCCAGTGCAGTTTCTTTTTACATCTCCGCAAGCATCGCTCGGCAATGACAACAGAAATATGTGGCCTAGGAGGAGCCGTTCGACCATTGGACCCCATTCTTTTTAGCTCCCTAAGCACAGTCATTGGGCTAGTGGGTCTGCTGGTAGCACTTTGGAACTCACGAGCGATTCCTTCCACTTGTATCGTGCGATGTTTTACAAGAACACACACCAATAATAGACGGTCACTGTCCGTCAGCACACGTGTCCTTCGCTTTTCCACTTCACAATCGCAACAACCAACAGTCGACGTGGGCGACTGTAGAAACGTTGTAATTTCACTGATGGATTAGTTATTCGCGTGACATCCAATGATAAATCGACTTTCGACGTCACTGACTACACGTGGCTATGACCCCCGGGAGACATACTGTGTGCGAAGTCAAGTCGCGACATGATTCTGTTTCCTTGTTGAACTACAGATCGTTTCTTAACTGCCTGCATGAGCCAGTTCTCAAACGGTATCAAGGTTACGATATACAAACTGCATGTTTTATAATCTAATAACGTAAAGTACCTTCATAAAATGTGTGTACTGAGAAGCACAGCGTGCAAAGAAACAGAAACAAAGCTTTCTCGACAGCCCTTTTACAGCGCCGGGCAGCTGTTTGAAAAGCATGCGGTGAGTCACGGCGTCAGAGCTGCTGATTGACAGAATGCGCTGGCTCATGTAGCAGCTCGGAGAACAGCTGCGTTTCAGCACGTGTAATGAGATCCTTCCTCGGCAAGGCGTCCTGCCCTGTTTGTTCTGTGAAATCCGCAACTCCCGTCGCCACTGACTCAGTCCACAACCACCGGTGTGCTGAATGTGCACCTGTATTCTCAAACTGCACATGCCAGTTGTCTTCAACGTCTGCTAGGCAGTTACGCTGCGTTCTTAAAATAGAGAAACGAGAGACAAAATACCAGCCCTGGATTTACGTCATTTTCGAACGGGGCAAAAGCTCGATTCTAGCGCCTCCTTCCCCTCTAGCGTTTGAAATAGGACATTAAAAATTAAAAATCAAGATTTTTCAAAAATATGCTCATTTTGTAGCGCACATCTTCCTGAAGAGTTTGATATACAAAACATATATGTTCGACGAAATGTAACGCATGTTATTTGGTCTTTAAGTGTGCCAAATTGCAGTGCCACGCCTCTTCATACAGCATTCTTCTATCGCACGTCTCTGTATTTCGCTCTGTGGAATACAGACGTGTTTATTTTATAATGTAAGCCATCAAACCTATATTCAGGACACTGGAAATTAAAATGTCCTGTGGTGCTTCTCCTGCTCACAGTCGGCCGATTTGACATCCAATCTCCTTTTAAAAAAATAAAAAAAATTATAGATGGGATTCTTTGTGACCGGCAGAATAAGAACTCTTCAGAAAATTTGCACTCTTCATGGCCTTGTACTTAATAACTTTCTCTTTTGTGTGACATAAAATTAAATATAGGAAACATAAAACCAATAAAGACAAGCAAGACAATGCGCATTTCTTCATTCCTTGCGTTCCAGTATATTGTTCTCTCTAATCTTGCTACAGCTTTACGCGTCGTGCTTTCCTTTATGCGAAAGAATCTGTTACCTCATCAAAATTGGTCAAATGTTTTTCTACATGGAAAAATCAAAATGTCGTTGTCTAATACTGAAAGAGCTGTTAATACGAATAGTACCAAAGACTGGTGTACTTTCTCTGTTTGATTAATTCTCTTTTGTTACTGTCCGCTAGACGAAACGAAACAGGTCTTTCGAATAATGCAGCAATTGTAACATACGCTAAATAAGCAAGACTGTTCTGGCACAAATTTTTATCTACATCAGTTACATAAATAACACGACAGAATATAATCCACTAAGTACCAGTATCAAATGCCTATTACGCTTACTACAAGCAAAAAGTTCTATCAGAAAATATTTTTACATTTGATCCACATGCTCCAGTTTTTCAAGCATGACTTGGAAAAGTAGTAGTTGTACAAAAATTTTATACAGATTTGGAATCGTCATGTTCTTCCATACAATTTCCCCGCTTCTTCTCCTTTCTCGTTGTAACAATCAATCTTGTCATCACTAATTCTGTAACTATTCCTGCCATTGTCAAAACTTATTCTCCGGTCAACTTCGATAAGCTTGCCAGAATCACCGGTTCAGTTACCCCACCCTTATTCTCCGGCTAGGCGTTATTACGTGTTCGTAGAACGGGTTTTCCGTGCTATTACGAGGAAATAATCAAGCGGCTGCTAACCGGGCACTGTACAACTGACCCCTAGTAGTGTAGCGATCTGGCAAAAATTTTCTGTGAAAATTTCATTTTCTTCGATACACCGAGAAGATAATATGTAATCTTTCTTACCTGTATTCCAGTTACTCGTTTATTTCCACTCTGGTAGTCTGAATCTATGGATTTCGCTAATAATTATAATAACGCTGATCATTTGCACATCCAGTCAACCATATAAACAAACAGCGAATGGCGTTCACCGTTCTGATTTATTCGGCTCTAGTAGTATCGCCCAGTCCCCTGTTGTCTGCGATGGGGATTCCCCTGGCACACACATCACGGGCACACATTCAAAAATAAACTTACTATTCGTTCATAAATCAGCTCAGTATGTGGTCAAAAACTGGCAGGGATATGTTTCAGAATTATATGAATAATCGATAGACCAATATTCGCAGGATGCTAGGAGCTTTGTGAAACAAGGTTTTTCTCTTCAAGAATATGAATTTGGCTTTCCCTGAAATTGCCGCCTGGGGCAGATACGCCCTATTGCCCCCCCTTCTCTCTCTCTCTCTCTCTCTCTCTCTCTCTCCCCTCCCCCTATTCCCCCTCTCTCTCCCCCCTCCCCCCCACTCTCTCTCTCCCCTCCCCCTATTCCCCCTCTCTCTCCCCCTCCCCCCTCTCTCTCCCCTCCCCCTATTCCCCCTCTCTCTCCCCCCTCCCCCCTCTCTCTCCCCTCCCTCTCTCTCTCCCCCTCCCCCTATTCCCCCTCTCTCTCCCCCTCCCCCCTCTCTCCCCTCCCTCTCTCTCTCCCCTCCCCCTATTCCCCCTCTCTCCCCCCCCTCCCCCCCTCTCTCCCCTCTCTCTCTCTCTCCCCTCCCTCTCTCTCTCCCCTCCCTCTCTCTCTCTCCTCCCTCTCTCTCTCCCCTCCCTCTCTCTCTCTCCCCTCCCTCTCTCTCTCTCCCCTCCCTCTCTCTCTCTCCCCTCCCTCTCTCTCTCTCCCCTCCCTCCCTCTCTCTCCCCTCCCTCTCTCTCTCTCTCCCCTCCCTCTCTCTCTCTCCCCTCCCTCTCTCTCTCTCCCCTCCCTCTCTCTCTCTCCCCTCCCTCTCTCTCTCTCCCCTCCCTCTCTCCCTCTCCCCTCCCTCTCTCTCTCCCCTCCCTCTCTCTCTCCCCTCCCTCTCTCTCTCCCCTCCCTCTCTCTCTCCCCTCCCTCTCTCTCTCCCCTCCCTCTCTCTCTCCCCTCCCTCTCTCTCTCCCCTCCCTCTCTCTCTCCCCTCCCTCTCTCTCTCCCCTCCCTCTCTCTCTCCCCTCCCTCTCTCTCTCCCCTCCCTCTCTCTCTCCCCTCCCTCTCTCTCTCCCCTCCCCATCCCCCTATTACCCCTCTCTCTCTCCCCTCCCCATCCCCCTATTCCCCCTCTCTCCCCCCTCCCCCCTCTCTCCCCTCCCCCTCTCTCTCCCCTCCCCCTCTCTCCCTCCCATCCCTCTCTCTCTCCCCTCCCCCTCTCTCCCCCTCCCCCTCTCTCCCCCTCCCCCTCTCTCCCCCTCCCCCTCTCTCCCCCTCCCCCTCTCTCCCCCTCCCCCTCTCTCCCCCTCCCCCTCTCTCTCCCCTCCCCCTCTCTCTCCCCTCCCCCTCTCTCTCCCCCCTCACCCCATCTCCCCCCTCACCCCATCTCCCCCCCTCACCCCATCTCCCCCCCTCACCCCATCTCCCCCCCTCACCCCATCTCCCCCCCTCACCCCATCTCCCCCCTCACCCCATCTCCCCCCTCACCCCATCTCCCCCCTCACCCCATCTCCCCCCCTCACCCCATCTCCCCCCCTCACCCCATCTCCCCCCCTCACCCCATCTCCCCCCCCTCACCCCATCTCCCCCCCTCACCCCATCTCCCCCCCTCACCCCCTCACCTTCTCCCCCCCTCACCCCATCTCTCCCCCTCACCCCCTCACCTTATCTCCCCCCTCACCCCATCTCTCCCCCCCTCACCCCATCTCCCCCCCTCACCCCATCTCCCCCCCTCACCCCATCTCCCCCCCTCACCCCATCTCCCCCCCTCACCCCATCTCCCCCCCTCACCCCATCTCCCCCCCTCACCCCATCTCCCCCCCTCACCCCATCTCCCCCCCTCACCCCATCTCCCCCCCTCACCCCATCTCCCCCCCTCACCCCATCTCCCCCCCTCACCCCATCTCCCCCCCTCACCCCATATCCCCCCCTCACCCCATATCCCCCCTCACCCCATATCCCCCCTCACCCCATCTCCCCCCCTCACCCCATCTCCCCCCCTCACCCCATCTCCCCCCCTCACCCCATCTCCCCCCCCCTCACCCCATCTCCCCCCCCTCACACCATCTCCCCCCCCTCACACCATCTCCCCCCCTCACACCATCTCCCCCCCCCTCACCCCATCTCCCCCCCCCCTCACCCCATCTCCCCCCCCTCACCCCATCTCCCCCCCCTCACCCCATCTCCCCCCCCTCACCCCATCTCCCCCCCCTCACCCCATCTCCCCCCCTCACCCCATCTCCCCCCCTCACCCCATCTCCCCCCCTCACCCCATCTCCCCCCCCTCACCCCATCTCCCCCCCCCCTCACCCCATCTCCTCCCCCTCACCCCATCTCCTCCCCCTCACGCCATCTCCCCCCCTCACGCCATCTCCCCCCCTCACGCCATCTCCCCCCCTCACGCCATCTCCCCCCCTCACGCCATCTCCCCCCCTCACGCCATCTCCCCCCCTCACGCCATCTCCCCCCCTCACGCCATCTCCCCCCCTCACGCCATCTCCCCCCCTCACGCCATCTCCCCCCCTCACGCCATCTCCCCCCCTCACGCCATCTCCCCCCCTCACGCCATCTCCCCCCCTCACGCCATCTCCCCCCCTCACGCCATCTCCCCCCCTCACGCCATCTCCCCCCCTCACGCCATCTCCCCCCCTCACGCCATCTCCCCCCCTCACGCCATCTCCCCCCCTCACGCCATCTCCCCCCCTCACGCCATCTCCCCCCTCACGCCATCTCCCCCCCTCACGCCATCTCCCCCCCTCACGCCATCTCCCCCCCTCACGCCATCTCCCCCCCTCACGCCATCTCCCCCCCTCACGCCATCTCCCCCCCTCACGCCATCTCCCCCCCTCACGCCATCTCCCCCCCTCACGCCATCTCCCCCCCTCACGCCATCTCCCCCCCTCACGCCATCTCCCCCCCTCACGCCATCTCCCCCCCTCACGCCATCTCCCCCCCTCACGCCATCTCCCCCCCTCACGCCATCTCCCCCCTCACGCCATCTCCCCCCCTCACGCCATCTCCCCCCCTCACGCCATCTCCCCCCCTCACGCCATCTCCCCCCCTCACGCCATCTCCCCCCCTCACGCCATCTCCCCCCCTCACGCCATCTCCCCCCCTCACGCCATCTCCCCCCCTCACGCCATCTCCCCCCCTCACGCCATCTCCCCCCCTCACGCCATCTCCCCCCCTCACGCCATCTCCCCCCCTCACGCCATCTCCCCCCCTCACGCCATCTCCCCCCCTCACGCCATCTCCCCCCCTCACGCCATCTCCCCCCCTCACGCCATCTCCCCCCCTCACGCCATCTCCCCCCCTCACGCCATCTCCCCCCCTCACGCCATCTCCCCCCCTCACGCCATCTCCCCCCCTCACGCCATCTCCCCCCCTCACGCCATCTCCCCCCCTCACGCCATCTCCCCCCCTCACGCCATCTCCCCCCCTCACGCCATCTCCCCCCCTCACGCCATCTCCCCCCCTCACGCCATCTCCCCCCCTCACGCCATCTCCCCCCCTCACGCCATCTCCCCCCCTCACGCCATCTCCCCCCCCTCACGCCATCTCCCCCCCTCACCCAATCTCCCCCCTCACGCCATCTCCCCCCCTCACCCAATCTCCCCCCCCCCTCACCCAATCTCCCCCCCCCTCACCCAATCTCCCCCCCCCTCACCCAATCTCCCCCCCCCCTCACCCCACCTCCCCCCCCCTCACCCCACCTCCCCCCCCCCTCACCCCATCTCCCCCCCTCACCCCATCTCCCCCCCTCACCCCATCTCCCCCCCCCTCACCCCATCTCCCCCCCCCTCACCCCATCTCCCCCCCCCTCACCCCATCTCCCCCCCCCTCACCCCATCTCCCCCCCCCCTCACCCCATCTCCCCCCCCCTCACCCCATCTCCCCCCCCCTCACCCCATCTCCCCCCCTCACCCCATCTCCCCCCCCTCACCCCATCTCCCCCCCCTCACCCCATCTCCCCCCCTCACCCCATCTCCCCCCTCACCCCATCTCCCCCCTCACCCCATCTCCCCCCTCACCCCATCTCCCCCCCTCACCCCATCTCCCCCCTCACCCCATCTCCCCCCCATCTGTCTCGCGTGTGT